>NC_141538.1:81687500-81987812 GCF_021556685.1 Rattus norvegicus
TGGCTGGTTGGCTGGTTGGTTGGCTGGTTTCTGGTTGGCTGGTTGGCTGGTTGGCTGGTTGGCTGGCTGGTTGGCTGGTTGGCTGTTGGCTGGTTGCTGGTTGGCTGGTTGGCTGGCTGGTTGCTGGTTGGTTGGCTGGTTTCTGGTTGGCTGGTTGGCTGGTTGGCTGGCTGGTTGCTGGTTGGCTGGTTGGCTGGCTGGTTGGCTGGTTGGCTGGCTGGTTGCTGGTTGGCTGGTTGCTGGTTGGCTGGTTGGCTGGCTGGTTGCTGGTGGCTGGTTGCTGGTTGCTGGTTGGCTGGTTGCTGGTTGGCTGGTTGGCTGGCTGACATTTGTTGTAGTTTGTCAAGTAGCCGTGTGCAAAGAGATGGGAAGAAGAAATTAGATATCCTGATGGCAAAGATCAAACTGACCTGAAACGCAACACCCTGATTGGCAGGAAACGGTCTGATGATGCCGTTGCCCCTCTAGCCTATTTTCTCTTCTACCTAGTTTTAGGATGTTGGAAGGGAAGGAGAAGAGGAGTGAAAAAGGGTGGAAGAAAAGGAACCCACAAAATAGCCAAAAGCCTGGAGACATGCCAATGTCTCCTCTCTATCCAGGGGCAGACCTGTGTCCCCCGGAACAAATACTCCTCCCCACTCCCTTGTTCCCTTCCCCCTCTCCCTTGTCCTCTATCACTTCTTCATCTCTTATTACCTGCTCTTGTCCCTCTGGTGCAAATAAATCTCCTTTGTGCTGACAACTTGGTCTTGGGGTCCTCAGTCGATACCAATCCTTTCACCTATGTATTACTCTAGAGGACCGCTTTACTCACAGTCCTTTCTCTCTGATTTCAACTTTTTCTCAGAACCAGACTGGCTTTTCTGATGGTGCCTTACTGTCTCCAACATTTTGCCCAGGCAGTCCTCCCACCCTCTGTTCTGCCTCATTATGTCCTGGAGTGGCTTATACTGCCATGGACGTCCTGCGTTCTTGATGGGTGTTGTCTTGCGTGTCTGCCTTCCTTGTTCGTAGGTTCCAGCCATATTGTCCTTTCTGTCTGCCATGTACTCTGCAATACCCACCCTGCAGCTCAGGCACCTACAGTTCGCTCCCTAGACTGGGGCTTTGCAATCCAGCATGACTTTGGATCGGAGAGTTGTTACTAGGGTCTGGCCTGTGTGTCAGTGGATGTTGAGTTTCGTTCTTGTCTGTATCCACTGCATGCCAGCACTCTCTCCCCTGCAGCCATGACAACCTAAGACACACCCATGCATTGCCCAGTGTCCCTTGAGGGCAGAGTTGCCCATCTGAGAAATTGACTTAGATTCTCCCTCAGCTAGTTTGAATTTAAGATTTGCTTTTTCACAGAGGTGAGCATCCTATTTAAAGTTTCCCAGATATACCTTTGCCATCTTTTAATTTGGCCTTTTTTTTTTTGGCCTTTTATTGATTTGTTTGCTTTGCTGCCACAAAACATAGCTCTCACTTCAAAGAAAATGGAAGTGTGTGGCACAGACTTTTAGTGCCAGCATTCAGGAGGCAGAGACAGGTGGAGCTCTGGAAGCTTGAAGCCAGCCTAGTTTACAAAAAAAGTTCCAGGATATCCAGAGCTATGGAGAGAGTCTGTGTCTCAAACAACAACTACAGCATGAAGGTATGTAAGGATTTTTCCTGTGTAACAGAGCTCTGGCTCTGCTGGACTTGATTTGTAGAACAGGCTGGCCCTGAACTCACAGAGATTTGCCTGCCTCTACCTTCTGAGTGCTGGGATTAAAGGCATACGCCACTGTGCCATGGTGTGATGACATTCTTACTTAGCTTTTGGGTGGGTGAAAACTAATGATGTGTTAACACATCTCAAAAGCTCACACCTGATGGTTCCAAGCATGTTAAGTCAGACACAGGGCTAGACAGCAAATGGTTATAAAGGGAATGAAAGATAGCCCGGGATAATTTGGCGGTGGACCTGTAGCATCCTCACTCTCCATAATCATAAAATCAGCCATCCAACCTTATAGACTCCTTCATGTCACTTCAGCTTTGGGAGTGGGGACATCAGTTCACAGTCTCGTTTCACTAAAATGTCAGTGCCGAGGAATGGAAAGATGGCTTCATGGTTAAGAGCATCAGAGGGCCCAGGACAGAGCCCTTCCAGTGTCTCCAACAGTGTAAGGCACAGAGTGGAAGCTCAGGTTCCTGTTGAATGACTGAATATGTCCTCCTCCACGCGCAATGCTGAGTTTCACCCCTTCCCTTTCTCCTGAGTGCTGATTCTGCTGAAGTCATCCAGCAGTGGTGGCTCCTGCCCTGCTTGTGGATATGTCCCACACTACATCCTATTTGTTCACCTGGAATTTATACCCCTTTGAAAGCAGGAGGCCTGGCATCCTTTGTTTAGTCATGTATGCAGTTCACAGATAGAGTTGCAGTGATGGGGGTCCAGGCTGGGTGCTGGGATCCCACAGGATTTTGTTTATCGCATGGGAATAAGATGGTGTCTGTGCCCAAAAGCTTTCATCCTGGCTGGGGAGGCAAAACCAGTAGGCAGTATCCTAAGAGGGCTGACCCAGAGCTGTGGAAGCACAGGAAATGCTTCCTGCCTATGGCACCCCATCTGCACAGTGAGCCTCAGACTCCAGCCTGAACTTAGAACAGCATGAGGAAGAGGAGGCTTGCATGCAGGAAGTTGGCAGAAGGAAAACTCTAAACTATAGGAGTAACAATGCAGGGCCTGCTGAGGAGAGGACATTCTTCAGGAACATTGAGCAGGAATGCTGTGAGCACAGACCAAGCTGAGCAATAGAAATAAGAGTGGAAATTGAGATCTTCATCACAGGACACTTCATAAACCAGGATGTGTGGAATCTTCCTTTTTAACATACCTCCATGTTACTCTTTCAGTCATAAATTAAGTTGTCTTAAAAAATAAGAAGCAAATGATAGAAAAACATAAGAGGATGTCTTTTCTCTTTGTGTGTGTGAGTGTGTGTGTGTGAATGTGTGTGTGAGAGTGTGTGTGTGAGTGTGTGTGTGAATGTGTGTGTATGTGAGTGTGTGTGAGTGTGTGTGATGTGTGTAGGGTGTGTGTGTGTGAGTGTGTGTATGTGTGAGTGTGTGTGATGTGTGTAGGGTGTGTGTGAGTGTGTGTATGTGTGAGTGTGTGTATGTGTGAGTGTGCGTGAGTGTGTGTGTATATGTATGTGTGAGTGTGTATGTGTGAGTGTGAGTGTGTGTATGTATATGAGTGTGTGTGTGAGTGTGAGTGTGAGTGTGTGTATGTGTATGTGTGAGTGTATGTGATGTGTGTAGGGTGTGTATGTAAGTGTGTGTATGTGAGAGTGTGTGTGTATGTGTGTGTGTATGTATGTGAGTCTGTGTGTATGTATGTGAGTGTGTGTGTGAGTGTGAGTGTGTGTGTGTGTGTACACATCTGGGCATGACCTGCACATGTGGAAGTTAGTGAACAGCTTTTGGGAATGGGTTCTAGGTTTCCAGTGTGGGTGTCCAGGATCAAGGTTAGGCTGCCAGGCTTGCACAGCAAGTGCTTTGCCCTGAGCCATCTTGCTGGCCCTTAGTACACTGTTAATTAGGGCACTGTGTCTAGTTCTGTAGAGCTACAAAGAGCAGGTATGGCTATGGATTGAGTTGGAGGAGATACTTATAAAGTGCGATGTATGACGTGCATGTAGGGCATCTGTGTTTATATGACAGCATTAAATCTGGGGCCTTCATAGTAAGTGAATGGGTTCTCTTCAGAGCATGAACTTGGTTGTTCCATTGGCAAAGGGGAAACCCTTTGTCTCGTTTTATGATTGGAACTCATATTTTCCAGGTCTTGGAAGTCTTTACGTGACAAAGATGCGACTAGCCATTCTAGACCTCCCAAAGTAAGTCACAGTTTAAAAGTTGCTTCCTCTACGTTTTCTCTTCGTTTGTGGGGATATTTTGCCTTTGATATTATTGCTTCTTAAAAATTTTTATTTTCCTCTGTATGGTTGTTTTGTCTGCGTGTGTGTGTGTATACCATGCGTGTATACCATGTGTGTACCTAGTGCCCTCCAAGGCCAGAAGAGGGTCTTGGATCCCCTGGAGCTGGAGTTATAAATGGTTGTGAGCTAGGAACCAGACCTGGGTCTTCTCCTCACATGACAGATGTGGTGTAAATGGGGAGGCCTGAAAGAGCTGTCTAGTATTGGGTTTTCTAGCTCTAAAACCTGTGATCCATGGTCAGACAGAGATTTATATACATATATGATAATGTCATAATGAAATTCATTATTTTATATAACTAAAAAAATAGTAAAAAGTTAGGTTTTACAGTCAAAAGCAGCATAGAGTAATCTTCGCCTTCACCATAGGGGAAGTATTCTGATACTTTCTATCCTGTTTTCTCCCTTCATTTCTTTTTCTTCCTTCTTGGTTTGTTTGTTTGTTTTGGTTTTTTTTGTTGTTGTTGTTTTTTAGTTTGTTTTTTTTTTTTTTTTGAGACAGGGTCTCACTATGTATCCCTGGCTGGCTTGGAACTTACTATGTAGATCAGGCTGCCCTAGAACCCACAGAGATCTGTCTCTCTGCCTTCCCAAGTCAGTTCTGACCAACAGGAAACTTTTTTTCTTGATAACTTTGAAAAAAGTCTTAAATGAAATATGGGCTAGATGATCTACAGGATTTCCTTGAACCCTAGTGCTGTGTGATCAGTCTGAAGGGTGGGAGAAATTAACACTCTAACTCCTCTGGGTATCTTTAATTATAGATAAGGTGAAACTACAGGAAGAGACCTTGGTTACTAGTACCCAGTGTATCTCTGCTTCCAGACTTCAGTCCACAACCCCTGTAGGGGAGCTAAGGTTTTGCAGTAGACTGGTAGAAGGGGTAGCACCCTGTCCTCATGGGAGATGCATTCTACACTAATGTCATGGAGAAGCCAGGAAGGTTATTGTTAAAAGTTCTTCCCTTTGAGAATTACGTGTGTTGGTATCTGATACAGGAGAGTGGGATACTCTGAAGATCATTTTGGGGATTAGAAATGTCTCTTTTTTTTTCCTATTCAATTTTTAAAAATCTACGTATTTTATTTTACATGTACGAGTGTTTTGCCTGCTTGTATGTGTGCTGTGTCTTTGCCCGATGCCTGTAGAGGTCAGAAGAGGGTGTCAGATTCCCTGTAACTGGAGTTATGAATGGTTATGTATTACCATGTAACTGCTAGGAACCAAACCCAGATTCTCTGCAAGAGCAACAAGTGCTCGTAACCACTGAGCCGTCTCTCCAGCCCCACAAATCTTTTTTTTTTTTTTAAATCATTTTCTGAATCACCAGTTTGTTTTGGTGAACATAACAAGGCAGTGTTTGGCCCGGAGCTTAGTTTCAGCAGGAGGTGGGGCCTCAGATCGCCTGTTTCATTGCTCATCTGTTTCTAGCTTTCAGTATTGAATCTGAATGAAGCAAAACTTCCTTTCTCTGGAGATGACAGAAACATGGTTGTGACCTGGGTTCCAGAAGAAATGGCGAAGAAAACGATGTGAGTATCTTGTCTAGAACTTAGAGGCCTCAGTGCCCATGCTCCTTAAATTCCCTGAGTTTTCTGTGTACTCCCTCCCCTTGGTGATCTCCCTTTTAGCTATCTCATTGTGAGCAGCAGCTGGCCAAACACAGGGCATGATCGAGGCTCACTGCGCTGCAGTCCTGTTGTGGTGTCCTGTGAGAGACATGCTGTGGGAATTCTCTACTTCAGAATCTATATGGAAGTCAATAGCGCAGGGACAGGGTGGTCCAGGTTACCTACTACATTTGTTTGCTTTATATCTATGTGCATGCATGCGTGTCATAGCACAGGTGTAGTGGTCAGAAGACAATTTGTTCAAGTTGGTTCTCCTTCTACCCTGTGGGATGGAGTCCAGAGATCAAATTCAGGTGGTTGGGCATGGCTTTCCACTTTCTTTTTTTTTTTTACATTTATTTACTAAGGGGCAGGGGTATGCCAAGGAACCTGCAAGGAAGTCAGAGGATGACCTATAAAAGGAAGTCAGAGGAGAACTTGCAGCAGTTGGCACTCACCTTTCTTTTCACCATGTGGGTTCCAGGGACCAAACTCAGCATCAGACTTGGTGACAGACACCTTTACCTGCTAAGCTCTCTTGCTGTCCTTCCTCCCAAAGCTAAATTTGTTTATAAGGTTTAAGAAATAAGTGTTGGACCCATACTTACCACTTAGCAAGCAAGAACACTTCCCACCAATCCCACTGACCTGCGTTTGACCCCTGGAACACACGAGGTAGACTGAGAGAAGTGACTGAGACAGTTGTTCTCTGATCCCCACATTGCACGGTGGCACGTGTGGCCTCAAGTCCCCTCAATAAATACATGTAAGAAAAAAAAGACTTTCACTTAGAAACAAACACTTTTTTTAAAAATTTTGTTTTGTTTCCCATCAAAAACTGAGGAAAAGAGCCTAGTACAGTATATAAAGTTCTGATCTCTACCCTGAGACCTAGGGCATCGATACAGAATGAACAGTGTATCAGACTTGTGTGTAAGCAGAGGGGAGGCCCAGAGGCTTGCTAGTATTGACTACTATAGGAAAGGTGTTGACTTTTCTTTAACAATCACTGACGTTCCAATTCTCATTAAGTGACTAAATTAAAACCGTAATAACCAAACAGACTCCTCATTTTTAGCAACCTTGAGATTTTTTTTTTTTTTTCGGAGCTGGGGACTGAACCCAGGGCCTTGCGCTTCCTAGGCAAGTGCTCTATCACTGAGCTAAATCCCCAACCCTCTCAACCTTGAGATTTTTTTCCATTTTCTGTTTGTACCCAAATAGCCCCTCCTTACACATGCATTTCTGTGTGTTCATTACGTTGTCACCAACATGAGCCATAGAAGTTTGTTTGTTTTTCATGTAAAAGAAGGTGGGCCAGGGCTAGACTGGTGGATATATGAGAGAAGAAAACTTGTAGCTGCCTGCCATCTCCAGGCTTCCCACTCACAGATATCCTTAGTGTCTCTGTTTAAAATACCTGGGAATGAGTTCTGGTTTTTCTTGTTTCCAGACAAGAAAAGGCTGGTGTTCCCAGCAGGTCTGTGAAGAAGAGGAGAAAGAAATGGGGAGAGGTGAGTGCCGCGCTTCATCCCTTCTGAAGTGATTCTGTAGGGTTGACGGTTTTCCCATCCCTAACTCACCCTCTTATGAGAATGGACAAAGTCCTTTACCCAAGGGTAAAAGAAACCTTGTCTTTAAGAACAGCCACTGACGTCCTCAGAACCCTTCCCTACCTACTCTCTGTGGGAAGGGAAGGGAAGGGATGCTCTGAAGAGAGGACAGGAAACACTGACCATCCAGGGAAGACTTCTGTCTGCTGAAAGCTAATCCCCATATGATGGGGCAGTATTCCAATGGACCAGGGGTTAGTAAATCTTGGTTCCCAACCCAAACCTGCCTTTCTGGTAAAAGTGACTTGTGTCTTGCAAGTAGTGTCTGCTCCATTCCTGCTATATCCAATTCCCACTTCAGTGTTTGGTGTGGCATCTGATTACATGGTTATGGTTGGCTTGCTCGGTGGATAAATGAGCGGTCTCTCCGCAAATTGATCTTGGCTTGATGTCGATGGAATAGGATGTCAGATGCCCAGCAAGAGAGAAGGTGGGTGTTCTGCATGTAAGACAGGAAGTAGTAAAAATTGAAGGAGGCCTGTGTGTTATTTGTTGTTGTGGCTGTCGACAAAATTCCTGAGAGAGAAACTTCACAGGAAAAGAGATTTCTGTCAGCTCACATGGCTGCTTGGCCTCGAGTGCCTGGCACAGTGTTGGGATGGTAGGAGCTTGTGGCAGAGGATGCTCAGGTCTTGATAGATTGGCTGCAGAGAAGGCAGCTCAGAAAGCAGCTAGGGAGAGCTGTGGTCACCAGGACCATGTGTCCTGATGCCTACTGCTGCCAGCCAGGCTCCACTCCCCCGACTGCTTCCCAGTTATAATCATATTCTGGCTCCATTAAAGGACAGTCCACTCCTACATCAGGGGCCTCGGAGCCCTTACAGGCACATCCAGAGGGTGCTTCACTGATCTCTTTAATGTTTTTATTTATTGTGGCTGTTATTGTCATTGGCATCAGCATTGTGTGTGTGTGTGTGTGTGTGTGTGTGTGTGTGTGTGTGTGAACACATGTGTGCCATGGTATGGTTATAGACATCCAACTCTTGGGAGTCGATTCTCTTCTTCTATCATGGGCTCCAGTTTGTGCAGTGGGGCTTTTCACCACTGAGTCTTGCTGCCCACTGCCCTCAGTGTTTTTAGTTCGATCAAATTGACCCTGTCTGGAATCAAGGAGCTTCATTTGTCAGGGGTTGGGGGGAGATATTGGCGGGAAGAGACAGGCCAGGTGAGGATGATTCCGAGAGTCCTTTGCATTGTTTCTGTTCCAGACAAGCAAGCCGTCTCTGTATTACCGTGGAAGGCGGTACTTGAGGAGCCCAGCAGTGCTTGTACCTCCTCCCTCCCCAGTACACTTCTTGGAGCAATTACATTCTGAAGCCATACCACTATGGGCTCAAGTCGACATGCTTCCGCAGGATCTATTGAAGGAATGGTGAGCATTGTAGAGCCATGTGGAGAGAGCCGGAACCCTGCTTTTCATTGAAACTGAGTAAAGGCAAAACCGTGTGCTCTGAGGAGAACAGGGAGCCAGCTCCGACCCTGTTTGTCTGTGTCTACTGGCAGGCAGGGTGACAGTCACCACTGCCACTGTCATCCAGTGCTGACTTACTGGGCTTGGGCAGCGCTTACCATGTGTGCTTTCACTTGAAAATCTTCTGTTTTGTTTTATTTTAGTTATGTTTTTCCATCTGGGAGGCAGAATGGTGTGTGTGGTTTGGAGTGTGACACCTTCGAATTGTATAGTGAAGCTTAGCTGGCCTGGATATCTGTAACTTACTTAGCTCATTTCTGCTCAGCTCCCTTGTTTGCACACTGAAGAGGGTGACGACATCTGCCCTTGGGTGCCAGAAGGAGTTAGTGGCACAAAGCACAGGAGCCCGGTATACAGCAGGCCTTTAAGAGACTCATCTATGGTCATGCCAGTCATGTGGGAAATGAGTTACTGGGGAGCCCACACAAGCCTTTCTAGAGCCAAGGCAGAAATGTCTTCAGATGTCAGCCCTTTTCGCCTTTCTCTTTGGCCCCACTCTCCGGGAAGAGAGGCTGCTGACTGGGTGTCTTTGTCCCCTTTAGCATCTTGTCACATGAGAAATCCACAGCTTGCCCTGAGGTGAAAATGGAGCTGTCTAAGATGAAAAAGTCTCTTCCCCTGGAAAAGAGCCGGCCTGACAGTGCCGTCTCATCTAAGATGTATCTGACTATCCAGCGCCTCACCCTGCAAGTAAGAGCGACATACCTCGGAGGAGGCCTGCGGCAAGATCAAGCCCATCTGTCTTTAAGGCAGAATTGGTTTTCCGTTTACACTTTGTTCTGTCCTGCTTCTCTGGACCCAAGAGGGCTGGATTGCATGGAAATGGAAGTCAGTACAGGGAGATGGGCTAGGGGAGGGATGCCTCTGGTTCTTCTGGACTCTGTTTCTAACGTCTATTCCTGTGTCCGTGGACATTGGTACAATCCTGCTGCCAAACGTGTTTATAGACTAGGTAGATATGTGTGTTTGGGGCAAAGAAAGACCCACAGAATGGCCTTTTGTCAATGACCCCCCACCCCTGGCAGAGACCATCACTGCGGTATCCTGATTGCCTGAAGAAGCTGCGCCACAACCTGAAGCGAGGTGAGGGCCCTGCTGGGCATGGATCCTCAGGTACCATCTTCCCTTCATCACTGCACAGTTCTCTAGTGTCATGTAGTCCCTGTTTAGTTCTGTTTCCTGCCACAGTCACACAGAAGTGTGTGAAGAACTCAGGAGACTCCAGTTTCAGAGCAGCTGCTTGCTTGGTCCTGGCCAGGGAGTGAGAGTCACTGTAGTGGGGCCAGTCACTGTAGGTAGCCATGCAGAAGGTGTGGGCTGTCGGGGGAGGGGGAGGGAAACTAAGCCAACTTCTCTGGTTACCAGATTCCTGGAAGCAGCAGGAGGAGAAAACCTCTACTAAGAAACAGGTAGAGCCATGAGGGAAGCCTGTGGGGTGGGGTTGTGGCGTGGGCTGGGAAGGGATACCTAAGAGGAGGCTTCTCCCTGGCTGCTGGCTGTGAATATGACATTGTGCAGACAGTCATCTAGAGTTCTTTCTTTCTGAAAAAGTTTTCTTTACTTCCCAAAGTCCTAATTCAGTTCCTTCTCATGTTGGTTTCAGGAGGCTAAAAAGAAAGCCAAGCGAGATGTTGAGGAACAGTATGGTATGTATATGTTGACATTTATAACCCTCCCTTTGCTTAGTCAAGTAGAGTCCTGGAATGTGGCAAATACAATGTCCCAAATAGGGTGGTACTCTAGGGTCAGCTAGAATTCCAACAGTGGGATGCGAAGTGCCAATAATAAGAAGATTGAACTAGCTTTGTGTTACTAAGTCACATAAGTCCATCAGTGCCAAGCACCAGCCTTGGCTTGGAGAGGGGTTCTGAGGAAGGGGGTGTTTGAGATCTGCAAAAGAAATGGCTCGAAGTCAAATTATGGGTACAAGCTGACAGCCTCTGTTCTGCTCAAGACAGCTTTCTCTGGAAATCTCCAGATAGCTCATCCAAATAGCTCAGTTCTCACAGACCAAAGCCTAGTCTTTTATTTATATATCAATTCAACCCTTCACCCCAGGTTCCATTTTGATTATCTCACTAATCAGAAATTCTTGACCTTAGTTCTTTGACTCCTAGGAGAAGACAGCAAGCACATTTTTCTTAACATTGCAAATGAATTCAGAGATCTGCCTGCCTTTGTAAGCATAGACAAAGCTAACTGGGTGGGATCCATCTGTGAGATCACTGTTCCCACCATACATGGGCCTTAAATTAGCTCTGCCCCAGGCTGACCTTGAACTCTGGAATCTGCCCACTTTTGTAAGCACAAACAATAAACTTAGCTGGGTGGGATCTTACCCTGCGATCACAACTCCCTAAATCTTTTCCTCTCCTTTCTTAATATATTTCTGGCAAATTGGCTCCTAATGGAGGTCCAGAAGCTCCTCATATAATTCATATTGTATCCTTATATTTTGCATAGTTGAGAAATCTGATTATATATTTTTTAAACTCATGTTTTTGGAGTTCTTTCCCACAGCCTTAAGGACTTTCCTGAAAGTCACAGTATTTACCATTTTTGTTTAGGACATAGACACACCCTAACTTCCTGGACTTGTGCTGTCTCTGATCATCATGGAGTCATTAACCTTGGCAGGAGAATATTCCCTGATAACCATGTCAAGGAGAATATTTTCTGATAACCTTGGCAGGGAGAATATTTCCTGAAGGAGGTGTGTGTGTGTGTGTGTGTGTGTGTGTGTGTGTGTGTGCGCGCGCGTGCACGTTTTTTACAAACAAGCCTCACACCCAGCAACTTTCAACACTCATGATGGCCCATGCCCCTGCTGGTTCTGTTCCAGGGGAAGAAACCATGTCGAGCGATTCCTTCCATGACCATTCCTTCCATGACCCTTCCTTCCATGACCATGTAGGACTCAGAATATCACGACGTGAAATTGAACGAAAGCTGTTGAAAGGGGAGGTGGGAATGGAGAAAACATCCCTAGAGAGACGTGTGAGTATACACCAAGGTCTCTGCTGGGGCCCAGTTTCACCCATCTCTTACTGTGTAGCAAACTACCCTGAAGTACAAGCATAGATGATCTGTTTAGTTTTTTTCTTGAGCCAGGATCTTGTTATGTAGCCCAGGCTAGCCTAGAACTTGCTAAGTAGCCTAGGATGACTAGGCTTCATGCCACCATGCCTAGTACATGATGTGTTGTTTCTTTTAATAAGTCTGTAAGTTGACTGGACAGTCATTCTTCTCCTACTTGAGGTCATTTAGTGCTACTGGGAGGGGTTATTAGCATCGTTGCCTGTTTTCTCTTCTATGATTTCTCTCTAAGTGATTTATTGATGCTTAATGACAAACTAGTCATTTTCTGTCTTTTAAAAACACATTTTATTTTATGTATAAGTACATTGCTAGAGATAGAGGGGGAGAGAGAGGAGAGAGAGAGAGACAGAGAAACAGAGAGACAGACAGAGACAGACAGGAAAGGAGAGAAAAAGACAAAGGGAATGTGTATTGTGGATGTGCAGTGCTGACAGGAACCACAAGACAGCATCAGATCACCCAGACTTTGAGTTGGAATTGTGGATAGATGTTTGCTTCCTGATGTGGTTGCTGGGAACTAAACTCCACAACAGCAACAATTTCTCTTAACTGCTGAGCCGTCCCCTCTAGCCTGATTTAGTTTTCTTTCTTTAACTTTTAGTCATTTTTTTCTAGTTGCTCCTTAAGTGATTGAGTTAGAGTTAAAACAATGTTACTTCTTACACCATTTATTGGTTGAAGAAGTCACCATTTCACTCAAATTCCTTGGCATAAAAATAGACCACATATGTCTCTCGATGAGAGCAGTGGCTGCTCTGGCATCCATCTCTGGAGGCAGGGTTCCCTTAGTTGACTTCTGGAAATGGGGAGAAGTGGAAATGGGGTAAAGTGGGCCCTGGCTTCATCTGGTTGGTCTGGAAAACAGAGCATGTGTGAGATGGGGCTGCTTTCTGTTCCAGGAAGTGAATCTTTATCCTGTCTTAGATGTTAATTTCTCCCCAAGATAAGTGTGTTTTAGAAAACTCTTTTAATTTGATAAACTCTAGATTCATATTTCCTCTGCTTACCCCAATAAATTTCAGGTTTCCGTAGAAGAGCCAATGGCATATGAGTTCGGCAGCTACTACACTGCCAGCTACTACACCAGTCCTGAGAGTAAGTGGAGCAGTCTTAGTAAGTGCCTGAGGGTGGGAGAACTGGCCCTGTGCTAGTTGGTGTGACTGCCTTTTCAGGGATGGGGTCTTGTTTGCAGGTGTGAGCTCAGCTCTTAACCTTTGGAGAGGTCCTAAAGAGACCCTAGTCTTCCCTGAAATGCCACTTGTTACATACAGTCATTTGGGAGAAATCTGCCACACAATTGATGGTTGGGTCTTCTTTTAGGTGCTCTACTATATGAAACAATTTACCAGGACCTTAATGACGGGGAGGAGACTGAGTTGGAAGTCGAGGCTTTCAGCAAAGACAATAACCCCAAGAGCCTTTCTGCAGTTATGGACAATATCAGCTGGAACCCCGAGCTCAAACTGCTGAGGATTCTTCAGGCCACCGAGGAGGAAAATGAGGAAGGCCATCTTTCTAGGGCACAGAGTGAGGCGTCTCTAGAAGCTTAGGCTCAAGCCATCACTTGGGGGCAGCCTTAGCCAGAAGAGTTCTTGGTATTCTGAGGACAACAACCTTGGACACGGGGAAGAAAAGAGAGAATATTGTTCTTTGGATCCTCCAGAAGGACCAGGCCCTAGACACCCTGTATTCTTCATTTATGTTTTACTTCCAAATTGAGTGGGGATAAAGGTCTAATTCCATGGAATAGAGGCAGCTTTTCCACGATTAAACACAACCCCTTCTAGCAAAGACTCTTTCTCTGTTTCCAGGAAGAGAGGAGGTAGCACTTGATTATGTCTGGGTTTTTTTTTTTTTTTGGGTCTACTTTATCTCTTGTCAGAAGTGTTTGCAGTGCTGGGAAGTTGGGTTCAGTTTATGGGAACTCCATAATATCCTTAAATGCTCCACAGTCCCTGGAGAAGGTTCCCTTTGACAACGGGGCCTGCACTGGTATAGAGTGATAATCACTGTGTAGTATTCCCACCAAAAAGTACATTATTTGAAGAAAAGTTTATCGTATCCACAAACAATTCAATATTATCTCTAAAAGAAAAGCACCAAAAATCTAAAAGTTATTTCATTCTACAGAATCAATACTGATTGCTTGATTTCAAATATGCAAGCATCTTTAAAGTTCCATGTGTCACTAAGTTGTTTTGTCCCTGAGGTAACACAACCCATGATAGTTATATTAGAATCCAAACAAGGCCCATAAGTTGCACTTGCTCAGTATGCTCTGTTCTCTTTTAATCTGTACATCTCACCCCCTCTTCTTCTTTTCCTAGAATTCATACCAACTCTGAAGACCTTAGCTTTCCAGTTTTTAAGAAATCTAGTCTGCAGGGAAATGCCAACGTCCACAAAGACCCAGAATCCCAGAGTCTCAGGAGCTTTCTAACTTGGTTTTAGGTGGATTTCCCCCCATCATGTTTTAGTTTTTAAACAAAACTTTTAGCAGGGTAGTGGCACATGTCTTTAATCCTAGCATTCAGGAGGCAGAGGCACATGGATCTCTGAGTCTGAGGTCAGCCTGGTCTACAGAATGAGTTCCAGGACAGCCAGAACTACACAGAGAAACCCTGTCTCAAAAAAACAAAAAACAAACAAACAAACAAAAAACCCCCCAAAAAACAAAAAACAAACAAAAAAACCCAACAACAACAATAAAAACAAAACAAAACAAACAAAAAAAAACCCAAAAAACAAAAAAAAACAAAAACAAAAAAACTAAACCAAACCAAAACCAAAAACCCCAGAAATCTTTTAACTGGTTAAAAATTCAAAGTTGCATAAAAAGTAAAGGGAATATAATATAATAAATTGTCAGCGTCTGTGCAGCCATGATACCGAGATCCAAGCTAAGGCCTGTGAGGTTTAAGAAAAAACACATACTCGAGTTATTTGTGTTATGTGAATGCCAAAGCTTTTACTGTGGTTCACTGAATATATACCCCAAGTTCACTGAGTGGAGAAATCCAGGAAGCATAGTGGAAAAACAGACTTATGCGCTCAGGAACAAAGAAAGAGGAACAAAAACCAGAAACCGATTTAACAGCTTTATTGCCCAGGTGTACCACCCTGGGCAAACAGAAAGGTCAGAGCATTCCTTTGTTAGGAACAAAAGACTTCCATGTGCATCAGCAAGGCTCAGCAGGGATCAAACACTGATGGGGCCCAGGAGGGTCTGACAAGTCCCCCTTTTATATTTTTTTATTAAGTAGCGCCTATCTTAGGACACTTTGGAGTGCCAACCACTTGTCCATCTCTGGGAATCTCTGCCAGTTTCAGAGCCCCTGTCTCAGGTGGGTATTGGTGTCGGCGCCTGTGCGGCCAGTGTGTGAATATCGGGCGTAGGTCTGCAGGATTGAAAGAAAACACGTACACGGGTCACCCGTTTTCAGCGAGTGCCACTAACGCTTTACTGAGATCTCCTTATATACCAGAGGCAAAAGCCATGGAAAACAACAAGGCAGGTGAAAATCCCCAACCAGGAAAACAGGAAAAGTCTGTGTGGTGGAAAGTTCCAGGCCCAATCAGGGGCATAAACAACTTCTTAACAACAACAAGCTGGGGTTGGGGATTTAGCTCAGTGGTAGAGTGCCTGGGTTCGGTCCCCAGCTCAAAAAACAAAACAACAACAACAACAACAACAAAACAAAAAAACCAACAACAAGCTGGAAGGCTCGGTGGGGAGGAAGGGTGCCATGGAAAATCCCAGCCCCAAATCAGGGCTAAGAGCAGCTCCCAAGGGTGTAAACAACTTCTTGCTATAGCAGGCTAAAAGGCTCAGCGAGGGGGAAGGGAAACACCAAGGTAGGGCCCAACATATTGGTCTTAAAGAGCTGCCTGTCTTTGGCTACTTCTCCTAAAGGCTGAGCCAGATTTGGGCAGAGGGATTGTCTCCTGCCAAGGAGAACACCTGCTTAGTTGCTGCCCAGGACTGGGATTGCTGTTTGCCCACAAAGCCAACTTCTGCGGTACCCGAGGGCTATAAGCTGTTCTTGTAAAAGCACTGACTGTTGATTTAAATTTAGAATTCCCAATTGTCAGCAATTTCTTCTGAAAGTTTATCCACTGTGCTTGCCTTAACATCAGATTTGGAGAGGGCAATCCCAGACACTGCAGCCTCAGTGGCAATGGGTGGTACAATAGCAAAAACAATGCCAAAGTCTCTCTCATAGACGGTTCAGGATCAGCTGATTTTCTCTCCAGAATGACCAGCAGGCAACAGAACCATGCCTGAGATCCGCACAGCCAGGGCAGAGTTCCCTGGTTCCCAGAGGCTTCTCGCAGATGGCATTCCTGTGAAGAACAGTCAAGACTATCTCCAGCATAGTACTATTTGGGTAACACAAAGATCATCAATCCATTTTTCCAAACACACAAATCTCCTAGAACACTCAAAACATTAACATTTGTTAAATGAATAACAAAAGTAACTGTCTTAACTTCTTGGGTCAAAACAATAGTGTTATTAATTAAATAGCTATACCACTATACCAGCAATAATCAAACCCACCATCCTATTGCTTCTGCTTAAAGCCTGACTCACTTCTTCCAATATTTGTAAGCCTTTTCCAGAATATCAAGGTCCTACAATACTCACAAGCAATGAAACAAAATCTGGTATATGCCAGGCTTCAATAGTAACAAAATTAGACAGTGTACAATCAATATAACTTACATTAAATATTGTAGAAGAAACAAAAGTAACTTTAACATGACCAATAAATAAAAGATTAGAAGTTTTAGCACATGTACTAACATTTGTACGAAATCTAGATCTTTTATCAGTTTTTTCCACTGTAAATGTAACTTCATACAAAACAATTGTGAATTTTTTAAATGTTTCTGAAAATGTCCAGAACCAATCTTCCAAATGAAAACTGTTATTTCCAATATTGGATTGACCAATCCATGATTGAGTCAGAATAACTTGTCATATTAAAGGAAAGAGAAGAATCATAACTTCTCTTTGATTATCTGAAGGCATTTTCTATAGTCTCTATGTTCTCTGTCCTTCAAGCTTGAAGCAAATCAGCTTGTCCAATCTGGGATATAGGCAAGTAAAGATGGGTCAAGAACATACGTCCAAAACAGCTTTACAGTCTCTGTTGTCGGGACACTCAGCAAGCTCACAGGTCAGCATCATTCTTTGTCCCAGCAACAGCATGTTTTGACAGCCACTCTGGCAGCTAGCACACACCTGCAGCATCCTGCAGAAAAAACAAGCATGCCCTCTTCCCCATATAAAATACCCGAACAGGAGCATGCCATGTGCCAATATGTGGATCCTTCAGATTCACCTAGGCAGAAGTTTGCCTATTATAGGGTGCCATAAACACTCAGAGTTCCTAGGCATCTGAATTTTAAAATTTAAAATAAAAGTATTATTTAAATAATTTTATGGTAGATAGGGATATAACTCCTTTTTTATTAAGATATTATTTTAAAGTTTTATAATAATACCTGTTCTACAATGTCTAGTTCTTGAGAATTATAAGGAATCTCAATAATATGGGTAACATCTATTTGTCAAATATCATTAGGCTGTATGTAACCCTCTTGGGTTAACTCCCAAATTGAGAGAGGAAATAAATGGGGGCATACTGGGGACGCTGACTGACTATTTGGGCTGCTTGTTCTTTAGTTACTCTATTGTGAAACCTCCAAGAATTAGCATTAAGATGTAGAGTTTTATCATAGGCAGTACTATTTATCTATTGGAAGAACCATCAGTATCATATATAACTGTGGATACCTCTGTTTCAAAGGCTTTAGGGCAGAGGCTATGTACATCTGACACATAGTAGGTCTATTGGCCATCCCCTGAGGTAACACAACCCAATGATATCGAGGAGAAGGCTCCTGAAAATCTATGGAAGGAATGTTAAAAGCAAATCTCTCACGATCTTTAGGATCTAATGGAATAGTAAAGAAACAGTCCTGTAAGTCAATAACTATCATATGCCAATATTTTGGTATAGCTACAGGAGAATGGAGACCAGGCTGAGTAGGTCTCTTGGCATCTTAGTTTTGTTAATTTCTCTTAAATCTTATAAGAATCTCTACCTTTTAGACCCGTTTTTAATCACAAAAATGGGTGTATTTCAAGGGGAAGTGCAAGGGACAATATCCTGCACTAATTGATGAGCTGCCTCCAATTTTTCCTAGGAGAGGGGCCACTGTGGAGTCCGCACCTGATCATTTGACTTCCAGGTGATGGGCAAAGGTTTAACATAAGGAGGCTTATTAACAGTGACCCTTAGGATAAATTTCCAAAGCCTGTTTTATCATGAAGATGTTTAATTATTTTCAGCTCTTCACTTACACTATAAGGTTTGCCTTGTAAGTGTTTGCTCAATCCTCTCCCTGGGATGAAGCCTTGTTTCCACATCAAGTTTCGTACAGGCTGGGTGCCCACATCATTTAGTGCCCTGGCCCGCAGGGCAGTCAGTGGAGGTTGGGGATCACCTAGGAGAGAATGGGGGACAAGAGACTCGAAGAAGGATGCCAAGCCAAGAGTCTGAACAAGGCAACAAATTTTATTTTTTCCTGAGGCTGAATTTATACCATAGAAGGTTTAACAGAGAGAGGGTGGAAGCGGGAAACATTTACACAGGCCAGGGACATTGTGCTCCTTTGGTCAGGCCATTGGCTGACATCAACAGGATGTTGGTTTGTTTGTCAGAAAGGTCACAAGTTTGTCAAATCATTAGGCAACCTGAACATCAGATTTGTATCAGCCTTCTGAAGCTGGCTAGGGATTGTCCATCATCCTGACCTCTTAATGAACCCAGTCATACTTAACGCTAACTATAATATTAACATCAATAATGGAGGGTTTTAAGGGCATAGCTCCCAACGATTGAGTACATCTCGTCCCCACAAGTTGGTAGGTATTTGTTCTAAAACAAAAGGCTGAAACCATCCCTCATGTCCTTCTCATCTCTCCATTTAAGAATCTTGTTGCTTACATCAATCCCAGCAAGTAGATGAATAAGTTCAAGGCCAGCCTGGTCTAAGTTTGAGGACAGCTGGAACGGGGTTCTCTAGAGTCACAGAGGTGAGGATTCCCTTATACGTGTAAAGGGAATTAGTTGGAATGACTCACAGGTTGCAGTCGAGCTCGTCCAACAACAGCCAGCTGTGGATGGAAAGTCCAGGAATCCAGTAGTTACTCCATCCCACAAGGCCGGGTCTCCCATCTGCTCTTCTGTATCTGCTGGACCTGGAGAAGTAGGCTCCAGTGTTAGTAAAGGAATGGATGTGCTAAAAAGGCAAGAACAAGCAGGCAAAGAGCAAAAGCTTCTTTCTTCTGTGTCCCTATATGAGCTTCCAGCAGAAGGTGTTGCCCAGGTTAAAGATGTGTGTCTTCCCACCTCAAGATTCAGATCAAAAAACCTATCTTCTCTCTTCAGAGGTGCAGACTATCTATCATAGGTGTACCCTCCATTTCTGGATGTCAGGTTGACAACCAAGAATAGTGTCACAACTAAGGCTACGATGAGAAACCCTGCCTAAAACAAAAAACACCAGGACTAAAAGTGACTTCTGGAAGGAAGAATTTTCTGGCTCCAATGCTACTTCTTCATGAGACCACACCCCCAAACCTTTCCAAACATCTCAACCAACTGGGGACCAAGTGTTAAATGCCTGAGTCTATGCGGTCTCATTCAAGGCAGCACAGAAGCCCCAGCTGCAGTTAATCCATTTCTCCAGCCTCACAAGGTCTGAAACTACAGGCCTGCACTACTACAGGCCTGGCTGTTTGTTGAGTGTGTGGGGCATTTTTTTGAGGGATGGTCTCACCACCTAGGCTAGCCTATAATAAGCATTAAATGTCATCAAGGAGAGACCTGCTCCACCCTGGAAAAAAGGGAAGGGTTCCCTCAGAGCAGGACTCCCTAAGGGGTTTTCTGGCACAAGGGTATCCTGGCAGTTGGGAACCAAGAAATACCACAAAGTCACACCACACAGCAAACCTCACAGAAGATTTATGGAGAGAGACAGAACGGTGATTGCCTCTGGGTGGAACAGCTACAGCAGAGGGCAGGGTGCAGGGGAAGGGTTCTCTAGGCTTTAGGAACATGCACAGTGCATGAAGAAGTAGAAAAGTACAGAGCTGTCCTAAGCATTGTTCGATGTTAATGCTGAACTCCAAGGAAAGGGATTTCCTAGTCTCAGGAGCCGGGGTCAAGCCAGGGGCAGGCTATTCCTCCCTTTTATGTTTGGTATTGATAACTAACCAGGAATCAGGAAAGAGGACATTATCATTAAACTACTTCCTGCTCTGTGGGGTTTTAAGTCCAGGGGGTGAGCATGATCTTCACCATCAGAGCATGCTCAAGGGTTATAGGTCTCTGGCCCCTACAGTTTGGTGGAGAAGCGGGGTTAGGGAGGGTAGTATCCAGTTCCATACAGGACCACCAGTGATCATCCATCAGCCAGAGGCGTGGAGCTGTTCTTTATTTAATTTTTGGACATCTGGCGTTGTCAGATCTTGGCATTACTGTAGCTAACAGACTGACATGGAAACAGCACTCCCCCTTAGGAGGCGGCAAAGGCCACTTCTCTTCACTGTTGGTAGATCTAATCCTCATCGATTTTCTAATGGTTTTTAAGTTGTTTGCATGGGAGCTGGAGAGATGGCTCAGTGGTTAAGAGCGCTGACTGCTCTTCCAGAGGTCCTGAATTCAGTTCCCAGCAACCACATGGTGGCTCACAACCATCTGTAATGGGATCCAATGCCCTCTTCTGGTGTCTGAGGACAGTGACAGTGTGCTCCCCTACATTAAATAAATAAATAAATCTTTCAAAAAAAAAAAAAAGAATCTTGTTGCTTTTTTGAGGAGCTGTAGCTGTCCCCGCTCCTTGTAAAGTACGTATTGATTAATTACAGTTTTAGTTGCTTCTCCTGTTAAAGCAGTTGCAACCAGAAAGTCTGAAAACATGTCAATAGTCACAAATAAATCTAAAAATATCAAATTACTGTCTCTAGCTATTACTATTTTGATGATATAAAAAATGAGATTGTCTAATTGTTCCTATGTAAGGCCCACAATCTGCCTGGTACATAATTCTATTGTGACATTGCCTTAGCTAAGGGGTCCAGGCAATCTGTATGCGAATTGAAAGCTTGATTTTTCAACATTTCAAAAACAGCGACTACAGCACGTAATTTAATAATCTGTGCTGAAGCAAGGGAAAATTCAAGAGAATAAACATGTGGTTCAATTATATATGTTACCTTCTCATTAGATGAACCATCTATAAATATAGTCCAGCTGACCTAGACTCCTAGCTACAGGTACAGGGCTCCAAAGGCCAATCGAAACTGCTTCTTATTTATTTGTTCCTTTTGTGAAACGAGTTAAAACTAAATCAAGGAGTGAATGACTGGCATTTAAAATCCTGTAATAATCTCTACCAGTTTGATTTTTTCTTAATTACAAATATGTGTGAGTTAGAACCCTGAGCCTGTCTGTGATCAAACTGCGAACTGTAGCCAATGTAACACTGGCAATCTTTAACCACAGTCTTCAAGTTTTCCCTGTAACACCAGAGCACAGCCACATCTTTGGAAAGCAAACGTCAACCTCCAACAAACAATCTAGCCTGCAAAATCCAGTCTCTCCAGAATCAACACCAAGTGTATCACTCCCATGTTAGAAAGTTGGGCTGCCAATTCCTGCACACGAACGCAGGATGGTGTAGACTCTAACACCTCAACAAAGAGACATTGCCCTAAATTCTTTTATAGGTCTGGTTTCTAGGATAAGAATTACATAAAAATATTATCCCAATTTAGACCTGTTTCCCTGGGTTGGCTCACGCCATATGTTGTCTAGAATGACTCCATTCGAATTACCGGTTTTAAGCCAACTTTCTGTTACCCATGTTACCATACCCAATACCGTACCAATTTTTAACCATACCCAATAGCTTAAAAGCCAATAGTCTATAACCAAGACATGTAGAGCATATTTATACATTTAAAACCAATCAGAAACAAAAATGAAGTGACTGCACATATCTTTAATATTTAGACCAAACACCATTTTTACTTTTTCTAGCTGTAATAATATTAAGAGAAGCACCTTTTCACCCGCTAAATCCAATAATCGCAGTCAGAGATTTTTCTAAGAGAAACAGCCATCTGCTCCATTACCATAGAAGCTGAGAAGCTGCTGGTGCCTTTAAGATCAGTTTGTGTTGACACTCAGCACCGGGGGAGCTTCTCTGGCTGACCTAGGCTCCTAGCTACAGGTGCAGGGCTCCAAAGGCCGATTGAAACTGCTTTTATTTATTTGTTCCCTTTTTGAAACGAGTTAAAACTAAATCAAGGCGGGGCTGGGGATTTGGCTCAGTGGCAGAGCGCTTGCCTAGGTAAGCGCTAAGGCCCTGGGTTCGGTCCCCAACTCCGAAAAAAAGAACCAAAAAAAAAAAAAAAAAAAACTAAATCAAGGGGTGAATGACCAGCAGATAAAGTTTTAACCATTTTTTCTTTTAAACATGAAACTCAGAACAACATTCAAGACACGGAACAAAAACGTAAACTGACAGACATGGACAGTTTGGTGCACCAAGGACAGACAATAGACATAGAGGGAAAAAACTAGATGGTGTCCCACCAAAGGGACCCAGACCTAGAAATAAGTATTTATCCAATAGGAGCCAGCAAGAAGGCAGGGCGTCTCCCGCCTTCCTTCTGTCCTTAGGAGAGCACCGAAAAAGCTTAAGCTCATTTTCCTTCTCTTTTGCCAAAGCATCTCCAGAGAGTCCGGGAGGGCTGTTTTTCCTCAAACCCATTCTCTGCCATGTCTAGGGTGTAAACTGTCTCTAGTCAGGGTCCAAAGACTAAAAGCATCTATGAGAATTGACTTTGTTTTTCAAGATTTTAATATAAGTCTAAAAGAACACATACACAAAAACACTTTACCATTACCTTGTCCCTTTGTTTACAAGGTTTACTCACTGCTGGCCTAAATCTTTACTTTCCTTTGTACGTGCTTTCAATTCCTGAGGTATCCTTCACTGTATCCCACTTACTCGGGCTCTAACTTTGTGGCCCATTTTACCCAATATGTTCCTTCACTTTGCCAGCTGGCACCTGGGATGACCCCATCAGGCATTCCTCACTTTCCGGATCTTTGTGGGACCTTCACTTGTTGGTGCCCATACTGCCATGATACTGAGATCTGGGTGTAGGCCTATAAGGTTTGAGAAAAAAACACATACCTGGGTCATTCGTGTTACGTGAATGCCAAAGCTTTTACTGTGGTTCACCAAATATATCCCCCAAGTTCATTGGGTGCAGAAATCCAGGAAGCACAGTGGAAAAGCAGGCTTATGCCCTCAGGAACGAAGAAAAAGGAACTAAAAACAGGAACCGATTTTACAGCGTTATTGCCCAGGCGTTCCACCCAGGGCAAACAGAAAGGTCAGGGCGTTCCTTTGTTAGGAACAAAAGGCTTCCACATACATCAGCAAGGCTCAGCAGGGATCAAACACTGACAGGGCCCAGGAGGGTCCGACAATAAATATAATATTGTATAATATAATAGAGTAAAATTCTAAAGGTCATACTACCCGGGTCATTGTTAAGAAAGGCCCTCGATTGGGTTGGATCACATAGTTTAGAAAGAGACCTACTGTTGTTTTGCTTTGCGTTTCTAGTTAATGTTGTTCCTAATGGAAGGAGAAGTCTATAAAGCCAAGGATAAGCATTATTTTTAAAATGTAATTCTTTGAGAACTTCATAATGCACACAATTTATTCTGATCATATTAGCCCCTGTGTCTCCCAAGCGTACCTTCTTTAAGTCTCACTTCTTCTTCTGTATTCGGCTACTGACATCTGGAACTCTAGAATTCCCTGGCTAAATAAATGGTCTCTCACATTTGTCTCCATGGCCTCTGTATGGCTCTTTCATGAGACTGTCATCTAAGTGTGTGCTGCTGGGTTTGAGATGGTTAAGAAAGGGCTAGTTAGAGAGGATGCATCCAGAGCTTGGGCATGGGGATTGGGGTAACTGCAGATGTGACTTACCTGATGACAGTGGGAGCTGGATAAGCAGTGGACTTAGGTTGGCTCTTTTTTATACTGGATGTCAGGTGTGGTATCTCAAGGAATCTGTGAGGCTGAATGACGATAGACTTCCAGTTCATGAGGATACACTGGTGTCTTAATTACTTGTCTATTGCTGTGACAAGACACCACGACCAAGGCAATTTATACAACAAAGTGTTTAATTTCCTCTCAGAGTTTCAGGGGCTTAGAATCCATGATGGTGGAGTGAAGACGTGGCAGCAGGAACCACTGAGAGCTTACATCTTGATCTGAGAGTATGAGACAGATAGGGAGAGAACAGTGGGAATAGTGCAAGTCCTTTGAAGCCTCAAAGTCAGACCTCCTCCAACAAGGCCACACCTCCTAATCCTTCCCAAACAGTTCCACCAACTGGGTGACAGATATTCAAATGTATGGTCTTATAGGGGTTATTCTCATTCAAACAACCACTACCGGTCAAGTGGGAGAAGAATATGTGGCATCTCGATTTATAATTCTTAACTGTTGTAATAATGAGGATCTGGGGCAGGTGGAATGGATCAATGTGTGAAAATACCTGCAGTGCAAGTCTGAAGACCAAGTTTGATTCTCAGTTCCCATATTGGAAGGAGGGAACTGGCTTTTGAAGGTTGTCTACTGTCCTCCATGTGTATGAGTTGGCTCATATCTGCCTACATGAACATCTACAAAACACAAATAAAATTTTAGAAAAAGTTGGATTGCACATATTGTCTGGTAGTAATTTTAAGGAGGAGGAATTTAAATCCACAGTGAGGACCTGGAGTGGAAAGAATAGGTGTGACTTGAATGAGAATGTCAACTGGGAGGGATGGAGCTGGGCAAGACTCTGGGTCTCCTAGCGCAAGGTCAGATCTTTCCACCTCCGCTTTTCATCCTTCATTCTCCAGTCCATGACCCACTGTTCATCACCATGTCCCTCTGCCCAGTAGGCTACTTCCTTTGTGATCAAGCAGAGTGGGCCCAGGGATGGCAGCCCCTGTTTAGAGTCAATCTCATCTCATTTCTATCCCTCCTTTAGGTACATTACTGAAGAAAGGTTCATTTTAATCACAAGCACTTCAATGTGTTTCCAAAAGAAAAGCATTTTAAAAAATCCAAGCCAAATCACCCTATTAAAAACAGGGTAGATGGGTTGGGGATTTAGCTCAGTGGTAGAGCGCTTAAGCGCAAGGCCCTGGGTTCAGTCCCCAGCTCCGAAAAAAAAAAAGAACCAACAAAACAAAACAAAACAAAACAAACAAACAAACAAACAAAAAAAAAAAACAGGGTAGAGAGCTAAACAAAACATTCTCAGCTGAGGAATATCGAATGGCCAAAAGCACCTAAAGAAATGTTCAACAACCTTAGTCATCAGGGAAATGCAAATCAAAACAACCCTGAGATTCCACCTCATACCAGTCATAATGGCTAAGATAAAAAACTCAGGTGACAACAAATGGTGGCAAGGATGTGGAGAAAGAGGAACACTCCTCCATTGTTGGTGGGATTGCAGACTGGTACAACCATTCTGGAAATCAGCATGGCGGTTCCTCAGACAATTGGTCATTGCACTACCTGAGGACCCAGCTATACCTCTCTTGGGCATATACCCAAAAGATGCTCTAACATATAACAAAGACACGTGCTCCACTATGTTCATAGAAGCCTTATTTATAATAGCCAGAAGCTGGAAAGAACCCAGATGCCCTTCAACAGAGGAATGGATACAGAAAATGTGGTACATCTACACAATGGAATATTACTCAGCTATCAAAAACAATGAGTTCATGAAATTCATAGGCAAATGGAATGAACTAGAAAATATCATCCTGGGGTTGGGGATTTAGCTCAGTGGTAGAGCACTTGCCTATCAAGCACAAGGCCCTGGGTTCGGTCCCCAGCTCCGAAAAAAAGAAAAAAGAAAAAAAAATAGAAAATATCATCCTGAGTGAGGTAACCCAATCACAGAAAAACACACTTGGTATGCACTCATTGATAAGTGGATATTAACCCAAATTATCCAAGATGCAATCCACAGACCACAGGAAGCTCAAGAAGGATGACCAAAATGCAGATGCTCCCACTCCTTCTTAAAAGGGGAAAATATCCATAGGAGGGGATATGGAAGCAAAGTTTAGAGCAGTGACTCAAGGAACGGCCATTTAGAGCCTGCCCCACATGTGGCCCATATATATACAGCCACCAAAATTAGATAAGATTGATGAAGCTAAAAAAATGCATGCTGAAAGGGACCAGATATAGATCTCTCCTGAGAGACACATCCAGAGCATGTCCAATACAGAGGTCAATGCTAGTAGCAAACCACCGAACTGAGAACAGGACCCCCTTAGGGGGAAGTAGAGGAAGGATTGAAAGAGCTGAAGGAGCTTGCAACCCCATAAGAACAACAATGTCAACCAACCAGAGCTTCAGGGACTAAACCACTACCAAAAGACTATACACGGACTGACCCAGGGCTCCTACTGCACATGTAGCAGAGAATAGCCTTGTTGGAGCACCAGGGGAAGGGGAGGCCCTTGGTCCTGCCAAGGTTGGACCCCCAGTGCAGGGGATATGGGGAGAGGTAGTAAGGGGGATGTAATGGGAGAATACCCATATGGGGGAGGGGGAAAGAAGGGGATGCAGGCTTATGGACAGGAAACCGGGAAGGGGAATAACGTTTGAAATGCAAGTAAAGAAATATATCTAATAAAAAAATTTTTAAAAATCTAAAAACTTATTCCATTCTACAAAAATTAGTACTGATTGAGTAATATCAAATATCCAGGGCTGGAGAGATGGCTCAGTGGTTAAAAGCACTGACTGCTCTTTCAGAAGTCCTGAGTTCAAATCCCAGCAGCCACATGGTGGCTCACAACCATCTGTAATGAAATCTGGTGCCCTCTCCTGGTGTGTCTGAAGACAGCTACGGTGTACTTAGATATAGTTAATAAATAAATCTTTTTTAAAAATCCAAGCACATTCATATTTCCACTTAGTGTGTCTTGTGGTTGTTTTTTCCAGTTGATACCCTCACAATAGCATTCAAACAAGGTAGGCTGGCGAGACGGCTCAGCAGTTAAGAGCCCGGGATGTTCTTTCAGAGGACCCAGGTCCAATTCCCAGCACCCACATCACAGCTCACAGCTGTCTGTAACCCCTATTCTAGAGTAACTGACACCCTCACGTAGACACACATAGGCAAAACAGCAGCGATACACATGAAATAAAAATAAGACATTTTAAAAAATTCAAACAAGATCCATAGGTTGCACTTGCTCCTTTTTTTCTTTCCCTCTTAGAATTCATTTGTTAAAGAAATGGATGGTTGGGCTTGTAGTTTCCCACGTTCTGCATGCCATGCCTCTGGGTGTCTCATCCCTGCTGCATCCCTGTGGCGATGTCTCACTCCTTTCTCTGCTTTGTTTTCTGAAAACTGCCACTCAGATCTGGAGACCTGAGCTGATTCAGGTTTCGTGACAAAGATCCCATAGATGGAATTATGTACTTTGACGGGGAGGTCGGGGATGGGGCATGACAGAGTTTCCGGTTGGTTCTTAGTTGTCAATAATGATCCTTGTTTAGCACTTAAGAAACAAGGACTGATCTTTCTGGTTTTGTGCAGTGTTTTGGCTGCATGTATGTATGTACACTGTGTGAACATCTGGTGCCCATAGAAGCCAGAAGAGGGTGTGAGATCCTTGGACGTGGAGTTATAGATGGTTGTGAGTCACCATGTGATTCCTAGGAATTGAACTTAAGTCCTTGGTAAGAACGGTGAGTGCTTTAAACTGCTGAGCCATCTCTCTAGCGCCTTGCTTGGCTTGAAACTTAAATGTCTTTATTAAATCTTTTGGATTTAGTACTCACACTGTATTTTGATCCAGATCGTATTTACACCATTCCTCCCCTATCTTTTCCCAGATTTACCTCTTTCACCTCTCCCAACTTCATGTGTTCTCTTTCTCTCTCTCTAACTCCACTTAGTTCAGTTTGTGCCACCTATGTACTCATGGTGTAGAGCCATCCACTGAGTATGATCAACCTACTGGGGCCTAAAGAAAACTGACTCCTCCCTCAGCAGCCATCAACTGTCAGTAACTCCTAGACTATGGGCTGGGACTTCTCTCTCTACACTGGGATGTCTATTGCCTCGACGGACTGTGTTGTCCTTTGGCTGTCATACACATGAGATGGCTCATACCTGCCTGCTCTCATACTTATAAACCCCACATACACAATAATAAATAAAAGTTGAAGAGAAAGTCAGGGTAAGTTGTGTAGGTTTTATACAGACAGCCTCAGCTGCTTTGAAGTCAGTCTGACGTGGGTTCTAGGAACTGAACCTGGGTCTTCTACAAGATCAGCTTGCACCCCTAACCACTGAGCATCTCGAGAGACCTGTAGTTTTCCTTGTCTAACTGTTCCAGTTATACCATCTAGTGTGGTGTTAATAGAAGTGATGAGAGCAGACACTCCTGTCTTATTGATCATAGGAGGAAAAAGATGCAGTCTTTTACCATAAAGTATGTTGTTAGCTATAGGCCTTTTCATAGAAGTCGATATTAGATTTATTTTTTCTCTAGCCTTAGCTTGTGGAGAATTGTTTTGTTCTTTAACTGTGAAAAGACATTGACGTTTGTAAATGTTTTTTGTTTTTTTATTCTAATGATTATATATTTTTGGTTGTTTATTCAATTTGCTAGTGTTGAGGTCTGCCCTCCTCACCCCCAGCGTAGCTGCAGCCATTTTGTCCCATGCCCACCAGCTATTTCATATCGTTGCTGTAATCTGGCAGCCAGTTATTGGCATGGGAAACAACTTGACACAGAGCGGGGTCATGCTGACCACATACTCTGTTATGTTCTCTATGTTCTCTATGAGGTTTGTTAATCGTAAGAAATTCCACAAAGCTTCACGTAGGACCCATCAAGTTATCAAGTTAAAGGTCAATATGAACAGTTACATTTAAAATATCTTGAGTCAGAGCTGACCACTGGGCAGCACTTCCTTTACCTGTGTATGATCTCATTGTGGGGTTTTTTTTCCCTTATAAGCTTCCCCTGAGAAATGTTTGTTGTCATGGTTCAAAATAATTCTGAGCTACGTCCCTGATCCCAGTGTTAGGATGTGCATTCAATAAACCCTCCCTGTCTGACTGAGATTGATGTTTGTTGAACACCTCTCAGACCAACAGTTAGGCGGCTTCTTCTTCTTCTTCTTCTTCTTCTTCTTCTTCTTCTTCTTCTTCTTCTTCTTCTTCTTCTTCTTCTTCTTCTTCTTCTTCTTCTTCTTCTTCTTCTTCTTCTCCTTCTTCTTCTTCTTCTCCTTCTCCTTCTTCTTCTTTTCTTCTTCTTCTTCTTTTCTTCTTCTCCTTCTTCTTCTTCTTCTTCTTCTTCTTCTTCTTCTTCTTCTTCTTCTTCTTCTTCTTCTTCTTCTTCTTCTTCTTCTTCTTCTTCTTCTCCTTCTTCTTCTTCTTCTTCTTCTTCTTCTTCTTCTTCTTCTTCTTCTTCTTCTTCTTCTTCTTCTTCTTCTCCTTCTCCTTCTTCTTCTTCTTTTCTTCTTCTTCTTTTCTTCTTCTTCTTCTTCTTCTTCTTCTTCTTCTTCTTCTTCTTCTTCTTCTTCTTCTTCTTCTTCTTCTTCTTCTTCTTCTTCTTCTCCTTCTCCTTCTCCTTCTCCTTCTCCTTCTCCTTCTCCTTCTTCTTCTTTTTCTTCTTCTCCTCCTCCTCCCCTCCCCTTCCTCTTCTTCCTCTTCCTCCTCCTCCTCTTCTTCCTCCTCCTTCTTCTTCAAAAGACAGGATCTTACTGTGTAGCTTGGGCTAGTGTGGCAGCCTCAAACTTATAATCCTCCTGTCTCTTCCTTTGGAGCAGTTGGATTATAGGCTTGAGTCACCATGCTCTATAGCCCTACTGGCTGTAACTTTTTGTGATGTCCCTAGCTTGGTATCAAAACTCATAGTAAGTTGTGAAGTCTGTCTACCTGTCTGTCTACCTGTCTGTCTGTCTGTCTGTCTTCCTATCTATCTATCTATCTATCTATCTATCTATCTATCTATGTATGTATCTATCTATGGAGTTTTGTCTGCATGTGTGTATATGTACCCCGTACGTGACTGATGCTGTTGGAGATCCTGGGACTGGAGTTCCAGATGGTTGTGAGCTGCCACATGGGTGCTGGGAATTGAACCCAGGTCATCTGGAAGAGCAGGCAGTCGTCTTAACTTCCTCCTGAGTCTTCTTCACTCTGTTCCTGTCATTTCTAAATATTTTTCTGTTTCATTTGAATTGTCATTTCTTAGTGTAGTTCTATTTGCCATTTCTTATGATTCTTTTTATTTCTGTAAGGTTGGCCATAATGTCTCCATTCTTCCCACTTCTGCTTTTCTCCCTGTTGAGATAAGTTCTAGCCGGGCAGTGATGGCACACACCTTTAATCCCAGTACTCCAGAGGCAGATGGTTCTCTGTTAGATTGAGGCCAGCGTGATCTACAGAGTGAGTTCCAGATCAGCCAGGGCTACACAGAGAAATACTATCTTGAAAAAATAAGACAATCAAAAAATTTCCCATGTTGTCCTAGAACTCATATTCCTATAGCAAAGGCTGGTTTTAAACCTGTGATCCTGGGTAGCTTCTTGGTAGCTGGGGTTATAGATTGTATGCCACCTGGCCTGGTGGGCTTCTTTTACAGTATAGGTACAGGAATATAAGTTTATAAGTACTATTTTAGTAATAATCTATAATATAATATATCTTATTTTTTAATTGAGATTAAGTATATTCCTGTCTTTCTGATAATTTATCAGTTATTTAAGGGTACATGATATTTGTGACTTTTCCATCTTCCCACCTATATGCACATGTATTTGGGAAAGTTTCTGAGCCCAAGCTCTGACAGTGGGAGAGGGATGGTGGTGTGTTCCCAACTACTGAACTATCTCTCCACCCTCACCCTTTTTATAAGAGCAACAGTACCCTTAACTGATGACCCATTTAGCCTGTTGAATAAGTGTCTCTTTGCTGTATGTTTCTATGATTATTCTCAGAGACTCACTGGAGAACAGTGGAGCTCCTCAGGTCCTGTGTCACCAAGAAACTCTGGGCCAAGTCTGAGATCCTTGAAGAGAAACTTTCCCTCATCAATTATGTTACCCTGAGTACAGTTTGATTAGAAGAACGGATCAAACATGGACTCAAAACAGACCAAAGTAGACAGGCAGATCTGCTGCCTCCCATTCTTTCAGTCAACATTGCATAACATCACCGTGTTACTAGTGTGAGCTATATTTAGTTGAACTTTCACAGCAAAAGAAATCAAAGAGCTGTTATGTGGACTGTTTTCCTGAAAATAGCTAGTTCTTGAGTGTATATGGTAGGATGTTTTCTTTGTGGGCTGAATTTTATTACCCTTCTACTTTTTAGCCTACTCAAGACTTATCGCCAGGCACAACCCAATTTCCCAGGGTGAGGAGTGGGGATGGGGTGGGATGGGAACCATTTTTACTTAATTTTACTGAATATTCAGAACCAGAATAGAAGGCCTGATATTTGTGGGTTTTGTTGGGTTTGGTTTTTGTTTTGTTTTTCAAGACAGGGCTTCTTGGTATAGCCCTGGCTGTCCTGGAACTCACTCTGTAGCTCACTCAGGCTAGCTTTGAACTCAGAGATCTGCCTGCCTCTGCCCCTGCCTCCCGAGTGCTGGGATTAAAGGCATACACCATCACTGCCTGGCTTGGAAGGTCTAATTATTTTCTAACTAACCCAACTACTTGGTGAAACAACCCTCAGAAACTACAGTAGTCTTTATAGTCTAAAAAAATTGTGTGTGTGTGTGTGTGTGTGTGTGTGTGTGTGCAATGCATGTGCCTGTGCCTCTGAGTGTCTGTGTACATGTGTGTGTGCAGACACTGTGGACATTTGGAGGTCAGAGGACAACCTGTGGGAGTTGGTTCTTGCCTTCAACCTTGTGGTGTTAAGGTTTCTCTTGTTTCTGCCACCCTGTCTGACAGGCTAGCCCTTGAGATTTCAGGCTCTCCTTTCTCCTCCTACCTCACAGTGAGAATGCCCAGACCACAAATGCACACCACCATGCGCTTTTTAATGAGTTCTGGAGAAAGAACTCCGAACATCAAGCTTGTGTGATAATTTTTTTTTTAATCTGCTGAGCCACCTCCTGGCTCCTAGAATATTCCTTTAAGTCCCCTGATGAGTTCAAAGTTACATTTTGAATCACGGCATTTTGAGTAAGAAGATGCTTATTGTCAGTACCGGCCTTCTCTTTTCAAAGGTGGAAAACCTGTTTTCCGTCTGGAACCCGTTCCGTTCCTTTCAGATCCAGTCCTCAAGGGAGGAGAATCACAGAGCGAATCTTGGATTACATGGGATCTGTAAGCCATAAAGCATGCTTTCTTTAATGATGGGTGAACATCCCACATACTATTTTGGGTGGTTCTTTGGCCAATTCTATGGATAGATGGGGGTTGTCTTCATTTTATAGATAAGGCTCAGAGTATGGAGCTGATGTGAGGTAGATGAAGGGATTTACTGGAGATCGAAGGCCATGAAGAACAGAAAAGTCAGGTTCAGCACTGAACGATGCTCCCTTGCTCTTTGTATCTTTGATTCTTCTCTGACTTCTTAAAAAATACATTTAGAGTTATTTTAATTTTATGTATGTATATTGCCTGTATATACATACATAGTGTATTATGTGTATCCCTGGTTCTCATGGAAGCCAGAAGAGGGCATCAGATTTCCTGGAACTGTGAGTGTGTGTGCTGTGAACTGAGGAGCAAGAATTCTTAACCACGGGGTTGGGGATTTAGTTCAGTGGTAGAGCACTTGCCTAGTAAGCGCAAGGCCCTGAGTTTGGTCCCCAGCTCCGAAAAAAAGAAAAAAAAAAAGAGTTCTTAACCACTGAGCCACCTCTCCAGCTCCGGACCCAACCCCCCTCCTTTTTTTTTCCAAAATCTGACACCATATTTGTATATAATACTCTGTGACAAATTGGCCCTCCTCCTACCTTCCCCCACTTCCTCTCTCATCAGGTGTAGTGGAACTCTGGAGATCTTTGAAGAGAAACTTTCCCTCTTCAGTTATTTTGTTATGCTGAATATAGCTTGATTGTAAGGGCAGATTAAACATGGTCTCAAAACAGACCGAAGTAGAAAGACAAATCTGCAGCCTCCCGGTCCTTTCCTTCAACACTGCATGACGTCACTTGTGCCCCATCACCGAAGCCGTGTGCTCATGATTGCAATGGCCACATCTTGTCAAGAAGGCAGTGGCCCCCTCTTCTCTATTCTTTGGTCCTCACGGTCCATCCACTCCCTCTTGGATGATGTCCCTGGGCCTTGGAGGGCCATCTGGGAACAAACACTCAGCGTCTATTCCCAGTACTGTGATTCCTAAGCCCACACTCTGACCATCACCCACAGATGAGAACGGCTTCTCTGACCAAGGCTGAGACTTTCACTTGTTTATGGGTATAAACGTGCGTATGCAGAAGGTAACGAACTCTATGTCCATTCTGCAAGACATCAACAGTAGGCTGCCCCCACCCCAACCCCGTGAGCTCTCTCTGGCTCTTTAATGTAAGCTGGGATGGGACACCCTAAGGCAGAAAGGAAGGAGAAGGCTATATAAACAAGAAACGAAAGGGGGGTAGCGCCCCTTTACATCCCCTGCCTCAGCCTGGCAGTGTTCTGACCAAGGAGGATCCAGGTAACTGTTGCTAACTGCCGCTTCCATCACCGGGGACTTTGGGAAGCAGAAGTAAGACTCTGGGCTTAGAGATTAGCTTTCAGTAATTTGACAGGGAACTTGAAATTTAGTCTGCTGAAACATTGCCTCCAGAGGCTAATATTTCCAAGGAAGTAGTCACCAGTCCTCTTTCTCTCTCATGTGTCACTCTCTGACCCCTGCTAGAAAGAGACCACTTGATTTGGTTCACTTTGGTTTTGGAATGGGCTTCCTGGTGCCACGTGGTCCAAGCTTATCTGTGTGTACAAGCTGTCATACCCACTTACAGTCTAGGTTCCATGTTGTCTCTTGGAGCCGGAGTCCAGTTTGGGTTTTGTCCACAGAGTCTGTTCTTCATTTTTGAATTATAGTAAACTCACTGAGTTTGGAGGGGAGGGGGTGAGGGTTTCACCAGTGACCCTTAAAAAATCAGTTTATTCAAATATGCCGTGGTAGATTAGGGACAGAAATATCCCCAGCCTTTATAGATGAAGTGATTAGAGGCCCCTTGGAGCCAAAAGAAATCTGAAAGAATTTTTTTCTTTTTGTTGCCATGTAATACCAGGTTATGAAACTAATGTGTTCTTCTGTTATGCATTAACAAACACTTATTTAATACCAGAGTACCTGTTAAGCGTTTCAGCATCAGTGATTCTCAACCTGTCACTACCCCTCTGCAGGTCTGATGACCCTTTCCCAAGGGTCACATATCAGATGTCCTGCATATCAGATATTTACATTATGATTCCTAACAGTAACAAAGTTGTAGTTATGAAGCAGCAATGAAACTAATTTTGTGGTTGGGAGTCACCGCAATGTGAGGAACTGTATTAAAGGGTCTCAGCATTAGGAAGGTTGAGAACCCATATTAGAGCGAGTATTAACTCCTGATTTACCTTTTGATGTTGGTTTGAAGCAGGAACTCTCTGTAGCCCTGCATTGCTTCAAAATCACGGCATCCCTCCTGCCTCAGCCTCTTAAGGGCTTGGATTATAGACATTTGCAGACAACTGTCCATCCCTGAGGGAAGCCAGCAGGAACTTGAGACAGGAATCTGGAGGCAGGAAGTAAAATAGAGGCTGTTTTCTGGCTCGCTCCTTCTGGCTTGCTCAGCCATCTTTCTTTCTTTTCTTTCTTTCTTTTTTTTTGGAGCTGGGGACCGAACCCAGGGCTTTGCGCTTGCTAGGCAAGCGCTCTACCACTGAGCTAAATCCCCAACCCCTCAGCCATCTTTCTTTCTTTTCTTTTCTTTCTTTTTTTTTTGGAGCTGGGGACCGAACCCAGGGCCTTGCGCTTGCTAGGCAAGCACTCTACCACTGAGCTAAATCCCCAACCCCTCAGCCATCTTTCTTATGGAACTCCTCTCAACCTGTAAGCAAGCCCCATTTAAATGTTGTCCTTTATAAGAGTTGCCGTGGTCATGGTGTCTCTTCACAGCAATGAAACCCTAACTAAGACACCAGGACGTCCAAGGGTGTCAAGACCCACAGTGGGCTGGGCTGACCCCTCCCACATCAATCATTAATCAAGAAAGCAGTCTGATGGAAGTGTTTTCTCACTCGATTCCTCTTTCCAAATAACTCTAGTTTATGTCAGGTTGATGTACTAACCAACACAACTGACCCAGTTTTCTTATTACCTCAAAACAGAAAGAAGGGTTCAAGTGGTAGAAAGTTATTTCTTGGAAATAAAGCTCTGTAGGGGAAATCTCCTGAGTGCTGTCTTGACAGTTGGGACCACTAGGTGGTGCTATTACATCATGAAAACAACACCTTTTGCGACCAGTGCCTGTACAAACAAAGACATTTTCAGGAGTAAATGGAAGAGAAGATACGTTTTCTAATTTGTATACAGGGTCCAATTTAAATGCTTGAGGGGACCAGTAGCTCCTTGATGCTGAGCCTGTTGTCATGGTTACAACACCAGCTTACAAATGACAAATAGGAGGCAGTGGATATAGAGCTGACAAATGAATGGACAATCTCAACAATTTAGATTATCACTGACAGCACCCTCTCAAGAATGTATGGAATTCTGGAGTCCAGAGGCCTCAGGTTTGGGGAGGTCTGGAGCTATTGATGACCTGACATCATTAGGACAGACTCAGGGAGATGAAAATACCAAAGGCAACCCAGGGCACTAATACCGTTTTTTCTCCCTCCCTCCCTCCCTCCCTCCCTCCCTCCCTCCCTCCCTCCCTCCCTCCCTCCCTTTGTGTGAGTATGGGCTAAGGTTGTTACTTAGGTTTAAATCCTTAGCACCACAAGGAAGAAAAGAAAATCAAGAACCAAGTCTGGGTTACTTGTGAAACATTTGAAACAGTCTTGAATACAGACTAGCCCAGACACTAGTTTAAAATAGTTTTTGCCTCTGCTTGTCAAGTACTTGAACTGTAGGTGTGTGTATCTTGACTAGGTCACACATGTTTAAATATACAGGGAATGGGGCTGGTGAGATGGCTCAGTGGGTAGAGGCATTTACCACCACGCTTGATAACTTAAATTTGATCTCTAGAACCCATATGATGGAAGACTTATTTTTCGTGGATTACCATTTGACCACACACACACACACACACACACACACACACACACACACACACTGTGGCAAATGTGCACCTACACAGAGACAAAAAGGAAATACATAGAAAGAGGGCCGGAGAGATGGATGGCACAGTAGTTAAGAGCACTTGCTGCTCTCCCAGAGGACCTGGCATCTATGTGGTGCTCACAACTGTCTGTCACTCCAGTTGTAGGGGATCTGATGGCCTCTTCTGGACTTTATGCACTGCATGCACAGACACACATGCAGGCAAAACACTTAGAGATATAACATAAAATATATCTGAAATAGAAGTAGAGTGCAGTATGGTGGAGTGCACCTATAATCCTAGCACTCAGAAGTTGGAGACAGAATTGTTGGTTTGAAGCCAGAGTGGGCTATTTAACTATATCCTATCCCAAAACATTCTTTTTTCTTGAGTCTGTACAATATATAACAGTAGTTCTGCCTTAGAGGGGAATTGTGAAAAATTATCTGTTAATTTTCTCTGCCTCTCATTCACTGATTCATTGTAAATTCATTCATGGCATAAACATAAACATGGTTTTAAAGATTTTGTGTGTGTGTGTGTGTGTGTGTATGTGTGTGTGTGTGTGTGTGTGTGTGTCTGCTTGGATGAGTATGTGCTCATGTGTGTACTGGTGCATTAGTGGAGGCCAGAAGAGGGCATTCGATCCCTTAGAGCTGGAGTTACAGGCATCTGTAAGAAGCCTGACTTGCCCTGTGGGTGCTGGGTTCTGAACTCCAGTCCTCACAAGTTTGCAGCAAGTCCGCTCAGTCATGGAGCCATCTCGCCAGCCTCCACCGCACAGTTACCAGCTGAGCAGCTGCTGTGGGTTAGCACTGGTCTAGGTTAGGTGAGCGTCTCTGGTCTCATCATCTCTTCTTGTCTTAGTTCCTCCGAGATCTGTTAGTCACCATAGCAGTATCGTCCCAACCCTTCCGATCTACTCTGATGCCTTGGCTGTTTCCATGATCTGGGTCCAGTCTTGTGTCTCCTGGTTAGTGCCTCAGCCCCTGCTCCCCTGGGGGACTGCCACCTCTCCTCTCACCATCCAACAATGTAAGCACACTGTATGACACCTTTCCCTAAAACCCTCCCTTGTGGGCAGGAGATTAACACAGCCCCTTTCACTGGGTTTGTGAGCTTCGCAGGGCACAGCCGCCTGGCTTGGCTTCATCCCATTTGCCTGCTCCCACTTTCTTCTGTATGCTCCAATCATGGTTGCTTTTATTTTGACTTCTGATGAGCTGTGCGTGTCCTGTGCTATTTTCAGACTTAAATTTTTTGGTGCTTTCTGTTCAACCTGGAACATTCTTTTTTCCTTCCTGTTTGGTTATTTTTATTCACTTTTAGGTCTCAGCTTACGTGTTCCTCAATTTGGAAATAAGCGTTTTCCCAACCTGGACACTGTAAGAATGAGACTCCCCTTTTATTTCCCTTCTCATGGTCTCGATAGCCTGTCTGATGCCACCGCTGCTGACAGACTGTGAGTTCTGAGAGCGTCGCTGCGCTGTGTGTCTCCACACTTGGGTGAATGCCTGGCGTTGGGAGTGGTCAGTAATACATGCTGAAGGGGGGAATGAATGAAATGCATGTCTAACATGCCTTCTTTCTTTCATTAATTTGTTCTTTCTTTATTCCTATTATTATTATTACTATTATGTCATCATCATCATCATCATCATCATCATCATCATCATCATCATCATCATCATTGGTTTTTTGAAATGGGGTCTCACTATGTAGCTCTGGTTGTTCTGGGACTCACTGTGTTGGCCAGGCTGGTTTCAAACTCACAGAGATCTGCCTGCCTCTGTCTTCCTAGTGCTGGATTAAAGGTGTGTGCTACCACGTCCAGCAATTCTCTCATTTTTTAAATAAAAAAATTAATGTATTAGGGTATTTTTCATGCATGTATATCCCTGCAACATTTGCATTCTTGGTGCCCAAAGAGGGCAGAAGAGGCACCGGAGCTGGAGTGACAGACAGTTCTGTGCTACCCTGTGGGCGCTGGGACTGTGGAAGAGCAGCCAGGGCCCTTAACTGCTGAGCCATCTCTCCAGCCCACCGGTTCGTTCTTTCTTTCTTCCTTTCTTTCTTCCTTCCTTTCTTTCTTTCTTTCTTCCTTTCTTTCTTTCTTTCTTTCTTTCTTTCTTTCTTTCTTTCTTTCTTTCTTTCTTTCTTTCTTTCTTTCTTTCTTCTTCTTCTTTTTTTTTTTAGTGTACTCCAGAGCTAGCAGAGTAAGTAACAACACACCAAAGTGGAAGGATTGTGGTGAGAAGGGTCAGCCGGGATGTCATCATTTGAAACTGTGTTTCCATTTTGCTGTGGGTGGCGTTTGAGGTGGGAGGGGGATGACGCCAGTGGGATAGATTAGGACAATGGGCAAGGAGTAGAATTCTTCTGGGAAAGAGTAGGAGGTAGGACCGAGGAATGCTTGGGACTGGCTTGTACAGGACCTGGGCCCTAGTGGATAGCCAATGGATAAACAGCCACCACTCTCGATAAGATTGAACTACTGTTTCAGAAAACATTGATCAGTGGCCACGTGAAACTGTAGAGGGATCAGGGACACTGAGCCTGAGGCTCTTCTAGAAGTGAGGGTGGGAGGTGCTTGAGGCCTGGATTAGTGGGTGGCGGTTGACTGTAAGGAGTCCAAGGGGACAGGACTGAACAGTGAAGGTGGGAAGGAATGGAGGAGAGGGAAGAGCCATTGCTTTTAGCCAGACTCCACCAGGTGCTGTCTCTAGCAGAGAGTTAAAGTCAAGTGGAGGAGCCAGTCGGAGGAAGGAAGAATTCATTCATCAAACCTTTATGGGGTCTGAGTGAAGGCTACATTTCCCTTGTGGAAACTCAGTCAGTGTGTGGGGCTTTAAAAAAAGTGAAAATGTGAGGAGGAGGAGGAGGAGGAGGAGGAGGAGGAGGAGGAGGAGGAGGAGGAGGAGGAGGAGGAGGAGGAGGCAACAGAGTTGATGTGAGGACTGCAGCTAATGGGAGCTGCCCCCCTCCCCCGCCCCCGCTCCACACAGTACCTCCAAAGGGAGGCCAAGATGGGGACGGGAAATTCACCCATCACCTTCCCATTTGTAATGCCATGTGATTTTATGAGTGACATAAGGGATTATTTTAGGGCAATTGTGGCTATTCACAATCTATATCTTATATGCCGATTATAGCATTAAAATCCCTGGCAAGATTTAAAACACCCACTTGACCTCCTTTCTGCCCCATCGCCCCCATCCCGCCCCCTGCTCCTCCTTGATCCCCCGCCCCCATCTGCCCCACCCCCTGCTCCCCGCCTCCCCCCGCCCCCCAGCCCTCCCTTCTGCCCCTCACCCCCACCCCAGTTTGTGGCAGGTGCTAACTGAGCAGTAGGAGGCTATGAAAACCATCGGCCACTGCGCCAAAGTAGTTCACACTGGGAGTGGAAAGATGGTGTGCTGCTGGCTAGATTTATGTCAACTTGACACACTGTAGTCATCTGAGAGGAGAAAACCTTGATGGAGAAAATGCCTCCATAAGATCAGGCTGGGGGCCAGCCTATATAGAGCATTTCCTTCATTAGTGATTGACGGGGAGGGCCCAGCCCATTGCGGGCAATGCTATCCCTGGACTGGTGGTCCTGGGTTCTATAAGAAAGCAGGCTGGGCAAGCCATAGGGAGCAAGCCAGTAAGCAGCACCCCTCCGTGGCCTCTGCATCAGATCCTGCCTCCAGGTTCTTCCCTGTTTGAGTTCCTGACCTGGCTTCCTTCAAGGATGGACTACAGTGTAGAAGTGTGGAAGTGTAAGCCCAATAAACCTTTCCTCCCTATCTTGGTTTTTGGTCATGGTTATTTTGTCACAGCTAAGACAGACGGGGAAGCAGACAGTTAGGGCTCCAGAGTAGGTGAACAGTCGGAAAGATGGGCACACAGAGGAAGACAAGTGTATCATGGTCAAGGTGGCCTGGGTGCTTGGATTGGAGAGTGATCTTGGAGTCCACAGAACAGCCAAGAATAGCAGAAGGAGTGTGTGACGTAACAAAGGGCGGGGAACTGGGGAAAAGATGGATTCGGCAGAGCAAGCAGCACATTTTCCCTGGAAAGGTAGGAAGAGCAGTGGTTAGAGAAGTGGAGGACCCAAGGAAGGTGGAGGACAGCCAAGAACAGAAATGCAGCTTCCGTAAGGGAATCAATCGATGGTGACCGCCAAGCCAATGAACGGCTTTACCTGAGAGGTGGTGGCAGGAAGGGTGGCTGATGATAACCTGGGAACAAAGGGAATAATCTATACAGCTTCTCTGTTACAGCTCCAGTAAAACCAGCCTCTCGGAAGAATGGGCCCCGTGCAGACCATGGCCTTCTCCCTTTGTGATCTGCTGCCACCCGTGGCACTGCACTTGAACGTCTTACACTGATGTAGAAGAAGGCTCTGCTCTACCTCAGCCTTATGGTCCAGCTCGCGGGGTCCAGCGGAGCCACAGATGTAAGCAGTCGCGGTTGTGCTTCCTACTGCTCCACGATGCAGCATTTCCGCCCATACTGTAGAGCCAGAATCCCACATGGCTGTAAACACTCACTTGTTAAGGGTTTCCCTGGAGTTCGCCTCTAGTGGTGACCTCATCGGAATCTAGATAAGGCAGCCTTCAGCGGTCTGTTCCTGGACGCAAGGGGCCCTGGGTGTTTTCAGCCAATGGTTTTTGTATCCTGGTTACATTGTTCTTTTTAAAAAGATTTAAATAATATGAAAACCCTCTTTTACGCACACCTGCTCAGCGCCTCCAGTGTTTTTTCCCCCAGTCTTTTGAGTAAATGCAGATTGCAGCACGGCATTTTCTCTTGGCCTGAAAGACCCTTAATATTCTCCTAGTGTGTACATAGACGTTGCATTCATTCAGCTTTTGCAAATCTGAGAAAATACTTTAAGTCTTCGTTTCTTTGAAAGGTATTTCTGCTGAGTGGAGAATTCTTGTTGGCATTTTTTTTTTCTTTTCCTAGCATTGGGGAGGCAGAGGTAGGTAGGTGTTTGTGAGTTCAAGGTCAGCTTGGTGTCTACATAATGAGTTCCAGCCCAGTCAGGAGCTATATACTGAGACCCTGTCTCAAAGCAAAAAGTAAAACAAAATGATCCCCCACCCCAAGAACGATAACAACAAAATCCGAGGTTCCTCCCTGTCTTCTGCACTTCTGGTGAGGAGTCGGAAGTCTTCCTCATCTCTGCCCATCTACACACAGGCTGTTGAGAGGTCTGCTTCTGAGACTCCCCCGCCTCACCAGCTTCAGGCACCTTATCATGAGGCTCTGGCCTAGGCCTCTTTAAGTTATTTGTTCAGGATTTGCTGAGATTTTTGGATTTGAGGTCTTTTTAAAAAATTATTTATAAGTACACTGTTGCTGTCTTCAGACACACCAGAAGAGGGCATTACAGATGGTTGTGAGCCGCCACGTGGTTGCTGGGATTTGAACTCAGGACCCCTAGAAGAGCAGTCAGTGTTCTTAACCATTGGGCCATCTCTCCAGCCCTGGATTTCAGGTCTTATAGTTTCTTCAAGTTTGGAAGAGTATAGTCCACTTCCTTTAGGGTGCACTGTGCATGTACACACAGGGCTGCACATTTGTGTGCCTTCCTATGGAGGTCAGGAGTCAACCTCCAGGGTGGTTTCTCAGGGGCTGACATCTTGGTTTTGAGGCAAGGCCTCTCAGTTGGCCTGGGACTGACCTAGTAGGCTATAACGGCTGGCCCAGGAGCTCCGGCATTCACCAGTCTCCCTGGCCCCCACAGCATGGTTACAAGTGCATGGTACCATGCCCAGTTTTCTATGGAGTTCTGGGAGGAAACCCAGTCCTCACACTTACTCAGCAAGCACATTACGAACCGAACCGTTTCCCCAGCCTGTCAATGTATTTTTTGATCTCCAAGTTCGCTAATCCGCAATGCCTAATGTGTTACCAATCCCATCCGGTGCAATTTTCTTTCATCTCAGACATCCTGTTTCCCCCTTCAGATAGTCAATATTTTACTTGACTGTTTCTTGTTGAGGCAACAAAATACCCACGGATATAACTTATAAGGAACAAAAATTTATTTGGTTCATGAGTTCAGAGTTTCTGTCTGTGGTTACTTGGTCTATGGTTTTGGGCCTGTGTGGTAAGGAAACATATATCATGGTAGAAGGGAGTGACAGAGGAAAGGTGGTCATTTCACAGCGGCTGAAGGGAGGGAGGGAGGGAGGGAGAGAGAGAGAGAGAGAGAGAGAGAGAGAGAGAGAGAGAGAGAGAGAGAGAGAGAGAGAGAAAGGCAGAGAGACATAGAGACAGAGAGAATGAGATAGACAGAGACAGATAAGAAAATGAAAGGGATAGACAGAGACAGATAGAGATACACAGGAAAGACAGAATCAGAGCCAGAGAGGGAGATAGTCAGAATAAGAGACAGACAGACAGAATGAGAGAGACAGAGAGACTGTGACAGACACAAAGATAGAAACAGAGAGAGAATGAGAGACAGACAGACTGAGACAGCAAGAGAATGAGAGAGAGAGAGAGAGAGAGAGAGAGAGAGAAGGAGGAGGAGGAGGAGGAGGAGGAGGAGGAGGAGGAGGAGGAGGAGGAGGAGGAAGAGGAAGCCAAAAGCAAGACATACCCTCCAAAGGAATGCACCAGTGGCCCTACTTCCTCCAACCAAGTCCCACCTCCTGTAATAGCTCATTCAGAAAGCATGCATCAATGATCAACCCACTAAGGGAGTAGGAGCCTTCATGATGGAGTGTCCTCCAATAACGCCATTAGCTGGGCACCATGCCTTCAACATGTAAGCTATAGGGCCATTTTATATCCAAGCAATAACACTATTAAAGTGCTTCTCAGGCATATAAAATATAGTTATACTGACTATTTTAGTGTCTTGTCTACAAAGTCTACCAGTTGTGTTCTTCCTCGGGTCCATTCCTATTGATTGATGTTCCTTCTTGCTGTGGGTCATATTTCCTGCATGCCTGGTGGCTTTTCATTGGACTTCAGACATGACTGGTACCTGGCTGGGTGATGGATATTTTCGTATTCCTATAAATAGTCTTGAGCTTGTTCTAGGATGCTGTTATGTCACAAAGAAGCAGTTTGATCTTTTTGGATCTCCCTGTCAAGCTTTTTCAGATGGGGCCAGAATTGCACTGAATCTAGATGACAAATGCAGCAAGACCCTTCTGGGTATGCCACCCACTGCCTCATGACCGGGGGAGGGGAGTCTTCCAATTCTGGCTGAGGAGAAGAAAAACTGTTCTTGGCTCTGCGTAAGCTTCAAAGACTGTTCTTCCTAACCTTGTGGGCATTTCTTTGTCGTCCTTGGGTGTTTTCTTCATATCCAGGAGTCACTGGTATTAGCAGGAAGTTGGGGCAGGACCCTTGACAGATCTTTCTCTCTTTGTGTGGCCACCTCTGTTCTGTTACCCATGAACTCTATCTTGGCCTCCGAAATGCATTCAGGAGTTGGGGTTGCCTTTAGCCATCTGCCCCACTGGGGAGGCGTCTTGTATCAGTAGGCAGATCTGGTCATAGGGCTCATCCTTGTCTCATAGCTTGAAAACTACCTTTCCTCCCTCCCTCCCTTCCTTCCTTCCTTCCTTCCTCCCTCCCTCCCTTCCTTCCTTCCTTCCTCCCTCCCTCCCTTCCTTCCTTCCTTCCTCCCTCCCTCCCTCCCTCCCTGCCTCCCTCCCTTCCTCCCTCCCTCCCTTCCTCCCTTCCTCCGTCCCTCCCTCCCTCCCTCCCTTCCTTCCTTCCTCCCTCCCTTCCATACTTTCTTTTCTTTTTCCTGGTCACTTAGTTGCTTCAGGTTAAAGGGAAAATCCAGTCCCTGCTACTCCCCTTTGACTAGAAGCAGAAGTCTACACTGTTCTTTAGGTTTGGAACTCACTGACATGCACAACTACGGCAAACCGAGTGCTCCTTAGCAGACGAGGAAAAGGGGTGCTTCTCCTTCCACCTCAAGTACGAGGATAGAGCAGTTTGAGGGCGCTATGCTTTCTTCCTGGCTCTTACCAGAACTTTGACCCCAAGATAGCTGCTTCACCCTCCTTTGTCGGCGCAGGCTTGGTGTCTTTCATGGTGAGCCTCTACCTCTCTGCTCACACTTGACGTCATCACTTTGGGGGGGGGTTAAGTGTAGCTCAGTTTCTGCTTAGATGCTGTCTTGTGCATTTAGGTCACCAAAAGCTTCTCCACTGAGACAAATGGATGTTCCACTGCCTTGACAGCACCCAGCATTGCGCTGCTGTGGACAGCACTGCCCTAAAGACGCGCTGTCCCACTTTGAAGATGAAGTGTAGACACACACTTAAAAACCAGGTCCTTCATTTCAAGGGTGAGCAAAACACCACTTAGCCAGTCATTCCGTCTGGTTAAATTTAGAACGAGAGAGGGAGGAAAGAAAGAGTTCAGAATATTCTCTGACATCGAGGCTGGGGTATTTTTCCTTTCAGAATGACTCGGGCACATTTTCACTCATGTGGACTTGTTGCCACTCAGCAGTATATTTTGGGACGGAAGGTCAACAATGACTGCCTTGTTGCTAAATCCTTTGGGCCCCTCTCAGTTATTAACCTACTTGACCTCTCAACGGCATTTGATGTGGACAGTTCTCTTCGGCACCTTCCCTGGCTTTTCTTCTCTTTCTGTTTCTGCCCCTCAGTCGGTGCCTTGCATGGTTAGGCCATGAACCTTCCTCTCATATGGAATATTGTCTTCAGGAGTTTTTAAAATCCATGCCTGTGGCTTTCCTGGGAATTCCTAAACTAACATCACCGGCCTAAGCATTTCTTCTGAGCACCCACCCAGAACGTCCAGGTGCTCACCTGCCACCTTCACATTGATCCTACAGAGCTAATCCACCCTTAGCTGTCTCCTCGAGGCTAGTTCTATGTCACCTCGGCATAGAGTCATCTGAAAGGGGGGGGGACCTCAAAACTGAGCAAATGCTTCCATAAGATTGTGTAGGGCATTTTCCTTAACTACAGATTGATGAACCATGACCCAACCCACTGTGGTGCGGCCACCCCTGGACTGATGGTCCTGGGTTCTATGAGAGAGCATGCCGAGCAAACCGTGGGGAGCAGGCAGGTAAGCAGCACCCCTCCATGGCCTCTGTGTCAGCTCCTACTCTGTCGTGCCCTGACTTCTGTCAATGATGAGCAGTGATGTGGAAGCAGAAGTCAGACAAACCCTTTCCTCCCCAAGATGCTTTGCTCACGGTGTTTATCACAGCAAGAGGAACCCTAGCTAGGATAATCTCATGAAAGGACACTCCCCTTGGTCCAGTTCTCATCACCAGGCACTACATCTCTGCAAAGGCGTCCCCTGCACATTTTGTTCCCGAAGCCAGAATTCCTTGCGTTCAATCTTCCTTTTGGTCAGCAAGCCCTGCCAATGATATCCCTGCCGTTCTTTTGGGAGCACTGCTGTGTTGATCTGGCAAAGACCTCCTCAGAGCGCTGTTTCCATCCCTTGTGCCATCTCCTCTGAGGGCTCCCCTCGGCCAACTCTACCCACAAAGACCTGTACACAGGTGAATGAAAGCTGTGTCCTATGCAAATCTTTCGGTGACTACCCTGTGCTCTTAGCATCTAAAGCTCATACCTACCCTTTTTGTTCTGTTTCATGGAGCTGGAGCTCAAACTAGGGCTGCATGTACGCTAGGCAAGTGCTCTACCACTGTGTATACCTCAGCCTCTGTGTTCCTGAGGTAAAGGGTGAGGTCCCATACAATCAGTTTAACCTGAGCTATGTCGCCCCTCCCTCCCACTCTAAACTCCTTCCTGTGCATCAGAATCTGTGCTACATCTGCTATCTTGTGGCCTTTATACGATTTGTTCCTTTTGCCTGTAACCCCTTCTATCACCGCCATTGCTCAACTCGATCACCCTCCATATCACTTCCTTTGGGAGTTCTTCTCTGATTGTTTTTAATCAACTCCATCTGCCAAGAGTAAATGAAGTATTATTCTTCCCTCACTCTTGTTTTCTATGTGTTACACTCATCTGATCTCCTATAAACTCTATATTCCCAGTGTCCAGTGTAAGACTCAATCCTATTGATGAGTGACACTGGTTGCTTTAAGAAATTGTTTGCTTGTTTTGTTGTTCTTGTCTGGGGTTTTTTGTTTGTTTGTTTTGTTTTTCAAGACAAAGGTCTTCGTCAGGGTTTCTATCCCTGCACAAACATCATGACCAAGCAAGTTGGGAAGGAAAGGGTTTATTCAGTTTACACATTCACATTGCTGTTCATCAACAAAAAAGTCAGGACTGGAACTCAAGCAGGTCAGGAAGCAGGAGCTGATGCAGAGGCCATGGAGGGACATTATTTACTTGCTTACTCCCCCTGGCTTGCTCAGCTTGCTCTCTTATAGAATCCAAGACTACCAGCCCAGGGATGGCACCATCCACAATGGGCTGGGTCCTCCCCCCTTGATCACTAGTTGAGAAAACTCCTTACAGCTGGGTCTCATGGAGGCATTTCCTCAAGGGAGGCTCCTTTCTGTGTGATAACTCCAGCTTGTGTCAAGTTGACACACAAAACCAGCCAGTACAACAAGGTTTCTTTGTGCAGCTCTGACTATCCTGGAACTCGATCTATAGACCATGCAAGCCTTGAACTCAGAGATCCACCTCCTGTCTCTCTGAGTGTTGGGATTAGAGGCATATGCCACCATGCCCAGCTTTTTTTTTTTTAAAGATACATTTTCTCTGTGTAGGTCAGGCTGCCCTCCAACTTGCAGCCTTAAAGGTGGATGCTACCACACCCAACTGCTGCATTGAAAAATTGTTTGTTTGTTGAGACAGTCTTCTGTAGCCCAGGCTGGCCTTGAACTTACTATATAGCAGAGGATAACTTTGAATTCCTAATCTTTCTGCTTCTACCTCCTTGAATTGAGTTTTTACTATGCTAGCAGCTATGGAGGTTGCAGACCTACTAGTCTATTCTGGTTGAGCAATAGAGGCTAATGTGAAAGACGGCTTTAAAAAAGATCTATTTATTTATTATATGTAAGTACACTGTAGCGTGTCTTCAGACACACCAGAACAGGGCACTGGATCCCATTACAGATGGTTGTGAGCCACCATGTGGTTGACTGGGAATTGAACTCAGGACCTCTGGAAGAGCAGCCCATGCTCTTAATCGCTGAGCCATCTCTTAAGTCTGAAACATAGTTTTAAAAGTGTTCTCTTGCTGGAAGCTGCCTCTTTCTTTTTTGTTTACTGGCTTAGCGACCAGATTCAGGTGACAGCCCTGTCCATTAGTTGCTTCATATGTCAATATAAACAACCGGGCTTCCTAAAGGCAAATAGGATCAGATGACTTCATTATTGTTAACCTAATATTTTATGTCTTAGTTATATTTCTTATAAAATGATAATGCATACTTGTTGGTGCACTTGTTTCATTTCTCTTTATGGGCTTGCATGTTTTTGTTGTTAATGTTTACCATGCATTTCACAAATATTTTTTAACTTTTCCCCCTTTTTATTCAGGATTAAGCGGGGGGCTACATACACTAGGCAAGTGCTCTGTTATATTGCTGGTCCTTAACTCGTTTTTCAGTTAGACACCTTGGTACCTTTTTCAGTGACAATAGAAAAACATTTTCTTGCTTGAGACAGCCTGTTATACCACGTAGTCCCAGGCTGGCCTCACACTTGTGGTTCCCCTGCCTCAGTCTCTTGGGTGCTGGTGATCCCAGGCTTGTACCATCATGCCCAGAAATGCTACTTGTTTCCCTTTATTCTTAGCCAACCATTTGCAAATGTGCCATCCATTCTTAGTTCACCTGTCACATGCAGGCTGGCAGTAGCAGATCTGGCTCCGTAGGCTGTAGTTTGCCAAGCCCTGAGAAATACACTCATTAAGTTCAAACCATCTTTGCATTTCTGGAATAAATACCACTTGACCACGAGTAAACTGTGGGCTTTGGCTTTTGCATTTACATATTTGTAAGTCAGGCTGGTTTGTGCAGAGATTTCAAACTAGCAGCATGACGTGGATGTATTGTTTTATTGGGCCTATAGCCTAGTTAAATAAATTGTCAAAAAATTTTTTTAAAACGGGAAGTAGTACATTAAAATGAACTTACTTTCTAAGGAATGTGTCAACACCGGGAGCACTTTTGGCCCAGTTTTACTGCCTTTTGTAGATTTTTCTCTATGGGGTGTTTTCTATTTCATTGATCTCTGTCTTCATTTTACTCTTTAGGTTTATCTTATGTATATAGGTGTTTTCACTGCATGCACGTAAATGTACCATGCTTTCGTCTTGTGCTTATAGAGGTCGGGAGAGAACATCAGCTCCCTTGAGACTGGAGTTAGAGCCTGTTATGAGTCACTACGTAGGTGGCCAGAGCCTTTGGATGAGCAGCCAGTGCTCTTAACCACTGAGCCAGCTCCCTGAGGCTCCTGCCCTGACTTTTATCTTTACCTTGGTCTGGTTGGCAGCCTTCTGTTGCTAAGATTCTGTTTATCTCTTAGCAATGACAAATCTTCCAGTTCTCTCTCTCTCTCTCTCTCTCTCTCTCTCTCTCTCTCTCTCTCTCTCCCTTCCTCCTCCTCCATCCCCTTCTTATTTTGGTTCTGAAACAGTCTAAAATACATCGGAATCTTCTGTTTCTTGAAGGTCTTATAGAATGGGCCTCCAAAATGATTCATGCTTTCTAGAATTTTGCAAATAGAAGTTTGCTCTCCTTTCTTATATTCTTTCTGGCTGATGACCTAATAAACATTGCCAACCTGAGTGTGAACAGAACACCTGTCAGATCTGTAGGTAGACAGATGTCTCCCCGTGTTCTGTCTTTTTTTTTTAAAGTCAAAGTTTATTCACATAAAGTTTAATTAGTCAAGTTAATGAAAATATTAAAAATTTTGAGTTAGTTATGGCATCAGAAATGTAACTTTTGTTTCAAATAATAGAGTATTTGGTATTTCTGTCAAGATGCTATGCTGCTGTGAGAGCAATTGCATCACAGCACTCATCAGGATCACGGTCCATGAACTTCTTGCAAACTCCTATGGCATCCTCTAACAATGTCTCATCACTAGTTTTCCCATGGTTAATTGGAAATGGTTTCCGTCCATCTAATTCATAGAGATGCCCATCTACATGAACTAGCGCAATAAAATGAAGATCTACTTTTTCATCTATACTTGGTGCCTCAGTCTGACTTTCTTGTGCACTGGTTTCATGAGTAACTCGAATGGCGTCCTAGTTCTTCAGGTATCTGGCTGTTTCTTCAGGGATCATTGACACAGACTCCTCCGGGAACTTTTTCAATGTTGACCCTGACTCAAAGTGCATCTTGTCCTTGTTGTTCGCCATGGCACGGATTAGTCCAGTGGTTCCACAGGCGTTGCTGATGGTGAAATACACTGATGATGTAACATCTTGTCCTTGAGATTTCGTTTTCGCTTCCTCTTCTGTTCTGAAGACTTCACACTTCTCTGTAGTAGGGAAGAGGAGTAACACTGCACACACTCGTCTCGGGACCATGCTGAGAAGTTCAGGTTCCAGCCCGTACACATCCACAAACTGCCAATTAGGATGCAGGCCTAGTTGCTTGAGAAACTGGTTGATGACCTCAGGGTTGGTCTCCAGCGGCAGCCAGTGCTAACTCTCCGTGACTGCTCAGCCGGCCGTGCTCCAGCTCTGCTTGGACAGCCACCATGCCACCACTGCCGCCACCCCCAGTGTTCTGTCTTAAGCTCCACCCATTTCCCCCAGACGTTTGAACTTATAAATTGATACAAAAAGGTTGAGGCTATGCTGGGGGCTAGAGAAATGGTTCTCTAGCTTGTTGCTGTTGCGGAAGATCTGGGTTCCGTGAACCATAAGTAGCTCCAGCTCTAGGGAAGTGGTTCTCAACCTGTGGATTGAGATCCCTTTGGGGGTCAAAGGACCCTCTCACAGGGGTCACCTAAGACACCTACTATTGGGAAGCACAGAGATTTATGTTACATTATGATTCATAACAGTAGGGAAAGCACATTTATAAAGTAGTCATGTAATCGTTTTGTGGTCAGGGGTATATGAGAGAGTGTATTAAAGGGTTGCAGCATTAGGAAGGTCGGGAACCAGTACTCTATGGGATCCAATGCCTTCTTCCGGCTTCTGTGGGCATGAGGCATACAAATGGTGCGCATACATACATGCAGGCAAAAATGCATCCACATGAAATAAATCTTTTAAAAAATGTTTCACTGCTTTTTGCTTTTAAAGAGATAGGGTGTCATGCCCAGGCTGGCTTTGAAATGGCTATGCAGCTAGGGCTACTCTTGAACTTGTAATCTTCCTTCCATCTTCCAGATGATCATCACGGTACCCAGCTCCTATGGTGCTGAGGGCAGAGTGCGTCGGTTGTGCATACCAGGCAGATGCCCTACTGACTGAGCGCTTCCCTGGACTAATACTTTATTTCTAGTAATTAAGAAGTTACCTTCATATCTTAGCTGTCTTTTTTTCTTTCCTTATTTATTCATAGTTTTGCAGGGGTTTCTGTGTATTGGTCTTCTCAGAAACCAAACCTTGGCTTTATTGTCTGAGTCTGTTTTTTTCTTTGAATTTTATCTGTCACTTGCTCTGCACCTGACTTAGACTTACCCTTCTATTTTTTTATAGTGACTCTACTTCGTTGTTTTCTAAATAAAGTATTTTTCTTAGACTTTTGATTCTAATCCATTGTCCTGTTCCTGGCATGGCACTATTGAAATACTCTTTTACATTTAGTGTCTTTTTCTATCACTGTGGTTAACATACTCTGATAAAGTCATGTTAGAGGAGAAAGGTTTCTCTCACTCAGAGTTCTGGTCATAGTCCCTCACTGCAGGGATTGGGGGTGGAGGACTCAGAGTGGAGGGAGACTGTGGGTCACATGGCTTCCACAGTCAAAAAGCAGAGAGCAAGGGTCACTGGTGCTTGGTCCTTCTTATCATCTGCTCCAGGCCTGACCAGCAAAACAGTGTGGCTCACTCTCAGGGTGAGTGTCCCTACCTCTGTTGTCTCAACCAAGGAAACCCCTTTACACCGTATCTCACCAAGACTCCTGTTCCAGCTGGTTCCAAACCTGGCCAAGTTTATAACTAAAACTAACCATCATGGTAGACCAAGCATTTATTATTATTATTATTATTATTATTATTATTATTATCATTATTACTTAAATATTTTGGTTATTAGGCAAGAAGATATGGTACTCGGTGTTAGTTAATGAGAGAATGTCCCCAAATTAATCTTTGTTTTTATTTTTTTAAAGATTTATTTATTTATTTTATGTAATGAGTACACGGTTGCTGTCTTCAGACACACCAGAAGAGGGCATTGAATCCCATTACAGATAAGGTTGTGAGCCACCATGTGGTTGCTGGGAATTGAACTCAGGACCTCTGGAAGAGCAGTCAGTGCTCTTAACCTCTGAGCCATCTCTCCAAATGAATGTTTTTAGCCCCTCCTTTCTAAACTGAACCCTTTCTGATTCCTACAAAGCCAGGCTATAATCAATCTGTTCCTTTTAATATGCCATTTGTAAGTGGTATAGTGAAGTGAGTTTTGCATACATATGTATGATGGTATATATGTGTGCTCTTGTGCATCTGGAGCATGTATAGTGTGTGTGTGTGCGTGTATGCTCACACGTGTATCACACATATGGAGCAGGCATGTTTATATGAGATACGTGTGGTGCATTTTGCATAGCTCTTACTGGGACTGAACACTCCTTGCAGGGGGCATATCTGATGTCTGCTCTGCTCCTGCAGGTCTTCAGCACTTTGGAACTCTGTCCCTTGCTTACATCCACTGTTTGAAGCTAGAGCCGTCCATTTTCTCTAGCTGGATGGAGTGGCCACATCAGGATACTTCCTTGTCCAGAAAAGATGCCTGCACCCAGACTTACCCACCTAGGAGGAGAATCAGGCATGCCCAATTGCAGGATGCAGGTAAATCCACCTGCCAGTGGGTTGGGGCTCGGAGGCTGGGCTGCTCCTGCTAAGGGAAGTGTTCATGGCTCAGGGGGATGTGGCGGAGGGCAAGGCAGGGCTTCACAAAATACCAGGATCCAAATATTCCTGGACTTGATGGTATGTGGCTGTCTCATTTGCATCAGATCTTGTATTAGTTAACCTCAGGTGTAGACTCCTCCAGTTTCTGCTCCCCTTTCCTCACCCCACCTCCCTCTCATGGCCAGCTGAACACATGATATCCAATCTCTTGTCCTTATAAAGGCAGGTCTGCTGCCCATCCCTGCTTCTGGCCATGGGGCATGTGTGGAGGCCATGGAAGAACAAACGGTTACGGTAATGGTCTTTGGGGCAGATAGGCTGGAGTTTAAATTTCAGCTCTGCCTGCTTCTAGCTCTGCAAATCTTGGGTAAGTTGTCTTCCCTGTCTGATTTCTTCCTGGCAAGTTGTAGCTAATAGTCTTTAAGACTGACTGCGAAGCCTAAACGACATGTGTGAATTGCTCAGCTGGGCTCCTGGCACTTTATATACATTTTCGTATCCCCTCCCCACCCCATCCCGTGTGGCTCACAGAACCACAAATATTCACTGGCATTGAAGTCAGGGGACCAGCAACAAACTCTAACACTTCCCATTTTTAGGTTTACATGAGACCAACAGCTTTCTTTCCCACAGTGGCAGTAAGATTTGCAGAGCAGATGTCTTGGTGTGAAGCCGCTCCCTCGAGGTGTCTCATGAATGTTTGCCGACAAATCCATGCAAGGATTGACCTTCCTCCTATCTGCCTTACTGAGCCAGGTTGGGGAGATTGAAAGGCCCTACCCTACCCTGCACTATGCCTGCAGATGGCGAGGCTTGCTCTTCTGTGTGATGGCGCCAGGCTGCAGATGGGAAGCCCCGAGGCTGTATGGAGCAAGCTGCTCCTCTCTGGATCTGTGCCAGACTGCTCTCAAGCAAAAGAAGGCTCAAGAGAGCAATCCAGGCTGCAGCCTGGTGCTGAGCGGTCTATGTGCAGTTTCATGTTCCCGGATCTCATGCCTTCATGGACCACTCTGGAGGGTGGACACTCCTTTGCTCTAGGTTGGTTTGGCGATTACAGGTCTGAGCTTCAAAGTCGGTCACAAACCTAACTAATTGCAGTTTGGGGGAGCTGGTCGAGCAGGCCAAGCTTCCTCAAGTGGGCAAGTCAGGCTGCGGGGCAATAGTGGGGTTGACATTTGCAGTTTGAAGCTAGGGTTCCTGCGGGATCACCAGGGGAAGGAGCCACCTCTGGTGGCAGTTCTCCCTGTTCCTGGAGCTCACGCCTCCCCGGATCTGGCCCGCGTCAGCCAAGTCAGGTGGAAATCTCCCCATTCAAACCAGCGCGGGCCAATCAGGGGCTGGCGCGCCCGGCCGTTCCAACGCGCGGAGCGGCCGGGCCCCGGATCCCGCCCGCCCGGGAGTCGCTGGCGAGGTGTGGAACGGCTGAGCCTGCTTCCTGGGTTACCTGCACCCACATAACCACCACCTGGGGACAGGTCCTCCTGACCTGGCCGCAACGGGGACGCCATGGAGCGCTCCCTGCACCGAGTCTCCCTCGGGAGCCGGCGCGCCCACCCGAACTTGTCCTTCTATCTCACCACCTTTGGTAAGTGTCTCTGGGCTGCCAATGGACTACTGCCTTGGAATTGGAGCCAGAAAGGCAAGCCCCCACTGTAACACGGAGGCTGCGAGCAGGTGCCCATTCCGTTCGGACACCTTCTCTGGCTCAGCAAGTCAATGGACACCACCTGCTGCCCGGCCGCTGCTGCCCGCTGCAGTTGGTTCTGCCTCACTTGGCTGGAATAATCATGCCCCAGTTCATCTTTCAGAGAGGCCTGCCTTGTAACCATGGAGCTCGCCATTAGCCAGCGCTCAGGTTAAATCAGGGTCTAGTTTACTCGAGACAGCTCAGTCACCTGTTTCCTTTGGCTCAGGGACTGGATGGAAGGATTAACCCAGGTTAACCTTTGGAGACTGTATCTAACTTTTCTCGTTGGATATCCACAGTCAGTGTGGATGGAGGCAGTCTTCTCCAAGACAGACCTTAGGAGAGCATGAAGGCTGAGGGGAACAGAAACGGGCAGCAGGCCTTATAAGCCCCAAAGTTGCAGACTCTCTGTCCCTCCAAATTCCAGCCAGCCAGCAGTTGTCCCAAAGGCCTGTGCAAACCTGGCCTTCCAAGGGACTATACTAAGGGTTGCACCCCTTCCTCAGAACACAGCTCTGCACAGCTCTTCTTCTTCTCCCTGTCTGGAGGGGCTTGTTTCTCTCCTCTGCTGAGTGAGAAGAGCTGAGGGTGAAGCCCGTGGTGGGCTTGACACCTGACTGTAAGTCTTCCCACCAACGCCGTTCTAACTTGTATACGGTTTCTTTATGAAGTTGGAGTGGTTATTGTGACAGAACCAGAGGTTTCCCAGCTTTCAAAGGCAGAGCACCCAGGAATGAGACCCTCAAGACGGGTTCTTGGCTTTCCTGCTCTCCAGCACAGCACAGTTGGCTCCTTGTAGCTTGAGCCACCCCTCAACCCCAGGAGCAGAGGGAGAAATGGGAACACAGTGGTTGATTCCTAGAGACAGGCAGCAGCTTGGGAGCCTCGACCTCACTGGTCCTGGTGCTGGACGATCAAAAAGAGAAATTCACTAGCCAACCCATTGGTTGAGCGCTCACTGGTGCATGACCTGTGTCCAGTGTGTCACCTGCATTGTTTCATTTAATGTTCCCAAACCCTACAAGCCAATCCTTTTCATTCCGGAGGGACACAGGGCTCTCCAAGACAAGGGAGATTTCCAGATGAGCAAGGGTCAGAGAACTGTCACCTTTCCCATGTCCTCATCCAAGAGTTTAAAAGCCATTTTAGTTTATATGTTCTTCTAGGAATCTTCAACTGTCCCTTTCTAGTCTTAACAAAGTCCGCATGGTTTTGTGTGCAGTTTTGTAAAACAACCCCTTCACTGCTGGTGTAATGTGAATGTTTCTTTGCATTTACTCTGATCTTTCATTCAACTAAACTCTCTTCTCAACTGGAGCAGGGGAGGGTCCGGCCCTTAGCAGGGTGTGGCTACTCCAGCCTGGGTATGGCTTCCTGTTGGGAAGATGGCTATCAAGGGCATCGGCTGTTTGACCTGTGACTGTCACCTGAGTGTGCAGAAGTCAGGCAGGAACTGGGGAAAAAGGAGAACCGCCTGTCCTTCTTAGGCAGCTTGTTCTTGTATCTTTGTTGACACTGATTTGAATGCTTGGAAAATGTTTCCCACGATAGTTCTGTTTCCAGAGGGGTTGTTTGCCATGGCGACCTTACTGTTGGTTGCTAATTGACGTGACTGGGCTTTGAGTGCTCTTTGCTTATGAGTCCGTGGTGATGCCTGTTAGTGGTTAGTAAACCAGACCCGGAGCATTTTGGGGCTTTTAGTTGTTGTGGTGATAATGGAGATTGAACCCAGGGCCCCAATGCTAGGCAGATGTTTTACTCCACTGGACCCCTAAAAACACACAGGTTCCCTCAATTCATTCCCAGAGAGTGTGACTTAATAACCATGCGCGGATCCTGAGACTCTGACCTTAAAGACCTCCTAGAGGTATTTGAACCTGATCCAGACTTGGAAGCTATGGCTTCCTGGTCAGTTTTTGCAGCCAGGTTAGGCACCATCTGATGCAGATATCTGTGCTAACTTTCTTAGTTCCTTGGCCTTTCCCCAACACTCCAGGTAGCCCCTTGGCTCCTTCAACAGTGGGCTTTCCCTGGGAGGAACCTGGCGACGATGCTGCAGACACTTAAAGGAGCTGGAGACATCTCAGGAAACACAAACAGAAAAACATATATTTCCACTAGAATTCCCTACAGGAAGAAAATCAATCTCTCTCTCTCTCTCTCTCTCTCTCTCTCTCTCTCTCTCTCTCTCTCTCTCATACACACACACACACACACACACACACACACACACACACACACACAGAGTAGGGGACATGAGCTTACCTAATGTTTCCCAAGAAAGGCAGGTCCAATTAGCATTCATTGGCTGCCTCATTGCCACTGAGATTTTGGCCACCTTCAAGGGAAGGTACATCCAAGCTGAGACCAGGAACTGGCTAGTCCTTCTTTAGAGTAATTTGGTGTAATTTGGAGAAGTGTTAGCAGGTGTTCGAGGGCTGTATCTTCCAGGGTCACTCCTCTTAATTTGATTAGGGTGATCTGGTAATTCTTTGGTAAAAGCCCTACAGAGATCTAACTCATTGTACACCATTCACTCATTGGAAATGTACAACTTTATGGCTTTGAGTGTGTTTACAGAGTTATGCAGCTATTACTATGATCAATTTTAGAGTATTTCCTTCACCCTAGAAATAAACACTGTACCTTTTAGCTTATTGTTTTTAATCCCTGACCCTCCATCCTTCCCAACCCCCACCAATCACTACTGAGTCATCTGCTTCAATACATATGCCTGGTCGAGGGGATTTTATGTAAATGGAAACCTGTGTGGGTTTCTGTAAATGTCTCTTTTTAACTGTGTTTTCCAGGAATGCTCATGTTGTAGCATATAGCAGTACTTCATTTAAAAATAGTTTTTATAGTGTGTGTGTTTGTGTGTGTGTGTGTTTGTGTGTGTGCGCGCGCGCACGCTTATGTGCCATAGCACAAGTGTGGAGGTCTGAGGACAACTGGTAAAAGTTTATTTCCTATTCCCATCATGGGCTTCTTGGGCATGGCACATGACCCCATAACACTGGGGAGGTGGGGGTATGACACAGAGGTAAGGAGATCACTGGGCCTTGCTGGCCACCAGCTTAGCCAAAAAAGAACCTCAATATGACTGGCATGGTCTACATACCTTTTACCACAACACTCAGGAGGGAGAGGCAGAGAGGCAGAGAGGCAGAGAGGCAGAGAGGCAGAGGCAGGCAGATCTCTGCGAATTTGAGGCCAGCCTGGTTTACGTGGCAAGTTCCAGAACATCCAGGACTATAGAGAGAGATCCTTTCTTCACAACACAACACAACCCAGAATCACAATAAATAATGTAAACTCCAAGTTCGGTGAGACTCTTGTCTCAAGGCGACAGGACAGGGAGCAATAAAAAGGGCACCTTAACGTCCTCCTTCAGCCTCTGCATGCACACACCCAGGTGCACACGTGTGTATATAGTGCACAGACACAGTCACAATAAGAGTTGGGTTTTTGTTTTGTTTTAAAGGAAGTGACCATTGAAATGCGGTTTTGTTTCTGGGCTTTTTGATTTGTTTCATAGTCTTCTACTTTGACACCATCCACACACCAAAATGCTTTGATTTGATTCTTCAGTGTTAGTTTGGCTGTTCTATGTCCATGGTACTTTTAGATGCATTTTAGGTGCAACTCTTTTATATTGGAAACTCCAATTCACAAAAAACGCCAGGTACGTCTAGAAAATCTCAAAATGATACCAAGGGTTCAGCTTGCCCCATAAGCCATATCACCGACCTGCCTAGGTTGCCTCTGAACATTTTACTGTTCTCCCTGTGGCCTCGAGCCTCCTGGAAACGGCAAGTGGTCAGGAGAGAGTGTGGGTTGTCTTTCCTCCAGGGTATCTGGGCTGGAGGATGACAGGTAGCCAGCGTGCGTGTTCTGAAGGCTGAAGGTAGCTATGGGCATGGGTGAGACCGCCCATCTCTCTTTAGACATGTCACTCCCCTGAACCTGAAACTGACAGCTGTGGGAACGGTCCCGAGGTTGGCTCTTGGCTCCGTCAAGAGGCAGGCCTCATCAGGGGGAAGTGTGCTTCTGAGGATAGAGAGGACTGCGAGGGACGGCACACATTTGCTGGCCCGTTCTTTCCATGTTTGTTGTGGTAGCGGTATTAACTAGTGCCCTGCTTTCCCCCTCCACCGCCTCTCTTTGAAACCACAGAGAGGTTCTGTACTGGGAATGAAGCTCGGGGACAGATGCCCACCAGCTGCTGCCTATGTTGGACAGAACAAGGTCGGGCTCCAAACTGGAGGTCTTTGACGTGACCCTGCCAACTTTCTCAGCCCTTGTTTCCAGCCCTGTTGCCCTGAACTGGGAGACTCATTAGACTTGGCTCGGGAAACCCATCCTTTTCTCCAGAGCTCACAATTCGCTGGGCAGAGTGCTCCGCTTCAGCGCTGGTTTGTTTTCCCGTCATTTGGAGCCCATCTGCTTGATAGGATTGAGAAATCCCTCAGTGCTGCTGTCTGCTGCTAGTTCCTTGCTCTTTTTCAGTTCTTCCCTGTGTATCCTTTCCCAGCCTTTCTTACTGTGGTGTATGGCACACGTGCATAAAAGCAGACCCATATTTATATAAAATACCTGTATGGACGCGTGCGCGTGCAAACACACACACACACACACACACACACACACACACACACACATCATAGCTCACAAAAGCACCTGGTTTTCACATGGGTGCCAGGGACCTAAACTTTGGTCCTCACACATGGCCAACACATATTTGTAATTAAAATAAGCTGTTACTACATTATATATCTTAGGCAGGCCTCAAATTGACAATCCTCCTGCCTCTGCCTCCTGAATACTGGGGATACAGACAGGTGCCACTGAGCCCAGCTTTGGTAATGTTTTAATTGTGTATTTCATGGTTTGGTCAGAGACCATTCCCTGCATCCTTCCTCCCCTGCATCCTTCCTCCCCTGCATCCTTTAGTTCTTTGTGATTCTTTGCATTTGCTTGCTCACTCATGGGGCATCATGTTATCACAGGAGCCCTGCATGCCCCTGAAGAGACCCTTGCAGTCGGCAGGGGCAGCTTTCTCCCAATGTGTCAGCTCTGTCAGGCTTGCTCGTCCTGTTGTTCCAGTGGTCTCCATCTTTGTTATTGACTCTACCTGCTTACTCCATCAGTTACCAAGAGAAGGATGTCGATTCCTACTGTAGATATAAACTTGTCAGCCTCTTGCCATCGTCACCGTGGGCCTTTCCTTTATATATTTTGAAGTTAAGACTATATGGATTTGGGACTGGAGAGATGGCCCAGCGGTTAAGAGCACTGACTGCTCTCCCAGAGGTCCTGAGTTCAAAGCCCAGCAACACATGGTGGCTCACAACCATCTGTAATGGGATCTGATGCCCTCTTCTGGTGTGTCTGAAGACATACAGTATACTCATATACATAAATTCTTTAAAAAAGAGAAAGAATATATGGATTTATAATCCTCCTCTTTCTGCAGAGTAGAAACTTTTTTTTTCCTATTCTTTTTTTCGGAGCTGAGGACCGAACCCAGGGCCTTGCGCTTGCTAGGCAAGCGCTCTACCACTGAGCCAAATCCCCAACCCTCAGAGTAGAAACTTTTATATTGAAGTCTTCAGCTGTACAAGCCTTCTCTTTATTTCCAGTAGAGATACAGACAGTCCGCATTTCCTGGCATTGATGTAGCTCCCCAGGTCTAGCCTGTGCCTGGCCTGTCTTTTTCTATTCTTTGTCTTTCCATGCTGGGTCTTTGTTCCTCAGGTGCTCAGAGTCCACCACAAAAGGCAGGCATGGAGGTGTTTTCGTTTCTCCTTGTCCAGAGCTTACAAAAATGTCTCTTGCTGGTCAGGTGCCAGAGTGACTAGCAGCCCAGACTTCCATTTTATAGACAGCGTCTCACTATAGTGCCTAAGTTGGCTGCCACCTTCTACACAGCCCAGGGTCACCTTCTACACAGCCCAGGGTCACCTTCTACACAGCCCAGGGTCACCTTCTACACAGCCCAGGCTCCACCTTCTGCACACCCAGGCTAAGCATGTACTTATGGCAGGTGCATGCTGAGTGCCTGGCTCTCAGAATCACCTTGAGTCAGTGTTGGGGACTGAGACTATTTGAAACTGAGCCGTCATTCTGTGAGGATCTGTGTCTGGTTATGGTTCACCCTGTTCCAAAGGAGCAGCCTTTTAGGGTCTCAGTGCAAACAGTTGGAAATAACCTCACCTTTGATCCCCTGAATTTTGGTCTCCTCATCACCAGAGTTCATAGACACCCTGGGAGAAAATCAGTCTGGGAAAACACCAGGCTTCCGCAGACGGGCATTTGCCACAACACATCTCACCCTGCATATCTCATTTCAGCTCCACAAGCATCCTTTTAAATATTTTTGCCTGGCTTTTCTAGATTACTTTAGCAAGACCCTTGGTGAATCTGTCATGCCCCAAACTGAAGTCCTTGAGAGATTTTTTTTCCTCATTTTTCTGACATATTAAAAATCTTCACATTTATTTGAATGTGTGTGTGTGTGTGTGTGTGTGTGTGTGTGTGTGTGTGTGTGTGTGTGTTATACATCTGGTATCAGAGGAGAACTTGTGAGAATCAGTTCTTTCCTTCTACCATGTGGGTCTCCCATGTCAGACTCAGTCTTGGTAGCAAATGCCTTACCCACTGAGCTATCTTTCTGGCCCCAGAGATTAAAAAAAATGTTATTTATTTATTTTTATGTATGTGTGTGTGTGTACTTGCATGAGTTTATGCATACCATGTGTATGTATGTAGTTGTGGAAGCCAGAAGAGGGTGTGGGATCCCTTGGAATTAGTTACATGAAGTTGTAAGCTGCCTGACTGGGTGCTGGGAATTGAACCTGGGTCCTCTGAAAGAGCAGTAAGCTGTTACTGAGCCACATCTCTAAGCCTCTCCCTCAAGATGTTTTCTATACATCTCTTTTCTTCTCCCTCCCTCCCTTGTCATGCCCGTGAGAGTGTTGTTGTGTACTGGGTACTTCATGTGAATTGGAAGTGCGTTACTCTGAGAATTCCCACTGTAGACTGGGGGAGCCCAGTTACTCCGGGTCTTATGGTCTCCAAAGCCCACCCTTTGTTCATGGCTCCAGGCTTCCTGTCTTGTGCTTTTTGCACTAAATTTGTTCTTCTGGAAAGTGTTCTCTGATCCCTTTAAAAAGCACCACGGATGTAAACTTAATAAAAAAAAATAAATCATGAATTCCATTGTGTGCTGTGGTGTAAAGTTGTAAGAATGTGTATCAGAGATAACCATTGTTACAGAGTATCTACAGACAAGAGTTGCAGTGTTGAGGCTGCAGAGATGGCTCAGTGGTTAAGAACACAGACTGTCCTTCCAGAGGACCCAAGTTCAATTCCCAGCACCCACATGGCAGCTCACAACTGTCTGTAACTCCAGATCCAGAGGACCTGGCACCCTGACCAGACATGCAGGCAGGATACCAATGCACTTAAAAATAAACAAATTAAAAAGAAAGTTGTGTGAAACAGATAAGGTTACTGAGTAGTTTATAGAATGCTATAAAGTAGACATTGACTAAAACTATATGACTTTTATATATGATTTTAAAATTAATTATAATCTGGGTGTGGTATTGCACACCTTTAATCCCAGCACTTGGGAGGAGGAGAGGCAGGTAGATCTTTGAGTTTGAGACCAGGTTGGTCTACAAAGTAGTAAGTTCCAGGACAGCCAGAACTACACAGAGAAACCCTGTCTCAAAAGAAAAAACAAAAAAGAAAAGAAAAGAAAAAAATTATACTAAGCTAAAAGGGAAAAAAATCAGAAAAGGCAAAATAACATGAATTTTCTACATGCAGTAGCAGTGAATACACATGAGTATGGTGGGAAACCATTTGCTATGAGGAGAAAAAGTTGTCCTGGGTTAATGTGAATAGTTCTGAACGCTAGAGTTTAAGCAGAAATAGTTACAATTGATCAACTTTCTTTTGCACACGAGTCTGTGTGTGTGTGTGTGTGTGTGTGTGTGTGTGTGTGTGTGTGTGTGTGTGTGTGTAGGCTCAAACCTGACATTGGTTGCCTTCTTCAGTTGCTCTCTACTTAACTGAGGCAAGGTCTTTTGCTGACCCGAATGCTCAGAGTTTGGCTTGTCTAGCTAGCTTCCCTTGCCAGGGGAAATTCTGTCTCTGCTTCCCAAGTGCTGAAATTACAGGCGGCAGCCATGCCTGCCTGGCTTTTTATGTGGGCTCTGGGAATCTGAACTCTGGGTCTCATCCTGGGGTGACTACTCAGTGTTCTATCTGCAGAGCCATCTCCTCAGGCTCTTGGGAAAAGGAGGGGGAAGAAGGGAGGGCTGAGTGAGAGGGGGACTGGGAGGAGGGGTGGACTGTGAATAAAAAAAACCAAACAAACAAGAAAATCAAAGAGCTCAAAATAAAAAAGTCTTACATTCTTTGATATAGTACTATTTCTTAACACTGTTTTTTTTTCTTTCAGTTCTTAAAACTGAAAAATGGCCTCAGAATTGAGATCAGACTTAATTGCTCTAATTGTGGAGACAATTTATCCCAGTGTTTATTAGCTAAACTGAACAACTTCTTGAGTCAGGAGTTTGGAAGTAGCTGAGAGAAATGGTTTTTCTCAGGGTTTCTCACAGGGCGGGAAGCCAAGATGTTAGCCAGGGACTTGGTTATCTGAAGGTATGACAGGGCTGGGAGGGCTTGTCACGTGATTCTTGGTGGGAGGCCTCCCATTGTCCGGAGGCGTCTGTCTTTCCTCACTTTCCTCTTCGTGGGGCTGCTTGAGTTTGCACAGGCCACAGGCAGCTCCCTTCCTCCTGAGTGAACCACACAAGTGTGAGAGTGGGCAAGAACCCCAGAAAAGGATGGGGAGTCAATTTAAGACAGACATGGGATTTTCTGGGAGTTTGAAAAAAATTAATTTTTAATGTTATTATTGTGTATGTGCATGTATGGAGAGAGAGACAGAGAGACACAGAGAGAAACAGAGACAGAGAGAGGGGGGAAAGACTGTGTATGCTGCAGTACGCGTGTAGGCGGCAGAGGATGATTTTCAGGAGCTGGCTCTCCCTTTCTCTGTGGGTTCTGGGGATCAAACTCAGATTGCCAGTCTCACTTGACGAGCACTTTTACCCATGGAGCCATGCTGGTGGCCGTCTGGTAGGCATATTTATTACTTATTATTTACTTACTTATGTGTATGTTTTTTTCTAAGATGTTTTTATTTTTAAAATCACGAGTAAAGTGTTAGGTTTCCTTATGACACTTTTAACATAATTTTACTTTGTTGATTCTCCAGCCCTCTCTTCCCCTCTTACGGCTGCATCCCTCCATCCCTAGTCACGTGGATCCATGACCTGCCCCACCCTCTTCTTGCCATTTCTTATGGTTCTTGTTCTAGTGGCACGGCCTATATCCACATACATGCTCACATATATATTTGCACACGCACATACATGAGTGTGCACGCTCACATACACACCCACAAAGACCTCAAAATAAATAAGTCTTAAATTCTTTGACATAGTAGTATTTCTTAATACTGTGTTTTTTTCAGTTCTTAAAACATGCACATACACACAAGTGCATACACACTCAAGCTTGAGCACATGCACACATACACACATGCACGCGTGCACGTACGTGCACACACACACACACACACACACACACACACACACACACACGAGTGCTGAAAGCCAGCCGTGTGTGAGAAGGAGCCAGCCTTTCTGAGTCTTAGTTGCAAGCACCCTGTGGAACGCCTTTCTGATCCGCACATTGTCTGGCAATTTTCGTAATTTCATTTTTCTTTCTGGCTGAGCACAGTTGTACTGTGCACATGTGCCATGTTTTCATTATCTCCTCCCCTCCTGGTGGACATCTAGGCTGGTTTCCTTGCTATTGTGCAGCACAATACAAGCAGCTCTGCGAGTGTGTCCCCTGTAGGACGTAGGGGGGGCCTTTGAGTGGATGCCTAGGAGGTACTGGTCACTGGTAGGTCTAATCTGAACTTTGTGAGAAGCCTCCATGCTGGTTTCCATAACCGATGTACTACCCTACACCCTACCACCACAAACAAAGGCCGCCCTTTCCTCACACCTCTGCTCTCGTTTGGCTGTACTGTCGTCTTCCTCTTAGGCTAGCTTCATGCATACACGTGTATAAAGCATTCTCACTACTCTCTCTTCCAGCCTTTTTAACTCTTCCTCCCACCCTATCAGTCCATCTCTACCATCCCTGTCCTTCCCCCCAGGCTCAGAACTTCTGGTTTGGGACTCATCTTGTTTAACCAGGGCCACCCGTGTGACCATTGGATTGGAACTGTCCACTGTAGCCTGGTAGGGTCACCAATGGGCACAGCCTAAGGCAACAACTTCCCATATCCTAGAATCTATCAGTAGCCAGTGGTTCTTCAATGAAGGGTCCCCTGAACCCCTCTTCCTTTCATGCCTGCCTGTTGTGGGCCCAGACTGTGTAGATCTGGGGCCAGCATCCACAGCTACTGTGAGTTCAGGATCACAGTGACCTTGTATTACCCAGAAGGTGGCGTCTCACAGAACTCCTCCCTGGCTTCCGGCTCTTGTTTTCTCTCCACCCTCTCTTCCGCAATGTTCTGTGAGCCTTAGAAATGGCCTAGTTCAAGGCTGGCCCTTTGTTTTCTTGACAGTCATTGTGTCTAGGGTGAAGTGGAATCTCAAAGGAATTTTAATTTGCATTTCTCTGATGGCTAGGGTTGTTGAACACTTTCAAAATATTTATGGGCCATTTGTGGTTTTTTTTTTTTTTTTTTTGGAAACTCTCAGTTTTATTCCATTAGCAGGTTTTATTGATTAGCAGGGGTTTTTTTTTTCTATTTAATTTTTGCAGTTCTTTGTATATTCTAGATGAATAAATGATTCATTGAACAAGCATTTCCCCAAAGATAATATACTAACAGTGAATAGCACTAGAAAAAGAGCCCAGTAATGTTAGCTGTTGGAGAAGTGCCAACGGAAACGCAGCGAGAGCTGGACCTGCTGGTACAGTCTAGCTACCTAGGAGGCTAAGTCAGGAGGACAGCAGGCTCCAGACCCATCTGAACTGCGACGGAATGAATTCATACCTAGCAAGCGCAATTCAGTGAGACTTTGTTCCCAAATAAAAGGTAAAAGGGGGCTTGGCTGTAGCTTGGCGTCAAAGCATAGCATGTGTGTGAGTGTCCCAGCATTTGATCTCTGGCACCAGTTAATAAATAAATTATTCATTATCTGGGAATAAATTCCTCAAACCCTAAAGCCAAACGAGTCAAAGCAAGCAAACAAAATAAAACAAGGAGCAAACAAATCCCCACAACGTGGCGTATCGGGCTGTGACTAAGGAGATAAATTATAAATGCGGAGACAATGAGGAGAAATTTGAATACCGTGCGTGGTTAGTAGGATGTAAACGGCACTGCCGCTTGGGAAGAGACTCGGGCAGTTCTTTTTAAAAAGCTAAGACTCAGTTAATATTTGACTTAACGATTCCTATACTAGTTATATATGTAAGAGGAATGAAGCATGCTCTCAAATCCGTGTGGGGACCTTATATGTTGGGCACAAAACAGCTGGTACGTGAATGCTCACAGTAGCAATACTTTTAGTAACCTCAAAAAGGAGCAACCCAAATACTTATCCAAAGTGAAAGGATGAAGAAAACAGTATGTCCATAGAGTGGAATATTACTGGGCCATAAAAAGACCGAAGGATGCATATTACAACACATATAAATCTTGGAAACATACGGCAAGGACAAAGACACTGATCATAAAGGCACACATGTTGTCAGAGCTTCCGTCTATGAACCATTACGACAGGCAAACCCACCGAAGCACAGAGGATAATTGCTGGACAGGGCCTGGGGGAAGAAGGAAATTGAGAGCGATTGCTAATGAGTTTGAAGTTTCTTCCAGGAGGGGGAAAATGCTTTTTAATTAGGTAGTAGTGCCAATTCCATGAAGCTTGTTGCAGCATGGTGTGTAACACGTAGAGCTTGGCCACACAATTCCACGAAGAACCAACCTGGCTGTTAAAAAAAAAAAAAAAAGGACAAAAGAAAAAAAACTGCCTATTATATCCTATTCCTCCAAGTCACCCCTTGTCACTTCTACCACATTCACTTAGAAGTTACTGAGTCCACTCACTCTACAGTGGAAAGGAAGAACTGACCTCTGCTTTTATAAACCTACGCGTGTATGTGTGTGGGCTCGCGTGTGTAAGAGCAGGTGCCTGTAGAAGCCAGAAGAAGGTGGCTTAGAGTTGCTTGCTGTTGTGAGCTGGCTGACGCGGCTAAGACCGGTACATGCTGTTAATCACCCAGTCATCGCTCCAATTCTCGTTCCCACTTCTTGACAGGAGGAAGCATCAAAAACCTTGTAGACAAATGTTGAGCCAACCACGGTGGAGGCCCTGGGTCTGATGTCCCCCAAGTAAACTTACTGATCATGTAGCCCGGATGTTCAACTTTTAGCCTTCACTGAACTTGCCTGTTAGTGAGGATTCAACATAGTAACTATTCTATGGCGTTACCATGAGGAATACAATCGATTAGAAGCATTTGGTGAAGTTCTGAGTATCCTGTGAACATGCAGCCAGCATTGCCTGCTCCCTGTGGCTCTGACTCCGAGGTGTCTTGTTGTGGTCCCTGGGGTGTTGGATCTGAGCCCCGCAGGATGGATGGCTTTGCTTTGTCAGCCAAGGTTGGATGTTGAGGGTGTTAGATCAGAGATTGTAATTCACCAGCTTCCCAGGAAGAGCTGAGAATCCTCCCGAATGACCCACAGTCACTGACCTCATCGGGAGGCCTGACAGTGAGCTTTTGAGTTTGTGCTGAGCAGGCTGACAGGACTTCTTTGGCAAGAACTGAGTTTTGGAAAGACAAGCAGCTTGGCGCATCACATGAGCATCAGATTTCACAGGAAGCAGAGAGTCACGCAAAGGCAGTGGACCAATGGAACTTATCTCCATTCAGGAGTCTGGCTCTGTCTGTATCTCAGCTCTCCCGATGGGCACCCCCCCACCCCCCCACCCCCCGGTCCCCAAGTCAGAAGGGAGTTGGAAAAACCTGAAGGGAATTCAAGATTCTTCCTCTCTTCAATCAAGCAGACACTGGAGTTTTTCAGGGTTAAGGACCAAGAATTGTGTGGCTCCCAGGCTTTTTTTTTTCTATTCTTTTTTTCAGAGCTGGGGATCGAACCCAGGGCCTTGCACTTGCTAGGCAAGCGCTCTACCACTGAGCCAAATCCCCAACCCCAGCTCCCAGGCTTTGACACCTGCCCATCATTTATCAGAGGACAGAAAGCAGAGGATGCAGTGCTCCTGAGTGATCAGGTGACTGACAGGCAGGGAGCAAGGAGCTGGCTTGGCTCCTTCCAACCATCCTTTTTTGTATAGACAGTCCTCACAACTGGAAGGTGAATCTGTAAATGCCAATAGTTGGCTCTATGTACACCCAGCCCCTGATATGTGCTGACATCATTCTTCCTCTCTCTGTCTCTCTCTGTCTCTGTCTCTCTCTGTCTCTGTCTCTGTCTCTCTGTCTCTCTGTCTCTCTCTCTCTCTGTGTGTGTGTGTGTGTGCGTGTGTGTGTGTGTGTGTGTGTGTGTGTGTGTGTGTGTGTGTAATATGCATGTATCTATCTGTTCCTGTGCATTTATGCATTTGAGTGCATGTACATGTGGAGACCAGAAGTCCCTATCAGGCACCTTCCTCCATTGCTTTCCACATTATGTTACTTTGTTGACTCAGGTCTTCCGCCAAACCTGAAGCACAGTGATTTGTCTAGGCTGGCCAGCAAACTCCAGGGGTTCACCTGCCTCCCCACCAGTACTACAGTTATAGCTACATGGAGCCATGCCCACCTGTAATGTACCGTCTAAATCCTCCCCTCCTGACCCTAGAAGCTGAGGACTGACCTAGGGCCTTTTACCTGCTGGGTAAAGACTCTACTACTGAGTTAAATCCCCAGCTCTGCTGCCTTCTTCCTCCTCCTTTTCCTCCTTCTCCTCTTCTTCCTCTTCCTCTTCCTCTTCTTCCTCCTCCTCTTCTTCCTCCTCCCCCTCCTCCCTCTCCTCCTTCCCTTTTCCTCCTACTCTTCTTCCCCCTCCTCCCCTCTTCTTCCTCTCCTTCCCCTTCCTCCTCCTCTTCTTCCTCCTCCTTTTCTTCCCCCTCTTCTTCTTCCTCCTCCTCTTCTTCCCCCTCCTCCCCCCCCTCCTCCTCTTCTTCTTCTTCAGCGTGAGTGCTGGTGATCTAAACTCAGGTCCTCATGCTTGTGTGAGAATTACTTTACCCACTGACCCCGTCTCTAGTCCTACATGACAGTTCCGAGGTAAGCGGCTGGTTTCCAGGGAACTGTTGAGGATGACTGCTGCTTCATAGGAACCTGGGAGATGTGTTTCTTACATACTGCAGACTGCCCGGCATGGGCTCTCTTGAGGACATGTGTCTGCTGACTCTGGAGTCCAGCAGTGAAGTACAGCCAGCATCTTGCTGTTTTCCAAGTCAGTCTCTCAGAGGTATATCCTGAGAGAATTTGGCTTCCTGTGATCCTCCACTGGGTAACGCCTGCAGGACAGAACTTTGGCTGCTTTGTGCAGTGTACAGTAAGCCTGTTCACCTCAGTCCCGGGCTTAGCAGAGTTGGGTTTTTTTGCCCTCTTAAAACTTTTTAATCTTACGCTTCTAGCGTCATCCCTGACCTATAGGGACCTGTCAGTTCTTGCGTTGGCTCTGGGCTCTGGGCTCTGGGCCCTGGGTCCCTGGTACATTCTTACAGCAGACTCTTTGGGCAGCCATCACCAGGATCTTTTGCAGATAGAAAAGATGTCCAACTGCAGTCCCACGGTAACTGTCCTTTCCAGGTTCCCGCTCCCCCCTGCATAACCCTGAGGCTCAACACTCCAAGGTGCTTGGCACTCTCAGGCCACACTCTGAGTGTGAGGGAGAAGCAGGGTTATTTCATAGGTCAGACATGAAGGTGGGGCAATATCTTGCTTGTTTCTTTTTCCCCTCAGATCAGCTGAAGAATCAACGTTTATCCTATCTTCTCCTACCCCCAGGGTTCATTTCTTTAGACTAAAACGCCATCTCTCTGGGAGTCCTTCGCTTCCTTCTTTTAAAATCATTTTCATGTATTGTTGTTGTTGCTTTGTATGATGTGTGCATGTGAATCTGGGTATGTGGGTGCCATGGCATGGGTGTGGCCGTCAAAGGACAACTGGTGGGAGCTGACCTCTCTCGTCTTTGTTGTTGTTGTTGTGTTGTTTTGTTTTGAGACAGGGTTTCTCTGTGTAGCTCTATCTGTCCTGGAACTCACTATGTAGACCAGGCTGGCCTTGAACTCAGAAAGATCCACCTGCCTTTGCCTGCTGAACACTGGGATTAAAAGCATACACTAGGATGCTCGTTGCCCTTCTCTTGGCCTCTGGAGTAAAGCTGTGACTCATCGTCCTATAATGGTGGATGGGGGACCCGCTGGGGGATTGGGAGTTCCGGCAGACTGTTGCATTGGAAGGTGTGCTGAGCTGGACAGGGTTTTGGTCTCCAGTCCTGGCTCTGGGGGTACCCTGGATACTCTGGGTCCAAGTCACTGTCTATGCCAGGTACAACAGCTACCAGTGAGGAGCTTGGGCAACATGGCTTCAGGGTCCCTGAGTATTGGACATTTCAGAGAGGAAACTGATAGGGAAGACAGCGGGGATGGGTATGGCCCATTCTTGATCTGATCCTCATCTGTGAGCCAAGGGGGCCTGACCAGGAGCCTGGAGCCTGGCTACTTGGCTTTGTCTTGGCCACCACGTGGGAAAGGGCCCTCAGGCTGTCTTTGAGTAAACCTCCTTGGCAGATCACGTAGAGCTATCAGGACTCTGGGCCAGTCTTTGATGTAGACAGTGGTTCTCAACCTTTGAAAAACCTCTATCTCAAAAAATATTTACATTATGATTCATAACAGCAGTAAAATTAGTTATGAAGTGGCAATGAAAATTCTATGGGGATTTTGTGGTCAGGGATCACCACACCATGAGGAACTGGATTAAAGGGTCATAGCATTAAGAAGGTTGAGATCCGGGGCTGGGGATCTGGCTCAGCGGTAGAGCGCTTGCCTAGGAAGCGCAAGGCCCTGGGTTCGGTCCCCAGCTCCGGAAAAAAAAAGAACCAAAAAAAAAAAAAAAAAAAAAAAAAAAAGAAGGTTGAGATCGCTGACCTAGGACATTCTCTACTTCCACTCCAGCTTTGGCCTGGCTCAGTCTAATCTCCCAGGCTGGGAGCCTGCTACCGACAGAAAGCTGTGTTCAGCTCTGCCCTGTCTTGCACATGTTTGCCCACTATATGGGGATATGACTCCATTTCTAGGAGGACTGTTTTTGTTGCTGCACAGTGTAGCAGTTCCAAGGGCTTTGCAAATCGGAACACGTTTGGGTCAGACCTGACTTTATACCCGCACTAGTTTATGAAACAAATGAGTAACCTTTCACACTAAACCTACGTGTCACTGGGTTGGTGAGATCTGACCCATGACTGCTGGTCATGTCTATTTCAAAGCTTCCTCTCCCAGCCCACCATGGCGCCTGACAGTAGCAATTTCAGGGACCTTGAGATAATCATCCTATGGGTTCCCATGCAGCCTTTCGTCCCAGGACCTCATCACTGCCCAGTATCATCAGATCACAGCCTGGAGTGTAATAACCCCATCATTAGCCCTGCCTCCCAGCCATGGACATTGTGGTCCTGGGAGAGAAGTGGGCAGTTGGATCTGGAACTAGAATGAGCCTCCTGGATTTTGAGACCTTCACCCTGGTCAGGAGAATAGTAAGAATTCTGATGGGCAGGAGGCTGGAGTTGGATTGGCTTATGATTCTACCAGTGAGCGGACCAAGGTATTCCAGACTCCTGTGGCCGTAGGCCTCATGAGGAATCTCAGGATACAGGGCTCTCTCCTTTTTCTTCTCTGAAGGCCACCCGCTTACCTTCTAGCCAGAACCAAAGCCCAAGCCTTCAGAACTGACCCAGTTTTAGAGGGCACACACAGAGACAAACCGTTGAGATAGTGACAGGGCGTCTCACTGTGCCCGACGAATGGCTGAGGGACTCTGGGCATCAGGTCTAGAGGAGACAGCCCACAGTTGGCAGGACCAGTCAGGTCAATGAAAGTTACCAGCAGCCCATGTAGATGGAGCATCAGATAGTTATTCAAAAGAGGAGGACATCTCATTCCGGGATGTGAACTTTCCTCACTGGAGGTGACAGACCAGGGAGAGAGGATTGTTAGGCAGGGATCATGTGTGGAACAGGTGTAGGTGGCTGGCCCTGCTCTTCTGGCCTCTCAGCTCTTATTCCTGGGTGGAGGGAGTCCTGTGGCTGCCTGAGGTTTTTTTTTTTTTATATGACTGGGAATTGATGGGTGTGGCTGTCTATAAGGATGACTTGAGGGGTTTTTGTTTTGTTTTTACTCTCTCTCTCTCTCTCTCTCTCTCACACACACACACACACACACACACACACACACACACACACACACACACAAGTGTTGGAGCAAATGTGCCAATACACATGTATAGAGGTTAGAAGACAACCTTGGCTTGAAGCATGGATGCTCATTGTGCTGGCTAGATTTATGTTGACTTGACACAAGCTGTAGTTACTTGAGAGGAGAGAACCTCGATTGAGAAAATGCTATCATGAGATTGGCTTCAGGCAAACTTATAAGGCATTTTCCTAATTGGTAATTGATGGGGATGGGGAAGGGGCCAGCTCATTGTAGGTGGGGCTACCTGTGGGCTGGGGGTCCTGAGTTCTATAAGAAAACAGGCTGAGCAAGCCGTGAGGAGGAAGCAAGCCAGTAAGCAGCACCCTTCTGTATCACTAATGCCTCCAGATTCCTGCCCTGACTTCCATCAATGATGGACTACAATGTGGAAATGTAATTCAAATAAACCCTTTCCTCCTCAAATTGCTTTTGGTCATGGCTTTTTGCCTAAGACACTTGACACTTGTCTTCCAATGTGTACACATAGTGAGTTGGCCCCCAGGCTTCTGGGAAATGTGTCTCCACCTCTTAGCTCCCACAGGAGCAAGGGAATTATTAATATACTACTGCTTTATGTGGGTTCTCAGGGTCTGAACTCAAGTTCTCATATGTGTACATACGTGCTCTACCCAGTGAGCCATTTTTCCATCTTAACCTGAAGCCTCAATTTATTTTTCTTTTATTTAAATCAAAATAAAAGAACCTGGAAACAAAGAAACACTCCACTCAGGTCTCACCTGCTCCCAGCCCAGGACAATCATCGTCTCTCCCTTCCCCTCTTAAGTTTCCTCCTTCCCTCCATTCCCTGGGTCATTTCTTGTTGACAGGATCTTGCTATGTAGGCATGGCTAGCCTGGAATTGGAGATCCTCCTGCCTCTACCTCCTGGGTGTGGTATTTTTAGTTGTGAAAGTGCTATTGCTCATGGATGCATTCATACTGTTAAAACAACAAGAGTTGGAATTAATTCCTAACTATTCCATCCACTTACCATTCTCTTCTTTCCTCTAGGCAATTCTGGTTTTTAACTCTGTGTGTGTGTGTGTGTGTGTGTGTGTGTGTGTGTGTCTGTCTGTCTGTCTGTCTGTCTGTCTGTGTGTTTGTGTGTGTCTGTTTGCGTCTGTGTGTCTGTGTGTGTGTTTGTGTGTTTGTGTGTCTGTGTATGTGTCTGTCTGTGTGTGTGTCTGTGTGTTTGTGTGTCTGTGTATGTGTCTGTGTGTGTGCATTTGTGTGTGTGTTGTGTGTTTGTGTGTGTGTCTGTTTGTGTGTCTGTGTGTGTGTCTGTTTGTGTGTCTGTGTGTGTGTGTGTGTGTCTTTGTGTGTGTGTGTTTAACATGTACGCACACACACCAGGTGTCCTTTCAAAAACTTGTTGGGGTCTGGAGTCATGATGATTCGGTGGTTAAGAGCACTTGCTGTTCTTTCAGGACACCTGGGTTCAGTTCCCAGCACCCACATGGTGTCTCACAACCACCCATAATTGCAGTTCTGGGGGACCAAATGCCTTTTTCTGATCACCAGGCATGCACAAGAAGCAGAGACATATATTCAGACAAAACAGGTACACACATAAAATAATCTAAAAAACAAACAAACAAACAACTTGTCAAGAATACCCTCACACTGGGCCATATAGAACCAGCCCACACTATCCCCCATTCCTGCTGTGGTTGGTTTTATAGGCAGTGCCTCAGGAATTTCCATGTTTCCTGTTTTTCCGAAGTCCCTGTGCATATGTGGTTAGTTTGTCTCTGATAGGAATCTGGCTGTAGGCTACTCATACATAAATTCCAGGGGATAGTGCCAGGAATGGCGACTAGCCGTCCTTGTGGCAGAGCATGACAGTGTCTTGTCTGGGCTGCCTCATGCAGGGGTGAGCTCCCCATCACCAGATGGCATCAGTTGGGCTGGACCACTGCACATGGCATTCCTGATGGGGAGAGGAGGCAGAACCAGGTGGCTTAGGAGGTCCCTTCCAATCAGAGACTATGCCCACCTTAGGATGAACAGAAGAGCTCCCTATCCCCGACTGTTGCTCAAAGGGGTTTCTTTTGTCGTTCCCACAGGTCAGCTGAAGCTGTCCATTGGTGCCCAGGATCGGGTTCTGCTGCTACACGGTGAGTATGGCTATGTGCAGTCTCACCAAGAGAGGAGAGGATGGTCCCCTGTGGGCCCGGAGCTGGACAGGCAAGGTGTCACTATGGCACCTTGTCTTTTCCTATAGCATTCTGCCATTTGCCCACTCACAAAGTGGGTGCTTACTTGGGCCGCTGTCTGTAGGCCCCGTCTCTGTTGTCCTCACTCTGAAACGGCTGGGGTTCTGTCTACCAGATCTTCAGCAGGTGGAAGCTGCTGGTAGACATCTCAAAGTTTCACTTGGGCCAGGCACAGCAGGGGCCAAGGAAAGGCCTTCCTGGCTTCCCTGCTGTGTTTTTTTCCCCCCTCCTTGTTATTTTGTTTATTCACACAATGATGGGCAGCATAGTGTTACGGTTAAGGTCATAGCTTTTGGAGCCAAGCCACTAGAATCCGAGTCCTGGTTCTGTCGCTTTGCTTACCATGTGAACTTGAACAAGCGGTTTCCTCCTCACACAGTGCTGCTGCTAGTGATAGCCATAGTGATAGTGATAGTCTCATGGTTGTTTCGAGGATTAACTGAGCCATATTGGTAAAGTGCCCACCACGTGGTAGAGGTGTCCAGCAAGACAAAATGGGAAGCATTAAACTGCACAGTTAGTGGTTGAGCATTGTCGCTGTGCTAAGGACTGGGGCCACCAAGGAGAAGTACTGCCCGTGTCTAAGTGGGGTTGCCAGGGAGGTCTTGACTTCCTCCCAGCATGAGTATTGCCAAGCTTTTGTTGTGGCCCTCCACGTCTGGACTCTTGAGCTTGGCTTGGAAAGCCCCACCTGTCCCTATAGGCTCCCTGGCTCTCGCTATTCGAGATAATGTCCATCCCCATTCCGTCCACAGCTTGCCGTATTCTTTGGGAAGGCGACTAACTAGGGCATCACTGAGCCTCAGGAAGGAAGGCTGCTTTTGCTCCCTGCCCCCCATCCCCACCCCCGACTCCCTTGGAGTCATCCCTTGTCCTCAACCCTCTTCCAGGGGCTGTCCCTGTTTTGGATCCTCATCGTGGCCTGACCCTATTGTGTCACCTCGAGGTTTGATCTCTCCAACAGGATGATAAGAGAGGTGTCAGGGTGTGGTCAGGTCTACTTGACTGCCACTGACAATCCACTGACAATCAGGAAGACCCAGGAGGTCACCAGGCCAGGCTCCTGCCCAGGAAAGCCACACCCTAGAGGGGAGGAATACATTCTCAGAGAACAGTAGCTAGGATACAGGACAGAGAACAACAGGGACCTGGGTCCTTTGCTCCTGGCTGTAAGGGCCCCAATGTGAAGTTCCCAAGGACCAAAAGAGGGGTGTTCCGTTTCTGCCAGGGTCTCTCTCCAGCTGTGCAAACAGTTTTTGCAAAATGCATCTTGGCCCCTGCCACACCATTTGTCCCGTGTGGTTTGCTTTGGCTTGTCCCCAGCCTCAGCTCTTCATCCTTCCAGCCTGGCTTCCCAGGCCTCATTCCTCAGACTGCTGGGACTCTGTGTGAGCCAAACCCCAGGGCCCAACCAAACAAAACACAAAAGAAAACAAGAGACCGGGCTTCTGTAAGACCCATTGCTGACTGCTGTGGACATCAGGCAAGAGAGCCATTCTTACCTTTATAGTGAGCTCTTACCCCATTCCTGTCTGTCTGTCGGTCTTTATTATTATTGTCGTTATTTTCTGTGTTATTGGTAGTGCCGGGTATCAAATCGGGGCCTCACATACGCTAGGCAAACATTCTACTAACTAAACCACGCCCCAGCCCTCCTTCATTCTCGTTATATAGCAAACATTTTCGCAGAACTGCTACTTAATCGGCCAGGCAGTCTACTGGGCACTTTAGAGACGTTCTTTTATTTTAAAAGTACAAGTGTCATGGAAGTGAGTATCTTCATGAGCTCTTGGGGGAAATGGAACACTCAGTCTGATCAAGCCAGAGTTACTTGCTCTCGCATACATGGTTAGAGAAGGGTGCAGCCAGCTTCACGTGTGGTCTTCCTGCCTCTGGACTCTGAGCTCGAGAGCATTCCATGACACTGCCCACTGTATCTCGCAGTGCCCCATGCACCTTGGGCTCTCATCCCTGAAGGTTGTCTTGGAAGGTAGTGAGATCACTGGACTGGGAGTCAAGAGACATAGGTTCTAACGGAGCTGCCGTTTCCCTTGCTCTGTGATTCTTCACGCATTTCTTGTAGTTTTGAGTCTTCCGGGCGGCCATCTTTACTTCAGTGATTAATGCTTACACTGAGTCCTTTGTAAGTTCCGCTCCACCTATTAGGCTTGGGGAGCGGAATGCACTCCATTCTATACCATGGTGAGCGTGCTGCCAGAACGTGGTGGTGGGGGAGAGTGGCAATACACTGTGCAGAGAGGGGGTGACAGCCATTAGTTAGAATGTCATCTCAAAGACCCGGATAAGTAAGGGTCGGAGTCCTACTGTCCACAGATACACCTTCTGTTTGAATACAAAATAGAAAATGTCTTTCTGTCAGTGAGTACCTGCCCGTGCTGAAGTATGTGTATATCTTCCCATTCACCCACCCTAACCTTTCCGGTTTTTTTTAGTTATAGAAGGCAAAGGCCTGATAAGCAAGAAGCCTGGCATCTGTGATCCCTATGTGAAGGTATGTGACGGGATCTGAAGCAGGGCTGGGGTACTGAGGCACACTCTCAAGGTCCAGGGGCACCTGTGGGTTAGGAGCCTGTGGCAGTGACCACCATTCACTGGGTCTCTGGGCATTTATGAGGCCCCCATGCTGGTCTAGACTCTTGCTTTCTGATTGACTTGTTCCCTAAGGCTTCTGTCAAGAGCTAGACTCTTAAGGGTGATCATGGTGACCCACATAGTGACCATGCTGGTGACAGAAACACCAGCTTTCTAGTGGACACAGCATCCTCAACTCCTTCCCTGCCAAACTCAAGGCAGAACAGTCAAGCTTGGACAGGAGCCTGGGAGGGGTTTCTCTGAGGGGTGGATGGGAGGTCTTTCTGGGCTAGATCCTGGGAGTGACTCCAGAGGACCACAGGGGTAAAGACGCAGGAAGCCAAGGGTCAGGGACATCCCAGAATGTGGCAGCCAACATGCCAGGTGCAGGCCTGACATTCTCTTCCCTTTACATCCAGAAGCTCTTCCTGCCAAGAGCTGGATAATGGCTTCATAGGAGCAGGCTGAATGTCTGAGGCCTGGGAGGAAGAGTAGTGTAGTGAAAACATGGCCTTGGGGCCTCTTGGTGTGGGGGCAGGGTAGAGTGCCCAGAAGCTCCTGGGGACTTAGAAGGGAGGAGGCCTTTGGCTTAGGGAAGAGAGGAGGTGATAAAGTTGTACCTTCCCTCTGGCAGATCTATCCATTGCTGCCTTCTGGCTACCACCTCCATGACTCCCTGCCCTGGTATCCATCCCACTGGCCACAGGCTCCTTGTTTGTGATGGAGACTGAAAGAACCCCGGGGGAAGCTTTTAGCTCGGAGCCTCCGAGAGAGAGCCTCGGGCTTTGTCTCTGTGATCACCTAATGCTTTTACTTTCTCTACTCAAGATTTCTTTGATCCCTGAAGACAGCCAGCTCTGCTGCCAGACAACGCAGGTCATTCGGGACTGCAGAGACCCAGCTTTCCACGAGCACTTCTTCTTGTAAGAGTCAGGAACGGCTTGGCCCTTGAGAGGAGAGGCAGGGAGGGTTTGTCTGGAAGGATCTCTGTTTGCCAGATCTAGACACAGATCTAAGCAGAAAAACAGCGACTTCTGAAGGATGCCTTTGTTTTCTCTTCCCCGGTGTCCTTGCATCCCTGGCCGGGGCCCAGCAGTGGGGCCTGCAGTAATAACGTGTCACTTGGCTGTCTCTCCTAACTACAGTTACTAGCTTAGGGCTGGCAGCACCACTACCAACCCCCCTCCGCCCCACCGCCCCACCGTAGCCAGTTTCCCACTGCCTCCGGCCAAGTTCTCACCTTCAACAGAAGGAATTTTCCAAGCTGAAGGGCGGTATTACCTGTTCATCCCCCTGTTTTGTTTAAACTCATTAACCTCCCTGAGCCCCAGCTTCCTCATTTGTAGAATGGAGTTAATAATCATTCCTTCCTAGGGAGCTAGGGACTCTTAAGTGGGACGTGGGGCAGCACCCATCAGAGGGAGAGCTTCTGATGTTATTATATTATTTCTGTCCCTCTCTGGATACTCTGGGGCCACTGGGAAGGGCATGGACTCTTTTCCTGTTAGCGAGAATGAATCATAATATTTTGGTTTTTCTCCTCACTTCACAAGGTAATTTTGGACAATGTGGGTGAACAGAAGGAAGAGAATAGAAAATCCTCTGCGCCCTCCTACTCACATAGCTAGGAGTTGCTGCATTTCTTGTCAGGTCTCTCTTTTTGTGGGCGTGTACCTCTGTGTGTGTTTACAACACAGGACTGTTTTATAACGGTGTGTCCTGGCTTCCTTTTTGTCCCCAACAATGTAGTATAAATGCTATTGTGCACGTGAGGACTCCTCTCCCACACGGTGGCACTATATTTAGCAAGTTGTATAGATCCCGGCTCAGCTGTTGTAGTCATGGCCTGCTCCGTGAGCCTAGCCTAGAACTGGGCCCTCCTAATGCTCTGGTGGTCTGCTTTGCTTCCTAGTCCTGTCCCAGAGGAGGGTGATCAGAAGCGTCTTCTGGTGACAGTGTGGAACCAGGCCAGTGAGACCAGGTGAGGAGACCTGCTGTGCTGGGCTGAGAACCTTCTCTGGTTGGGGGGTAAGCATACTTGAGGGGTTTACTTCATACCTTTAGGCTAAATGAGTTTCAGAGGCTGCTACCCTGAGTCCCTATCATATGGTGGTAACAATGAAAGGAAAGCCACGACATTGCCAGTGAACATTTGCAAGCTCTTGGTATCAACAAGGCAGGGCTTGACCCAGGGATGGCAGTAGCATACACCAAGACTCTGCTCTTAAGGTGCCTGCTGTCTGGGAAGGATACTAGGCACTGTCTGGAGATAAAGTACAGTAACAGCACGCACGTAACACAGTTCTATAGGATGATGTGCACGGCTACCACTGGGCGTACTTTGAGTCACTACTGTCCTTAGTATCCGGCATACACATGCCTAGTGAATACTAACCTCTCAAACAGATGGGATGACCGAAAATGAGTAAGTGACTCTTAGGGAAGGTGACTCGGAGAGCTTCGTAGGAAATATGGACTTTTGAACCTGGGCAGAGAGTAAGAATAAGATAAAGAGGCAGGAGCATTCTGGGCCAGGCGTGGTGTAAGTAAGCAGGAAGTAATGAGGAAGCAGGAGTGGTTGTGGTGGCCTCAGGCTGCCATGAGAAAGCTTGGTTTAGGTGTGCAGAGGTGTGTGTGTGTGTGTGTGTGTGTGTGTGTGTGTGTGTGTGTGTGTAACACACTGATCTTGTAGGCGGTGGGGACAAAGGAAGCAGTCGTGATTGTAAAGAATGAGAAGCAGATATTATAACAGTGGCAGGGGTGTGGCAGGCAGGCAGCACAAGTGATTGAGTGATCAAGAGAGCAGGTGGGAGCATCTGCCAGCCATGCCCAAAGGAGCAGGAACAGAATGGGGTTCATTTCACAGAGGTAATACGAGAGTCTGGGAGGCCTGGTGGCCAGTAGCACTTGTCCAGCACCTAGAGTAGACTAATCAGTATTTAAAAGGGCCCTGTGTGGACCAACATTAGCTCCGCTCTCCAGCCTAGACCTGGAAAATGTTTTGGGGGTTGAATGTTTTTTGTATAGGCACCATGTTGGAGACTGAACCCAGAGCCTTGTATGTATCAGGCAAATGTTCCACCATCGAGCTACATCCCAACTCCTGAGCTCTTCCTGGAAACATAAGTCCCACTGGCTAACATGCTTTTTTAGGGGTCCCTTTTAACCTTGAGAATGAAGAGGTTTTGTTTTGATGGAATCTTCTTTTCATCAGGGAATGATGCTAATGGTAGTCCTTTCCTCATCCATCCACTCATCCATCCATCCATCCATCCACCTGGCAACCAACCTTCTAGGTGCTGAGCACTCATGCAGCTCTCTGGAAGGGCAGTGAGGGGGACCTGAGGACATGGGTGGAGAAGGGGGCATCACACTAACACCAGGCACTTCACTTGCTGGGTGCAGAGCTGAGTCCAGCCAAGAACGCATTACGTCATTTGTGCTAACTTCCTAGAAGTGCTGACTGAGGCTTGGGAAGATGGGACCTTGCTCAGGGTCATCCAAAGAGTGAACAGGAAAGCTAGGGAGAAAAGCCAGGCAGTTGGATCTAAGTTCTATCCTTATCGTTACATTGCCTCCTGGCCCAAAAGGACAGAGCAGAGAAGGTGGAGTTGTGAAATGAGGCAGTGTCTGAAGACTCATCGGTGTTTTGGGAAACTCAGGTGAAATGTAGGCCTTCAACAGAGCTGAGACGGAGTCGGCGCAGGCCCAGCCAGGTAGAGCCATAAGTTCTCTAGAGAGAGGTTTTCCTCCAGTGCAACCGGTCCTGGGTTCTGGCTGGACGTCAGAATCTCCCAGAGCATCTGTATGGATCACAGGTCCCCTGGAAACCTAGGCATCAGATGGCTAAACCCACATCTCCATGAGCAGGACCTGGAGGTCTACATTTAAACCAGGCCCTGTGGTGAGCTGATGAAGCCAGTTTGGTGTCTGGGATGCTCTTTGGCCATTGGGACATACCTGGAGGAGACCAGCAAGAGAGTGACTGACACATGCTGTAGCTCCAAGGTTCGAGAAAGTCTTTGGTTGGGACAAGGTGAAAGAGAATTGACAGGAATGGCTTGGTTGCGGCGAGGGTCAGATAGACCTGTTGCTCTGGCATCACCAGCAGTCTGTGAAGGGAGGGAGAGATGCTGGTAACCCGAGCGTCTAGGTGAGAGTGGTGTGTGCTGGGGATCTTCAGATTGAATGGATGAGACAGACTGCCCAGTGCACTGAGTGGCAGGCCCTGTATTTGAAGGGTCAATAAACTGCTTCATGAGCCCTAACCAAGGTCCAGTGGAGTGTCAGAGAAGCAGAGGGGCACCCTGCAAGCTCTCGGTGGGGATGAGTACTAGAGCTGAACCTTCCAAGGGAAGCGGGTAGGTAGAGCTGCTGGGTGGAGGAGCCAGAGATGCAGGTCACATTTGTGGAAGAGAAAGGGAGGCCAGGGTAAGTGAGTCAGCCTCCAGCAAGGCCGCCTGATCAGGGCGCTGTCACCACCAGTTGCCTATTTTGGGAAAGTGAGATTCTTGATTAAATAAAACACAGCCAGACTCATGGTCAGAGTCCTAGCCCTATGCTCAGAAGGGCCAGGGCAGGCTCAGGCAGGCCTGCCTCTAGAGCAGATGGCTCCACCAAGGCTGTTAGCACCATGCTGGCTGTTTTCAGCCTCCTGTGCTTTATCAATGTTCTGAAAGAGGAGGCCCCTGGCCCCCAGGGTAGACAGACAGCAACTGCAGAAAACTAGGGCTCTGCTGAGCGCTCACAAATCAAATTGTGTTTTTCTGAAGGACAAACATTCAACTCCTCAACAGGAAAGGCCGTTCCTGAAGGTGGGAGACAAACATTGACCGAACTGTTTTCCTGAGCCAAGCATTTTCTGTACATTATTTCATTTAATGCGGGGTCTCGAGGGGCAAGGATTACGATTCCTTCCCCTCAAACACCATAACGCCTTGAGGTTATATAACAGCTGGTACTTAACGAGCATTTATTTCATGTGAACATTAAGCCCATGGCATGCCTTATCTAATTTAATCCTCACTTGGCTCTTTTATGGCAGAGGAAACAGGCACAGAAAGGTTATGTAACCCGTCCAAAGTAACACAGCTGGAATGTAGGGGAAAAAAAAATCAGCTGCAAATCCAGGCAGTCAGATGAGTTTGTAGTCACATCCCAGTACACTGACCTACCTCTCGTACATGACGAATGACTCCCAAACCATTCCCCTTCCCTGTCAGTGGCTTGCTCCTCCAACCTTGAGGTATTTCTTCAATACATGTAGCTTTAGACACCAGCAGTCGGATGTGCAGTGGGCACGTTCTGAGGGCTGTAGGCAGGAAGAGGGAGAGGAGAGGTCCTCCCGGTTGCTGCAGATCCGAGTTTCAATCCCCGGCACCCATGGAAAAGCCAAACATGGCTGCACACAAGCCTATAACCCCTCGTACTGTGGGGGTCAGACACTGATGATTGGCTCTTCTAGCTGCCTGCCTAGCTGTAGCTTCGGTGAGAGACCGCGTCCTGAGGGAATACATTGGAGAGTGGGGTGCCCCAGTGTTATATGCCTGTGCACCCCTCCACCCATCCTAGACACATAGAATCCCGGAAGCAGAGCTGTGGGTTTCAGCTGTGTCAGCATCTTGGCAGGAGCTGAGGAGAGCCGGTGAGCCCCTGAAGGGGAACCACTCCCTTTCCCAGCTCCGTGCCTCAGTTTCCTTATCTGTAAAATCCGGCTATCTCCAGGGCTTTTTTTTTTTTAAATTCCGATTTCAAACATCTGTGAATATTAAACAATTACAGCCACTTTCATAAAGGTGCTCGATAAACAACAACAACAAAACAAACAAACAAAACCCCAAACCCAAAACTATAGACCTTTCCAAAGCTAATCGAAGAAGATAGAAGTCAGATGTGAACCCCCAGAAGTGCACAGCCCTAGTCTACCCTTTATCAATATGTAGTCTTCTTTCTCTCAGCCTCACCCACTTCCCCTCCTCCAGTGTGTCACTTTCCTGTGTCACCAGTATTGTGTGTGTGTGTCATATATATATGACAACTTCTAAAGAAACAGAACCATGAAGATATAATCATACTCAGAATAATAGTGAGCTGTCTAATTCCTCAGTGCTTTGAACATGGAGCTAAGCGGTTTGGAGGTCCTGGCGGATGGTAAGCAGAAGCTGAACTGAAGCTTCTAATATCGTTTACATCACTTCCCGAACTTGTAGCCAGAGAGCAGCTTTGGAGAGAGATGTAACTGTTCCTCTGGAAGACAGACATTTGACTCATCGATGTGAAAGACCATTGTGGAAGGAAATGAATAGATTTAAGGAAAGCATATATATTATACATAATATATGCTTTATATATAAGTATATGTAAAGCATGCATATCTATCTATCTATACATATATAATTAACAAATACAATCTTATATGATAATAGTCGCTGCTTGTGTGGAAGGTCTCTTTTGTCCTGTGTCAGGCAGTACTCTAGGAGCAGCCACTCCTTTAACTTTGTCAAGGAAAGTGTGGCTTAATATCAGAAAGCTTACGTCCAGCAGTGGGTCACGCACACAGTATAAAGAAAAAAGTGAAGAGAAAAACAGGTACTCAATTTAAGGCATCACGCTAGAAATAAAGCTCAAGTCGTAAAACCCGTGAAACAAAATAGTTTGAGGCGCTCGAATGAGCGGATTAATGTGCTTTCCCCAAGATGTAGGAAGTCTCAGCTTGCGGAAAGCTGAGCGGTCCTACCATGTGCTCCGTGAAGTTGCCTCTGAGCCTTGCCTTTCTGTTCCCTCTCTCTGAGATGTGCTTCCTCTTCCCCTTTCTGGCTCTGCTCATAAGACATCCCACAAGCTCCCATGCCTCGACTACCTCTTGTGCCTCCACAATGTGTTGCCCTCACTGTGCATCTGTCAGTCTCACCCCATCTTGTGCCGGGCCCTGCATCGCTGTCTTGACTGCTATTTAGATCCCTGACTATTTGTCATGTTTCCTTAACACTGGGGCTCCTTGCCCGGCGCTTGCCAACCACGGGCATGATGGATTCCCCCACTTGTCAAGTCTTTGCTGAGTGCAGAAGCCTGGAGCTGAAGCCTTGGCAGTGAGCAGGAGCCAAGGCATGGTTCCAGAGCCTCTTCACAGAGGGGGGACTGCCATCCGCTCCTGCGCGGGCCCAAGTTGGTAAGCTGGCTGGTTGGTACCTTGCCGTATGCTCAGGCTGCTTATATAAGCAGTTCTTCCTCCAAAGGGTTTTCAAAGCAGCCTTTAGAAGTAGCTAATTGAAGAACACTCAGAGAGAGGGTCCCTGCTTGTGGATGTTAATTGTGACAGTTTACTCTGCCTGAATGATCATGAAATCACTGGAGGCCCCTTAGCAGGATACAAAGCTCAAGGGAGGCTATTAACCATTTAGCATTCTCCAAGCACTAGGGAATAAAAATTCCACTTACAGCAGAGCAGGGGGAGGCAATGTTTATTACAACGAAAGCCCGAGCCTGGAGACCTACAGTGGCAGCTAGCACGAGTGCAGAGTGTACTTCACCTCACAACCAGCCAAGACGCTCCCAAATGTGCTGACGAGAAAAACAAACTTGCTAGGAGCGCGTTGGTAGAGTCTCTAAAGCTGTCCCTGAGTGGCAGCTGTCTGGGTCTGCTGCTGTGGCAGTCTAGCCTGCTAGTACCACCCCGGCCCCTTTCCAAGAGGGAAGAGTGTTCAGAACGGTGGGGTAGGAAGGGGTATTAGGGCTACTGCACCATCCTCCTTGAGCGAGTCCTTAATGAGGCCTCGAATGATGGGGACAGGGAGGAGGAGGCAACCATGAGCCACAGCTAGAGAAGCAGCCAATGAGGCCATGGAGAGAGACAGCTGGGGCCGCGGTTCAGAACATGGTTTGGCAGGCAGGTGGCCAGTGTTGGGGACCAGTCCCCAGTGTTTTGTGTCTCTTGGCTTGGGTGTCTGGGAGAAGCTAGTTTTGTTGTGGTTACAACTCTCAGGTGGCAAGCTGTCACCCTTTCCGGAGAGTCCAAACAATATGTATTTACGGAGGCTTCTCAGCCTGGACTTGACCATGGGTGGGTACATGTAGAATCCATGGAGAACTTCCTCTGGGCTCCCATGCCCGGACACTGCCTTGAACCAACTGGGTTTGGATCTAGGCATGAACTCTACAGCTTAAAAATCTCAAGGCGGGTTTTGTAGGCAGCCCTTGGATGCTGCTGAGAGTTGTTGCCTCCTGGGTCTGACCCCTGAAAACCAGCTTCCTGGGAGGTGCATCTGCAGGGAGTTTTACTAACTCCCTGTGCTAACCAGAGAAGGCTAGGTCCTCTCTGTGGTTCCTTCGGAGAGTGAGAGTTAAGCTGCCAGTGTTGTGCTCCAGTTGAAATACGTGTGGTGTTCTTAGATAGTAATAAATCCACCCTACAAGGGAATCTGGGTTGGGAGCTGAAAAAAGAGAGGAAGGAAAGAAAAACAAAACAGAACGAAGATTCACAAAAGGCTCAAGTGTCAAGGTCAAGTAGAATGTGGTACAATAAAGGCCTTTAAAAATCCGTTTATATAGTACCCTCCCACTGCAAAAGCAGTGGCTGTTCCCCTATGAAGATTTGAAAACAAAGATTGCTAACAATGCCACCCTACCAGACACAACTGTTGTTTGCCTTTTGTGGCTCTGTTTCCCGTGAAATTGAAGCTTTGCACACACCCTTTTCTCTGACAATAGCAAGCGTCGGCATTTCATTAACATTAATGGACGCCATCACTATTAAAAGCTATTAATCAGTTTGTGATGGTTGGACATGCTCTAGGCAGTTTGAATTCCTGCTACCCAAGAGGCCCAGTCTGGCAAGGTATGAGGCCTGACCTTGGTTCTTGCCTGCCTGCCCCGTTGACGGTTGGGTCAGGTGGTCACTGTGACTTTTGTATGTCGGGTATGTTTGGAACTTGAGCTCCAGCCATCTGAGAACAGCCGAGGCCCTGCTTGGATGTGAGGCAAGGCTATGTGAATAGAGGTCCCATAACTTTCCTTACTGCATGTCCCCAGCCGAGGGGGTGATTGAGAATCTCTGATGGGGACAGCCCTCTCCACCTAGCCAGCACTAGAAGGGCTAAAACCCTCCAGGTAGCCTGAGCTCCTGTGTCATCAGAGAGTGCGGCGTCTGCCCAGACCTAGGACGCTCTGGTTTCCTCAGACCTGACTAATAAATACTCAGTATTCTGTGACTTCGGGAAGGGGACCAACCAAGCTTGGTGCTTTCCTCTAGAGACTGGGTAGAACCCCCTTTCCCACTTGACAAAGTGGGCAGAATGAAGGAACAGAAGTGCCCTGAGGAAACCACAGGTAGACTGTGGAACTTAGCCATGTTTGACTTCCTTGAACAGACAGCGGGAAACTCACTCTCTGCTCTTCTCCTAGGCAGCATGCGCTCATTGGCTGCATGAGCTTTGGGGTGAGGTCTCTCTTGACTCCGGACAAGGTGAGCTGCTGGGAAGCTTCTGGAGCAACAGCCCACCCAGGCCCTGGCTGGCACAGTCATATTGACCCTGGAAGTGTTTGGGTTGAGCTTCTCTCTGTGACGTTGTGTCCCACTGAGGCAGATGTTGGTAGTCTAAATTATAGGCTGCTGCTGTCACTGGCCTGTCTAAAGGTTTAGGTTCCCTTCCAGAGGGGAGTTTGGCAGCCCCTAGGCTCCCTAGGAAGTACTGAGTCTGGCAGACGCCATGATGCCACGATGGGTCCTCTTGATCTGTCTTCTGGGCTCAGGAAGTGCTTGGATGGGTGGAACACACTGAGGCTGGTGTCTTCTCAGGCTGGGTGAGGACACTCAGGAGGTGTCACCCAGGAGCCACCGGGAGGCTCAGGAGTCCCCTCCTTTGGATTGCTGTCACTTACCTGGCCTTTCATGGCACTGCAGTCCCAACCTAGAAGCTCTGAGTAGAGAGGGGTAACATTGCTTTTGCACATCTTGAAAATGTCCTTGTGGCCCGTTTTGAGACCCTGCCACTCAGCTTTGTGTCCTGGAATGAAGTCAAGAGATGGCTGATGTGGAGTTCTCTTGATAACCTTGGTTTCCACACCCTCAGAAAGGTGCTGCTCATGGAGACTGCATGGGTCTTGAGTATCTGCTTCTGTGGCATCTCCACTGTTCTTCACTCTTTCCTTTTTGTTCTTAAGCAAGTATTTAGTGAGCACCTACTGTTTACCAGGCTCAACATTAGTTATGTCAAAGAATCTGGCTGGAGGCAGGAGTCAGGGGGGAAGGGGCAGGGGTAGGAGGAGGGCAAGTCCATAACTGTCCAGAGCTAAGAGACTGAGAGGGATGATCACTTCTGTCCAGAGAATCAGGGAAGGCTTCCTGAAGGTGGTAACCGTGGGGCTGAACCATCTGCTTTGGAGGAATGATGACCAGCTGCAGGATTTTTGGTTCTTTGATTGTTTGTTTTTGTTTCTGAAGGGTTAGTGGTACCGTAACCTGTGCTCTCTGCCTCTTTGGACTGCTCATATCCTTCCCTCCCCCATGACAGGAGATCAGTGGCTGGTACTATCTGCTAGGGGAGGACCTGGGTCGGACCAAGCACCTCAAGGTGGCTAGGCGGCGGCTCCAGCCACTGAGAGGTATGTACAAGCCCCTTGAAGCTCCCTGACCCTAACTGAGTGACATTAGCCTCTGCCTCCCTGGCACTTCTTGCCAGTGCCTATAAGATTGCAGGCTACTCCTGACCAGGATGTCACTACCATATGATAAACGTTGAAAGTTTGTGCCATCTGGCGTCACACAGATCAGTCCCCTGTCTCACTTACAGAAGCTTCAGGACTTCCCAAGAGTCTCCTTTCCAGGATTTATGTCTCAGAAGCACTCCCTACCTCCATCCCTCCCTCCCCTCCATGACACCTTGCTGACCTTGGAACCCCACCGCTATAAGCTTGCTTCTAGGGCCCTCCATGAGCCTAAGACTCAGGGCTTGGATATCATGTCCCCTCGGTCCTGTCCTTACCCTCAGAGCCCTGTCTCCTGAGCCTCTGCTTGCTCTGAGCCTTAGCATCTTTCTGCCCTGGAAGCCAGGGATTGTCCTGACAATCTTTGCCCTGACAGTCTCACCCACGGCCCTCATGCCGGTAGGAGCTTTCTGACTCAGCGCTATCCCCTTCCAGATGTGCTGTTGAGAATGCCAGGAGATGGGGACCCTGAGAATGGGGAGAAGCTCCAGGTAGGTGGGGACACTCCTGGCTGGGGCTTGTGGAATCTGAGCATGGCTCGAGGGTCTTGGTCAGTTCCCTCTTTGTCAGCGTCTTGGTTCCAGAAATGACTGTGAAAGAGGGCAGCTTGGGCTTTGGAACACAGCAAGCCACGCATTGTGAAGGACGGTTCTTAACTTTCCTAAGATGTGGCATTGGAAATCACCCTGTACACAGGTCTTGGTCTTTCATGAGCTTGGCAGGAGTGGGAGAGAGCCAGGAAATGTAGGTGACTGGGTCTTTCTGATTTCTCTCTCTCTCTCTCTCTCTCCCTCTCTCTTCCTTTCTTTTGGCTTTAGAAATAGAGTCCTCCCTTCCCTCAGGTCCCCAGAACCTGTGTGTCTTAGAACCATGGCCAAGTCATCTTCACAGGTTAAGCCCCGCTGGTGCTGGGAAAGCAGCCACACATAACTCTGAACCTGAAAACGATGGATGACTTCCTACCAGCTGTTAATCCAGAGAGGAACACCATATAGGGATTTGGGTGAATTGTCCAAAGTTCATTCGATCTCTTTGGAGAACCTGTCATGGATGACTCATGGTTTTCTTTAATAGGAGAAGGAAAATCAAACTCTCCACGATCAATTGGCCCCTGGGGTGATATTGTGATCTAACTTTCATCACCTCCTGTGAGGTGGCTGTCACCACCCCATCTAACAGATAAGGGGACTTATTGATCCCAGGCTGTTATGTCACTGTGGCCACACAACCAGCGAGAGGTTGGCAGAGTCTCTTTATCTCTTCTGTGCACCGTGCCACACTGTCTCTAGAGTGTGTCCTCACCAAGAAGACACGTGATGTTGGTGTTGGCATACTCCTTGACCTTTTGTGTTGAAATTAGCCCCTTGGGTGCTATTGTACACCCATTCATCCAAACTGTTTTATACTGTGGGGTAGTTAGACCCGTGAGCACCCAGCCTGGTGCTGGGGTCTGGGACAGAGCCTTGGCTCACTCCTTTGTGGAACATACAGTTCAGAATATCACTCCCATCACAGTAGCTGTTTGCTTGCCTGCAGCTTCTGAGTGCCTGCTGTAGCAAGCAGTACTGAGGGCAGAGCCACAACTTCTATTTCACGTTAGGTAATGTCATTGTGTCCTGTACAAACAACCAGCCCCCACTGTAGTGCTAGGGTAATCTGCCAGGCAAGTGCTTTACCCCCAGATGTGTTTTCTATGGTTTCACTAGGAGTTTAGAAGCCTCCTCTAGCTTCAGGGATCGTTCCAAAGATCTCCCCATTCTCTGTGGGGAGGGAGTGACCACAGAGTCACCCTAGGAATATGTGGGAATGACTTGGATATCTGTATTGCAGGTCTCTAGGTAGCCTGGGAAAGACCTGCTTTGTGCTAGATCCTGCCTACTGTTCCATGTCCCCAAGGATACTGTTCTGAATTGAATAGGATTTAGGGTTTTGTGCATCTGATGATGTCCACAGTGCTCAGCACCAACAGTGACTGGCAGAGGTGTGGGGAAATGAGAGAGAGGTCACTTATTCAGATCCTCCATTCGAAAGACCTAGAGGTAGCTTAGCACAGTGGCAGTATCTTAGCCAATGAGGTTTATCCGAGGCACGATTATGGCTAATCAAAAGACCTAGAGGTGTAGGTCACCTACCCAGGGTCACTCAGCAATCAAGCCAAGGGACAGCCTCTGCTCTGGGTACATGAGTGAGCAGATGGGCTTTTCAAGGGACTCATAGGAGGGGGGGGGCTGGGTTCATGCTGTGCTACTTACAAGACCTGATCCTGGGACTGCAAGGTACTGAGTGCAGGGCCTGGGTTCTAACCTGGCGTTTGACTGAAACCTCTCTAGGCTTCCACTTCTTTGTTGTTACGATGTGGAGGAGGTGCCCTCATGGCTGGAAACCCATTTGCACATTTGACCGTATGGTCTGCGTGCCATCAGTTCCTTCACATAGCCCATTTTTGTGAATCCAGAAGCTGGCTTTTAAGTAGCTCCCGAGTGCCCACCAGTCTCCAGGTGTTTTGTATTCCCTGACTTAAGATGGGTTGTTTATGGGTATAGTGTTCACAGCAGCCCAGATTGTCCCCACTGGGTTAGCCTACTGGATTTGCTCCTAGGGACCCTGGGACTTGCAAGGAGGCGTGCTGTTGTTACAGAACAGGGTGTGTTTTCTGCACGAGTTTCCCTCCAGCAGGCAGTAAGGGCTGTTTGTGAGAACACTGCTTTCACAGAGTGGCCCAGGGCAGAGAACGCAGCCAGAACAAAGGCGCCCTCTCCCAGCCAGGCCGGAGGAATACTAACTAGTTGACAGGAATTTTAATATAAAACTCTCCCTCTTCCTTGTCATTCTGAGGTTTCAGGAAGCCTTCGGGCTTATCTGCAGAGGCACACAGCACAGACAGGGCTTGGGGAGGTGAGGGGTGATTTCCTGCTATTCTTTTGAGGGGCGGGCTTCCCAGGGCGGTCATGCCAGGCTGACGGGCAGTGTGGGCTCCAGCTACTGGGGGAGAGCTGGGCTTTCATGGGGAGGCAGCTGAGGCAGGATCTGCAGCCATGAACCGCTTCAATGGGCTCTGCAAAGTGTGCTCAGAACGCCGCTACAGGCAGGTGGGTGCTCGATCCCCCCGGGTACTGTGTGGTATGGAGTGGGGGCTCATCCATATAGAATCTCTCTCCACAAGGCCCTCTGTGCCTCCTCCTGTTCCCTGCAGGCACATTAGAGACAGGGGCTGGACCCATGACCCAGCCTGCTACCTACTGCCCTAGGTACCAGGCAGCTGAGGCCAGTTCTGAGTGTTGTCCTACCCACTGCCTGGGGTCCTCAATGAAATAATTTATCTGTTGTTGTTGTTGTTTGTTTTTTGCTTTTACTTTTATCATCTAGGAAGAAATGATTGTATAAAAAAAAAGAGAGAGCCATCTGAGATTGCTGGTGGTAGGTTTGGGCTGGGGAGCTAAGTGACTCCTGAAAGCTGCAGTATTGCTGACTTCACTGCTCTGGTGGGCAGCAGTGCCCATGTATGTCCCTTGTGTGTATTGGTGTACGCTTCTATGTGAGATGTGATGTATGTGCATGCGTGTCCTTTCCTCCTGGCTGCCGCGATGCCTTGACGTACGTGACTGCATGGCTGTGGGTCCGGAGGCCAGCTTCTTGCCAGCGTCTGTCTCTTAGTTCCTGGGCTGGGAGGCAGGGAAGAGTCAGGAGTGGTGGTCATGTTCACCCTGAAGACTTTTCTAGAACTAGGCATTTCTTTCTTATGAAATAGGAATGGGGGTCGGGGTAGGGATAAAGGTAAAATATATCCAGATTTGCATAGTGTCCAAGCAGGAGGGACCATACAAATTGCCCTGACTGCAAAGATACAGGGAAGGTCCTCATTAGAATCTGGAGCCTAACCCATTAGTGTGTAAGTGACAGGGAGAGCCCCCCCACACACACACACACTTACCTCCACCATTCGGGACCCAGCTTTTCCTTCTAACATTTCCCTGCTCTCAGGTCCTGCCCTGCTGGCCTCAACCTATATTATATTCCTTACTTTCCTGAAGTTGGACAGAGCAATCCCTGTGGCAAGAGCATTTAGGTGTTAATAAGGCAGGGTGAACACTAGATCGAAGGTAATGAAATCTCAGGTGTCCTTGGGCCAAGGGGCCGAGCACGGGGATGTGCTGGTGGCCAGAGGGGACCTGGTGCATGCACGGTCCGGATTCAGGGTAAGATGGCTCCTGCATTAACACTGGGGCAGAATCTAGCACACTAAGCTTTCTATGGGACCGGGGCTCTAGTTTATCATGGTCCCCTTTAACTGACTCTCTTGAGCAATTTACAGTCCCTTTTCCTTAAAACAGGAGTAGTCAAATAGAGGCAAGCCTGTGGGAGTAAAAGGTGATCCTGTAAAGTGCTTGACTTGTGTCTGCTGCTCACCTCCAGGGAGTGGACAATAAATGCTGGCAGTTAGGGACAGGGGCCCGCGTGTGATAGAGCATCAGACACTCTGCAGGTGCTAGCATGGCTGAGACACAGAGCGGTGGTGGTGTTTATCCTTGACAGGCAAGAGAAAGAACCACCCTGGGGAGGAAACCTGTCAGGGGCTGCTGAGGTCCCGGAGTCAGGAGAGGACTGTCTCCCTTCTTTTTTTTTAATATTTAAATATTTATTTATTATCTATAAGTACACTGTAGCTGTCTTCAGACACACCAGAAGAGGGCATCAGATCCCATTACAGATGGTTGGTTGTGAGCCACCACGTGGTTGCTCGGATTTGAACTCAGGACCTCTGGGAGAGCAGTCAGTGCTCTTAACCTCTGAGCCATCTCTCCAGCCCTGGACTGTCTCCCTTCTTGAGCCCATGGTCAGAGAGGAGCACTGGGGAAACATTCCCTCACTTTGGGCCTTGATGACCTTCTCTGTAAAATGGGCTTGCTGAAGCTGTATTAATTTGGGGGTATAGGACAGACTCTTGTCTTGGTGGACAGACTCTTTGGACATGACTCTGCGTGCTCAGAAGTCTCTTCTGCTAGGCCATGCCTTTGGTTTTTTCTAACCCCTTTCCCGCCATTCCTTTGCTAGCCAATGGGGTGGAATTGTTCTCTGAGTTGGCACTAAGGGAAGTGAAGAGAGGCTACTGGCCCTGCCTGACAGAACACCAGAGTGTGGAAACACCTTTATCTTCAGACCAGGGAACTGGGGCTTACCCTCCAGACAGGAGGGGCCATCCTCAGCACCCTGTGGTGTAGGATCGAGGCAGGGCTAGAAGGGTTTCTGAGTGGTGTGGAGTGTGGGTTCCAAGTACCCTGTTAGTCCCTCGGAGTGGCTCCTGCTGTCTTTTCTGGACCTCGGCTGCCCTGGCAACGAGAGGTCCCTTCAGCTTTCCAGGTTCACTCCCAGCTTTGTTTTGCTTTCTTTCCACTTTTTCCCCCCTTCTCTTCCTGTCTTAGCTATGTGTTTTCCCAGAATTCTTATGGGAATAGGGTATTTTCCTGCCTCCCTCCCCATCCCCCCTTGTCTGTCAGATTTCCTGTTTTACAAACTTGCTTTGAATCCAGGCCCAGGACTGGTGGGAAGCAGAGCCTCGGGGACCTTTGGTCACCCTGGGCTCCTGCCTGCTCCCTTTCCTTGTGCCTGGCCTTGGGTTCCCAGCGGGTGAATACAGGTGCCCAGCCCTGAGAGACAGCAGCAGGCTCTGCACATGACTGTGCCCTGGCTGACCTGTCCTAGGCTTGCTGAGCTGTTCCTCCTCTCCCAGTCCCTGTCCAGGATACCTTTCCTTTGTGCCTCCTTGGCCTGATCTTTCCCTCCCCTCTGGGTATCTTGGGACTCCCTCTTGAAGCCATTTTCTGACCTGGCAATCTGAATGAGCCAGTGGGCCACACAGCACACTGAATCGCTCCTTTTGTTTTTGGAAGATTTTTGTCTTGAAGGTTTTTTTTTTTTTTAATTATGCTTGTAAGTGTGCATGGGCATGTGTGCAGGAAGGTATGAGGTGTTGGGTTCCTCCTGGAGCTGGAGGTACAGGGGATTGTGAGCTTACTCGGAGGCTGGGAATAGAACTCAAGTGCCAGTGTTAGCAAGGGTAGTGTCTGTGCACTTCCCTCCTGAGCCAGTGGTTCTTGACCTGCGGGTCTTGACCCCTAACCCTTTCTCAGGGATCAGATCTCAGATATCCTGCATATCAGATATTTACATGGCAATTCCCAACAGTACAAAATACAGTTATGAAGTAGCAATGAAAATAACTTCATGGTTGGGGTCACAACCTGAGGAACCGTATTACAGGATAAACAGCATCAGGGAGGTTGAGAGCCACTGCACTGAATCATTTTCAAAGACGGGCGTGCTGTCCGGGGTGCACAGGCCTAAGTTCTATACAATCCCATTTTCCTTTGTTGCTTGTCACCGGCTTCTCTTTGGAGAGCTGTGTGTAGAGGCTTGTCCTAACTAGGAGCCAGAGACCAAGGGCCACCTTCCAGGGAACCCCGTCCCATGTACCTCAGCAGGGCGTGACACACAGATGGAGCTGGACTACAGAGTGTTTGGTCTGCAAAGAGTGTCCAGATGGCAGGGTCCTTTGATCAAACTTCTGAAAACTGGTGCTGTGGCCTCGTATCCATTCCCCTTGGCTGGCCTGCGGCTAGTACAGGCTTATCCAGGAGGCCTTGGCTCCGCCCGTGCCTATCTCTTCTCTTGGAAACTCTCTGGCTGCTCAGAGGCTCTGATCCAGCCTGCCCATGCCTGTGAGCCCCATTACTCTTCAGCTGACACTTGGCCATAGGCTAAGAGAGTACGTGCTGGATCGTCCTGCCTGGTCCTCGGGGAGGGCGGCCACCCACTTGGCTTTATTTCTAAATAAAATAAAGTGTGTGTCCTTAGCACAAGGCAAACCCTGGGCTAAGATCCCAAGACCTCCGTGGGAAAGGAAGCTGGTCTTCAGTGGAGAGAGGAGGTAGAACTCCAGATAGCTCTTGGGTAAAGGGCTGGGGCTGTTAGAACCAAGAGGAGAAATGTTTTCCCTTTTCCTGGATCCCATCCATTCTGCCCTCTGCTTGACTTTTCATAAGTCAGGGTTTAGGCGGTGGGTCATAGGTAGGTAGAGGAGGAGACTCCTTCCTTCTCAGCTCTGGTTCCCTGTGGAGGGGAAGGTGGCTCTGGGTGGGGCTTAGAGGCCTCCCAGCTTCAAAACTCTGGAGTAACTGGACAGGGCTGTGTCCTAGATCACCATCCGGAGGGGAAAAGACGGCTTTGGCTTCACCATCTGCTGTGACTCTCCGGTCCGAGTCCAGGCTGTGGATTCTGGTAAGTGAATGGCCCAGGACGGCAGCCCTACCCTCCCACCAGGCAGCTGGACTTTGCCGGCAGTTTGGAGCTGGACGGGGCCTCACACTGGATCACAGTCTGGCTTTTCAAAAGAAAAAGAATAATATTTTTAAATGACTTACAGATGAATCTGAGGTTTATGAAAATAGAGCCTTTTTGGGGGGGTTGTTTTATCAAAATGAAAATAGACTCTGTATTTTGTCTGATTGTTTCTGGAGAGGAGCTAAATTTGAATTCGGATGACTGTGGGGGGGCATTTATGAGCTTGCATCCTGTCTGTAATCCCATTTAATACTTAGAAGTGGACGTTCCAAGCTGGCTCATACCTGTAACCCTTGAACCTAGGAGGCAGAGGCAGGAGGATTGCTGGATGCTCAAAGCTAGTCTGGCCTACTCTGTGAGACTCTGTGAGACACACACACACACACACACACACACACACACACACACACACAGACAGACACACACACACACACACACCCCTTCAAGAGAAACAAACAGAAAGCAAGAACATAATAAGCAGAGGCTGGGAAGTGAGTCAATAAAGCACTCACCATGTAAGAGGGAGAACGCGAATTCGGTCTCCAGAAAAAAAAAAAAAGCCAAGCATTGTGGCTTATGCTTTAATTATACTCCTGGGGTGGGGGGTGGAGGAAGGAGAATAGTTGGGACTCATTCATTAGCCAGAGGAGCATACTTGATGAGAGTCCCAGGCCAGAGAGAGAGAGAGAGAGAGAGAGAGAGAGAGAGAAGATGGTGCCTGAGGAAACACTTGTTCTACAGAGGTTGTCCTCTGGCTTCTGTATATGCATGTGCATGTCTATATCTCCCTCTTCCCAACCCTCACACACAGCACACGTGTGCACGCACACACGCGCTCTCGCACACACACACACACACACACACACACACTCCTCTATTGCCAAAAAAATATCACTTTCTTACTGTTCTGAGGGACTCTAGTGAGGATGGGGTACGAGCACACTGAGAGTCGAGGGCAAAGGCCTTTGAGAGCCGCCCAGTTGGGCACCGCTGTGTGGAACAATAGAGAGGAAAAGGACAACTCTCGTCCAGTGTCACCAGGGATGTGTGGAGGATTCCAGGTTCTTTGAGGAGGTCTTAAGCCTCAGTGATTCCTGAGTGGCTTTTCTTTGTCCTTGCAGGGGGCCCAGCAGAGAGGGCGGGGCTGCAGCAGCTGGACACAGTACTACAGCTGAATGAGAGGCCCGTGGAACACTGGAAATGTGTGGAGCTGGCACACGAGATCCGGTGACAGGGGGCAGTGGGTGGCGGAAACCTCAGTGATGGCATATCTTCCCCACCCAGCCCTGGGCACACTGCCTTGCTCTGCTCTGCTCTGCTCGCTCCACTCTCTGCCCAGCTGTGAGCAATTTGCATTGCTCCTCAGGGAATCCATTGCTTGGCCTAGAAATGGGAAGGTTCAGGCTTAGATGAATTTTGATCCCACAGCAAACAGCAGGAAAGACGCTCTGAACGACCCCGTGGTCCCTGCCGTGGTTCCAGGGGGCCGGTTTAGCTAATTGTCTCTGCTACCGAATGGCTAAACCCTTTGTTTAAGGGACTGTAGACTGTGCAGATGTTTCAACTGCACAATTTAAATATCTGAGCCCTTCTTGACTCTGTGGGCTAGCACCCCAGTGGTCCATTTTGGACCCGCTTCTGGAAGGATGACATGGAAATCGCATTTCTCTTGCTCCTCTTGGCTTCTGTCACTTGCTTCCTACCCTGACTGGTTCTGATCTCCCCAAGTCTGAACTCCTGTGTGGAATTTCCAGGAGCTGTCCCAGCGAGATCATCCTGCTCGTGTGGCGTGTGGTCCCCCAGATCAAGCCAGGGCCAGATGGCGGAGTCTTGAGGCGGGCCTCCTGCAAGTCCACACATGATCTCCTGTCACCCCCTAACAAGAGGGAGAAGAACTGTACTCACGGGGCTCCAACACGTCCCGAGCAGCGCCACAGCTGCCACCTGGTGTGCGACAGCTCTGATGGGCTACTGCTCGGAGGCTGGGAGCGCTACACTGAGGTGGGCAAGCGCAGCGGCCAGCATACCCTGCCTGCACTGTCCCGGGCCACCACCCCTACTGACCCCAACTACATCATCCTGGCCCCACTGAATCCTGGAAGCCAGGTATGGACAGCTGAATGTGGAAGGGTCTTGGGTCCCTGCGGTAGGTTAGGATGTCTCCAAAACAGAGAATTGGATTGTGAGACCTGTGTGGCATGGCTGTTAGGGTCCTATCATTCTCGTGGTCCATGGAATGCACTTTGGAACAAGCTGCCGTGAAGGAGAATGATGTCTCCCAGAGGGCCACAGAGCCCTATTCACGGAGCTCTATTCCACCCTTTCCCCTTTAAGAGAACTGCTGTGCTACCCTTGTACCCTGAAACGTTATACTTCCATCCTCAGACCTGGGTGCAGCCCCCTGCTGGGCCGCTCTGCCCCGTTCTTGGGACTGAGTGAACTAGGTTTCTTGTCTTTCCTTTGCAGTTGCTGCGGCCTGTGTACCAGGAGGATGCCATCCCTGAAGGTGAGCTGTCCGAGATGCTAAGCCCTCTCAGCCTGGAGAGATCGTTGAGGTCAGCCAAGGTCGGGCCCGACTTCCCATTCTGAGTTCAGAGGCCTTTCTGACGGAGTTGGGGTTGCCTAACTTGAAACAGACCCCGACCCCTTTATCCTCTTAGCACCTTCGTCCCGTCACCAGATGACGTGTTATTTCCTTAAAGTCAGAATTAAGTCGGTAGAGAGGGAATCTGAGAACCATCCAAGGGACAGGTGCTTGGCATTTATCTTGGCTGTTATCCAGTGTTGCTGGGCAACCGCTTCTGGTAGGGGCTGTGGGCACCACGTTTGAAGCTGCAGGGAGAGCAGTCCTGGAATTCTGGGCTTCAAGGTCTCGGGTTGGAATCTTAGCTGTGGGACTTGAGCCAATCACCGCCTCCTCCTTTCACCTATAAAATAGGATCAGTTGCTCCTGCTTGGGGCCTGTCTGCAGGATTCTAGGGGAACACTTGTATGCAGTTGCTGCATGCTGGAAAGATGTTACACGGAAGCTACCTCAAGCTTTGTAGATGTCGCTGCCAGTTCCTTCCCTTTGGCCTGTACATTCTGGCAAGAAGTGGAGCTGGTATAAAGCAACCTCTTCTCCAGGAGCCCAGGGGTATGGGACTCTGGGGCAGGCCCTTAGGCCCCCACGCACCTGCCACAGAGTTCTGACCCCACAGTCTAGCTTGTCATGCAGTTCGTGAGGACTACCTGCAGTGCGATTGAACCTATCTGTGTCTAGAACACCCTGGGCCTCCTTCCTTGAGAGTGGCCTTTCCCATCTTGTCTTGGATTAGTTTCTGTGCTCTTTCCCTCCATTAGTGATAAGAAGAAGATTCTTAAAGTGGGCACTTGGGCCTTTGGGAAGAGGGGGCTCCAATTAGGCTTAGAATTCCTGATGGAAGGCACCTTCTTTCTTCCTCTCCCTGCTGGGAGCCTATGGGCTCTTGGGCCTAGCCTGCCGGAAGAAAAGCTGTGTTCCTCCTAGGGAGGAGCCCCACAGTGATTGAACAGTAAGTGTCTAAAAGCTTTTAGTGGGCACATTAGGGCAGAGTAAATATGTCACTGCTGAATGTCGATTTTATTAGGGGCAGGGCTGGGCCCAGTGTATCTCTGTAGGCCCAACCTCAGACCCAGGAACTGTCAGGCATCAGAGACACGGTAGAATTTAGGCAGAGCAGCTGAGGAGAAGCCTCCGGTTGTTGTTATTGTTCTGAAGCCATGTCCCGGGGTCCTGGGAAGATGTGTCACCTACACGGGCGTAGGTACACGGTCTGGGAGCTCTTCCGTCCTCTCCCACAGAGCTCCAGAGTTGCCTGTATGGTTGGTCCCAAACTGTGTCTGTATTTTGACTCCTCCTCTCTGAAAAATATAGTGCCAAAAAGGGCACGGTCACCTAAGCCTCGGGGGAAAGAACAAGTCAGGCAGAGATGATGGTGTTAATAACAGTGGGAGTGTTCTGAATTCCTTCTGTCCGGGTCTTATGTAGTCTGTGTGCACACACATGCACATGTTTGTATGTGTGTGGGTGTGTATGCACGTGGAGGCAGGAGGTCAAACCCAGGAGCCATCCACCTTATTTTATTGAGTCTCCCTGGGGCCTGAGACTTGCTGGTTAAGCTAGACTGGCCAGCCAGGGAGCCCTAGCGAGCCACCGGTCTCTGCCTCCTCAGTGCTGAGATTACAAGCACATGCCACCATGCCTAGCATTTTACTGGGGGTGTTGAGGAGCAGACTCAGGGCCACAGGGTGAGTGCAGCAAGCACTTTACCAACTGAGCCACCTCCCTGTCCCCTGTCTCAAGATTGTGACTTCACACACATTCTAGCACAGTGATCCTCTTGGTATCAAAGGATATCTTTTCCCATTCCCATGGATTAATTCTTTGCAGCCCAAGTCGTGAGTTGAGAGGAAGGAGTGAAATTCCAGGCACAGGGTTTCCCTCACACCGTGGTGCTGGCCTCTGATTCCTCTAGCTTGGAAGGAGGGGGCCTTTCAGGACGGAGAGCCCAGCCATCCTGCTTTGAATATCAGGGGCAGGGACCGCTCAGCCATCTTGCATTGAACAGGGTCTGAGGCCTTGCCAGAGCCTAAAGTGCCTGTCTGGGTGTAGTTGGCATATGTCCCAGGGCTGCTGTCTTTTGAAAGTTTACCATACCGCCAGAGCCAGAGGGCTGCCAGGGCTCGCCTCAGAAGCTCAGAGCAAAACCGTGTAATTACTGTGTTTGGTCAGTGAAGCAGGTGCTACAGGAAATGGAGATGATACAGGTTTAGGCCAGACATCACAAGAGGCGACAGGTGGGGGTTTGCCTTCGTGGGGCTCAGCACCCGGCCTGCAATCTGGATTGTTCTAAAAAAAAATGACTTGGGAAAAAAATCAGTTCCGGAGATCCACACCCCTTTGCCCCATATCACCAGGGTAGTGTGGGAGTGTACCTTTAGGGAGTGACTGCCACCTAGATTGGGCTGGTCCTGCCTAGTGCCCTTTACTAGCTGAATGGCCTTGGCCAACTCATGAAAACACCCTATTCCTCTGTTTGCTTCTCTAGAAGATGGGGCTAAGTAGTCTCCCTCCCCTCTGGAAGCAGAGGTGGGTCAGGTGGCTGCTTCGTGACTCTTGAAATCTAGGGTGAAGATTCTCTGACAGTGCCGGGCACCTGGGCCTAGGGAAGAACTCTCGTGTGAGTCTGAGACTTAGAGCCTTCCCTGATCCAGGCTGTGCCCTGTCAGTCTAGCCTGTTGTCTATTACTTCCAGGCTCAGTGTCCATCCGCCGTGCCAGCACCGATGGCTGCCTCAGTGTTTGAGGTAATCCATCCTGCAATCACATAGCAGCCCGGCCCTCCAATCCCTCTTTCTCACGGGGCCTTTCTTCAGTTTCCAGCTGACTCACATGGACAGGCGAGGCAGGAAAGTGTAGTCTCTGCTTCAGAGCAGGAAGAACAATGTCAGAGAGGGAAGGAGCCTGCTCCACGCAGTCACAGCCACACAGCGTTCCGAGCTGCAGTCAGCTTTTGAGTGAGGCAGACATGGCTCCCACTCAAGGTGTCTTGTCCAACTCGAGACTAGTGTCGATCTTGAGACACGGTTTTGGGTTTTTTTTTTTGTTTTTTTGGTTTTATTTTTGTTTTTTTTTTTTTTTTTCTAGTGGAAGGCCAGGCTGCTGCACAGACAACCTGTCAGCCCCCAGGGTCAGGTCCGAGAGATCCTGTCCCCATCTGGGTCCCCTTCTTTGTACCATCTCAGCCACTCTTGAAGTGTCAGGAAGTGGTTTGAGTTATGGTTTGAGTGCTGCCTCCAGACTGTGATCTCGCTGGTCATTTGTGAGGGCGGGGAGAGTCGACTTGTTTTTCTCACCTATCAGTGAGAAGGGGGGTGGTGGGGGGCCCTGGAGCAAGTGTGAAACCCTCTGGGCTGTTTCCTCTTTGCAGTGGCCTTTGCGTTGGTGGGGATCTTCCCCAAGATGGAGTAGGTTCAGGTCGCTTGTTCACTGCAGGAAGCTAGAGGACACCTGGGCTCCTTAGTCAGGGAGAACCTGGCTGGTTTCTCCTGGCAGTGGGAACCCCAGGAAGGAGCCCAGGTGTGTGTGTGTGTGTGTGTGTGTGTGTGTGAACCCCATCTATCTCTCAGACTTGTTCCTCCATCCTGCTTTCGGAACACAGGCAGCAGGTGCTTTTTATGATTCTAGTCAAATTGATGGCGGGTGGCCAGGTAGCTCCCGCTACCTTGACTAGCAGAAGGCGTGGACCCTGATGTCCACGGGCAAAGCACATTGTCTCCATTACTGCAGGGAACAGACCTTTGTGCATGGTTGGTGGTGAGCAGGCCGTGTGGGGTGGGATGGTAGCAGGACGAGCGTGTGCCCTGTCACTTGCAAAGTCCTCTCTGCTCCAATTCACGGTCCATATAGAACGGCAGGTCCAGTGAGGTCAGACCCTCGGAGTTTTTTCTGAGTTGTGATTTTGTTGCTGCTGTCGTTTTGCGATGGGATCTTGTCATGCAGCCCAGGCTGCTTCGGCCCCAGGTTTCTGAATTCTGGGATTCTTGGCATGTGCCAACATGCCTAGACAATATCTTGGTTTTCAAATGTGCAAGACTGATAAATGGATAACTTTGTTTTGGTGCCTGGACCACTTGGAGGGATGGGGTCCAGGGTAACTCCCCCTGTCACAATTGTGGGCTGATAGCTCTATCCTAGCCCTGGAGTTGCTGTTTCTACCCCCTCACCCCCTCACCCCCTCATCCCCTCACCCTCTTGCTCACCCTTCTTCCCCCTCAGGAATCCTTGAGACTGAGGCTGAGACTGAGGCTGAGCCCGGCTGGAGTGGGATTCACTAAATGGATATTGTTCCTTGTTCTTACAGGGGTGGGGTGGGGTGGGGAGAGGGATCCTTGGAGGGATGATGAGAGTACCTCATTGTCCCCCAACTCTGTTCCACAGAACCAGGGACTACTACTAAAGGGAAATCGTACACTGGCCTGGGCAAGAAGTCTCGGTTGATGAAGACAGTGCAGACCATGAAGGGCCACAGCAACTACCAAGATTGCTCAGCCCTGAGACCACACATCCCACATTCAAGTTACGGCACCTATGTCACCCTGGCCCCCAAAGTCCTGGTATTCCCTGTCTTTGTGCAGGTGAGCCTGTGGCATGCCCCAGGGTTCCCCTCAGGAGGAAGTGAGAACCGTAGGGGACCTTGGTTCCAGGAGCGAGGGTGGAGCCTCATCCAGGATCCAGGGCCCCCTTTGGGGACAGAAAAATAACCTTATATTCAGGAGATTATAAGAGAAGCAGAAGTTTCCAGAAGTCTATGCAGGAAAGTGTGGAGCATGAGAGGGTCCTTGTCTTCCCTTCCCAGCTCCTTCATTGTCTGGGGCCGGGATAGGGGTACAACAAAGTCTGGCAGTGATGCTGGCTGCTTCACCCAGGGGCAGTTTGTGTTTGAAACTGATTGAGGGAGAGTGTGTGTGGCTCGTCCCTCTGCTCAGGCAAATGCATCGGGCCCACACTCACCATGCAGGAGCACAGAGCAGAAGTCACGGGAATCTCAGGAGTCACAGGCTCCCCCCCCCTTAATCTCTCACTTCTTCATGTCCCTACTTCCTTCTTCCCCTCTTCCTGTCACTGGGTTAATGAGCATTCAGTCTTAGGTTCCATTACAGCGTTTCTAACCATGATTTGGTTTCTCCCACACCCTGCCCCTGGCAAGTCTCTGCTGCCATAACCTCTGCCGCCTTCCTGTCTTCTATCCCCCTCTTTCCTCGACAACACTCCTCTCCTTTTGTGGTTCTTTTTTTGGCTATGTGGCCCATGCCTACACCCACATATGTATGTACATAATAAAAGCATTTAAAGCTAGATTCTGCATATGAGAAAGCACATAGTGTATGTCTTTCTCAGCTTGGGTTACCTCGCTTGATATGTTTTAGATCTGTCCATTTTTATGCAAATGCTATAATTAAATTTTTATGGCTGGATGAAGGACCATTGCACATATGTATCTCATTTTCAAGAAGAAATTGTTAATTTTTAAAAAATTAGCAGATAATTACTATACGGCCCAGTCATACTACTCCTGAGCACGTGTCCAAAGGACTCTATATCCTTGACAGAGATCCTCGCACAACTCTGTTTTGTTTTTTACTTTTTTCTTTCTTTTTTTTTTTTTTTGGTTCTTTTTTTCGGAGCTGGGGATCGAACCCAGGGCCTTGTGCTTCCTAGGCAAGCGCTCTACCACTGAGCTAAATCCCCAACCCCTTTACTTTTTTTCTTTTCTTTTTTTTTTCGGAGCTGGGGACCGAACCCAGGGCCTTGCGCTTGCTAGGCAAGCGCTCTACCACTGAGCTAAATCCCCAACCCCTACGACTGTTTATTGCTGCTGTGGTCAAAATACTAAGGAACTGGAAACACCTCAGATGCCCAGCAAATGGTGGATAGGTAGCAAAAATGTTCTGTTTTTCTTTCCTCTCAAATCTTTATTTATTCTGCCCCTTGGATGTCACTTATATGACCTTTTAGGTTTTTTAGACAGTTTTAAATGTAACAAGCTCTTATTTACCACCATGTTGTTCCCCCCACTTTCCCTTTTCTTGTGGGGCTGGGGACCAAACTTAAGGCTTTGCTCGTGTACACAAGCACTGAACTATGCCAACAGCCTGTGGCTTTGTAGACAGCCTTTCACTGTGTAGCTCAGGATGGCCCAACGCCATCCTCCATCCTCAGAATCCAAGGACTAGGGTTATAGGCTCACTCTACCTGCCTGGTTATTTTGGTTTTGTCTTTTACTTTTTATTACAAATCAAGTCTGACAAGCTACCACAGTAGGGATAAGTGTCTGCCACTGAACCTGACAACCTGAGTTTGATCCCCGGGACCCATATGGTGGAAGGCAAGAAGTGACTTCTGCAAGTTGTCCTCCTCCTTTTATACCCATGGCATGTATAAGCCTGTTCCACATATGCGTGTGTGCTCACTCCACACAGACGCTGTCCCACCTCTTCTGTATTATAGTGTTCTCCCTCCCCACCAGAAACCTCCCCACCTGGCTCAATGACTGAACTTGGCTCTGCTTTCTGTCAGCTTGTTCCGTCCGCTTATGAACAGCTTAGTTTTGAGGCTCCATCCCCACTCTAGTACATAGTTGATGCCTGTCCTGTTATCTTTTTATACCCCTGCTTGAGGTCAGGGACTTGGGGGCCAGGTGATAAGTGTACACTTCCAAGGATGGGTGTTTCTGCCAGGGTCTGGCAGAGTTTGGGCATGTTCTTTGAGGTGGACAGGACAGGGTGGTGGGACTCGAAGCTTGAGTGGGAATTGGTTGCTGAGGTGAAGGAGTTTGTCTGCTCAGCATGGAACCTGAGCAAGTCAGGGACCGGCCTGGGCTTGAAGAGACTCGAGTGGCCATTTCGAGAGGCATAGGGCCCTCAAGATGCCTCCTGGGCCTGACAGCAGAGACCTCCCTCTGAGGCATGCACAGGACAGAGGAGAGCTGGGAGGGTGCTGGAGCCTGGTGTGGGGGCGTGCACCAGTGGAGAACTGCAAGGCCCTGAGCCTGTGGCTGAACTTCCTGTAGAGAGAGCAGCTCTTTTGATCAGGGCTAGCTGTGCCGACCTGGAGCAGAGTCTTTCTCTTTCCATTGCGGGTGCAAGGGTGAGAGGGTGCGTGGGGTCAGGGGTAGGAGGAGGGCAGACAGACTTGTCTTCTCCCTCTGCAAGACAGTTCTCTGATCTGGCTTTGGCAAGCTGCCCTTCGCACTCCCACTCAGCGTGACTGGTTTTCAGCCCCTAGATCTCTGTAACCCTGCCCGGACTCTCCTGCTGTCAGAGGAGCTGCTGCTCTATGAGGGGAGGAACAAGACTTCCCAGGTAAGACCTGCGCTCTACACTGGCTTTGGGCTGGGTTTCTCTTCCCTTGATTCCTATGGAGAAGTAGTAGACAGCCTCAGGGTGGAGACCTGAAACTCTTCTAAAAGCCTCTTGAGAAGGTTATCCAGTTCTTGTTTACCATCTAGTTATAGTGGTCCCTCTCCCCCTCTTCCCCTCTCCCCTTCTCCTCTCCCTCTCCCTCTATCTCTCCCTCTGAAAACTGATCATTGGCGTGGTCAAAGCATAACTCTAGTCTCTAAAAAGACATCTCATTGTTTATCCCAGCAGGAGAAAAGATAACAGTTTATCCCAGCAGAGATAAGCACCCTGAAGATTGAAGTCTAGTTAAAGAGAACTGTTAGGAGAATGCTGAAGTCTTTCTATATGAACCCAACCCCAGACCCTGTCTCAGGGCTCCATCTAAGCTCACCCTCTGTACTCCTCCCCCAACTCTAGCCCTGTCAGCAGGGGTCAAGGGTTAGGTCGTTCTTCCTGGGAGCCAGTTTATCTGTAGCTGGGGGAACCTCCCTCACCCACACAGTGGAAAGATCAGGAAACTTGGAAATAGGAAGTCTACATCTAGCCCCAGCCCTGTCACTGGCTTCTAATGACTTCTGCCTTCCTCATCAGTCTTACCATCTGAGCAGGGGGTTTGTGCCTGTCTGAGGTTAGCCCCTTGTAGCTTCATCCTCCTGGACACTCTGTGACTGGAGCTAACACTGGCAGCTGGCTTTGCCTTTGTTTTGTTGTAAGTAAGCAGATCAGGGCACCTACGTTCCACATGAGTACTGTCTCTTTTAGGAGGGCTCCCCCAGGGAGACTGTGTGCTCGTTCCTCCCCTGACTGGTGACTTTTTAGTGTGATGGGAACCTTTCTCAGTCTTGTGCATGACTCAAGGGCACGGGATGCTGGAGCAGTCAGTCATTGCGGATTGGCCTGGGACAGTAACTCTGTGCTTGTTGTCTTAGGCCAAAGAAGGTTAATGGATGTGGCCTTTTGAAAGTATGAAAAGCAGAATGTGAGCTTTATTCAGAAAGATTGAGGAAAAGTGAGCAAACCTCTGGGGGAGGGGGAGGGGGGAGGGAAAGGGAGGGAGGAGGAGGAAGGGGAGGGGGAGGATCCCCAGGGAGGAAGAATCTACTAGCTCTCCTTTGTTAGGTTTTATGAAGCAATGGCAGAACCTAGACAGAAGCCAGTGTAGTCTCTGTTGAGGTTTTGAGGTTGGTTAATCCTCTGGGCTGCCATGGGACAAGCCCACATGCTCTCTGCCTGTCCTCCTGGACTGACCAGGGAAATGGATCACACATTGCTCCTATGCTGCCCACACAGTTATGGGTGGTTGAAGCCTCACTTGGTTCCTCTCTGACTCTAGATTTGACCTTGACTCTCTGCTAGATCTCAGTCACTTGACTTGGCCGGCTGCTCTCCAGCCTTGCAGGTGTCTCCAGGACTGTTCATTGTGCTAAGCTGGTTCTTACAGGATCAGCTCGTGGCTTTACCATGGCAGAGGGAGTTAACTCTATTCCAGCAACCGAGTCACAATCCTTTTGGTTGCCTCCTTGTCTATGGCGTGGCTTAAAGTGTCTCCTGGGTGAAGCTTCTTGTTGGAAGCCTCCCTTGCTTACAGTTTAGCCTGTCACAATCAGCTGCATCAGAGCCAAGGATATATGAAAGAATGAAGGCATCTTAAACATGCTCTAAGGGGTGCGGCCCTCTGGAGCCAGTGGCCTGCTGTCCCTGGCCCAGTGCCCTTTTCCTCCGTTTATCTGACCACCATGGTTCTCTCATACACAACTATATGCAGCGCTTTCCTTGCACTCCCAGCCTCTGTTCTCACCACAGCCTATGTGAGCACCTCGAAGCCCTCACCAGGGCCCTCTCCTCTTCCTACCTGCACTGAGCTCCGCTCCTGCACCCCTAGGATTGCTGATGTGACCCTGGGCCTCTCTTCGGAGAGCTTCCCTAAGGACCTCAGCCTATCTACCTCCCCCTTGCTTCGGTGGGAGAGAAATTTCACTGGGAGACAGGATGTAGGTTGTAAGAGTGAGAAGTCAGGGGTTGGGGATTTAGCTCAGTGGTAGAGCGCTTGCCTAGCAAGCGCAAGGCCCTGGTTTCGGATCCCAGCTCCGAAAAAAAAAAGAGTGAGAAGTCCCTTGGTGCTGGGTTTGGTGCCTAAGTGTGTGGCTGCAGGTGAAGTGTGAGGGTCAGGGCTGGAGAGGTGTGACTGAATACTTAACGTACCCAGAAGAAGCCAGTTAGGGACAACAGCCACCTGGACTATACTCTCATGTCTCATTTACTCTCTCCTACCTCATTCACCATTAAATCTACAAACGTTAGGTATTTACTGTATATTCTCACTGCTCATGCCTGCCACACGCATGACCCCATGCTGCACGCACAACCCCATGCTACACACATGATCCCAATTAGGCCTGCAACATCCTCACGCCAGGAGAGGAGAAGCACAAAGAGACTGAGATTCTTAACCAGGACCCAAGAATCTCAAGGCTGGTAGGGATCGGAGCCAGGATTAGTACTTGGTTCTCTGGCTGTGTAATGTTTTCTATGATCCCTGGCACTTTGGGCATGTTTGTTAAAACCAAAGGAGCACAAGCCAAACTCTAGCTGTAGTAACAGTTCACTCCCCACTGCCCCCTCCCCCATACTCCCTAGCCCCCTTCCCCTCATCCCCCCACCTCCCACAAACACACACAACTTGTTGCCTCCTGGAGCTTTGGAAGCTGAGAACTAAAAGAAACTCTCCGTTCAAGAGTGAAGGCAGAGTCTTCTTTTTTGAGGACAAGAAAAGTAACCCCTTCTCCTCAAAGTAGGATAGTGGCAGCCTCATAGGAGAGTTTTGGTATGTCTCATGCTATCGCCAGACATTGGGTAGCTTCTGAGAACATGGAGGGAGGGATTCCTAGACTCTGTTTACTCTGTGTCATTTACCCTGTGTTCCTCCAGGGAGGAACTTTTCCCAAAGGGGTTTCCCAATGAGAACTGTGGCCTCTCCACACAGCAGAGTTGTAAACTGGGAAGTGCTAAGTAGCTGGAGGGTCTGTGTGTCTTGAATGTTCTCTCTCTTGCTTCTTCTTCACCATGACTCTTCTCTGAGCGTGGCGATGTTAGGGAGCTGCTCCAGTCCACACAGCACAGACTGCTCTGCCCGCTCCCACCCAGAAGGCACAAACTGGCTGGATGCACATCCAGATCAAATCATCATTTGGTGACCTTTTCTGTTTGTTTGTTTGTTTGTTTTTGTTTCTGAGAGATGCTTTATCTGTACAGCCGTGGCTGCCCTGGAACTCGATTTTTAGTGCAGACAGACTGTCCTTGAACCCAGAGATCTGACTACTTCTGCTGGGATTAAAGGCGTGCGCCCCAAAGTCAGGCTCATGACAGCCTCTTACACACATCCTGACCACAGTTCTGGTCACTGGAGCTTTGCTAGGCTCCAGGAATACGTGAAGTCCAAGATGCCACACCCTCTGTTTATACAGACTCATGGGGTTTACCATTAACTGAAGCACCAAGGTGTTGTCTGTAGGTAGGCTTAGGCCCATGGCTGGGTGCCCAGGAGAAGGCTTTGGTCAGGGCCACTTGGGAGAAGTCACCCTCCGAGTTGTAAGGAATCTGTGACTAGGTCTTGGGATTCCGGAAAATACATGATTCCTAGGAGCAAGTGTCTGGAAGACTGGCCCGGGCCCGGGAAGGGTGGTGGAGGGCAGCAGGTACCCGGACTGTGGAGATGGGGTCAGTGTTTCATGGATTGTGAGGCTCCTGCGTGTGGGGTGTTAGGGAACAGGGTCCCACATGCTTTGGCCTGGCATGCCTGCCATCTGCCTTGCCTCCAGCCCTGTGCCAGCCCTGGCCTTTGCCTGACCGACCTTTGGGGGAAATTTTCTCTCATGCCTTAACCACTTCCTGTCTAGACCATATTCTCAGCTCTGGGAGCAGGCGGGGGATGGGGCCATCAGCCTAGAGCTTTTCTCACCTTGTGGCTCCTCCCACAAGTCTTCCTTCGGCCCCAGGCTTTTTTTCTTTTTTTTTTTTTTTTTTAATTTTCTACTCTCACAGATTGTCTCTTCCTACATTTCTTCTGTCAGCTCCCCTACGGTCTGGAGGTAGCCAGCCTTCCCTGACTGGGGGACATGTTTCTGTGGGAACATGAGGGCTTTCCTACTTTGCAGACCCTCCTCAGACCATCTATGAGTCTACTGAGCACTCCATTGTTTTCCTTTAATGCTTACTGAATTTATTGTCTCCTCTGCTATAGGTGCAATACCACCTCTCTCTCATTAGGAGTAGGCTGACCGGAGGATTGATCCCTAGCTGTGTGGCCATAGGAAAGTCACTTAACCTGTCTAAGCTGAGTGATAACTGTTTAAGTGAGGACGGACCAGGGCAGGAGTAGATTCTCAGCAACTAGGATGCTTCTATTGCACTGTATTGAGCTGGACTGGACAGGGTTCAGTATTCAGATCCCTTCTGGAGGGGCTGGAGAGACGCTCAGCAGTTAAGAACACTGCTCTTCTGTTTCAATTCCTAGCAACCCATCTGTAATGGGATCCGATGCCCTCTTCTGGTGTGTCTGAAGACAGTGATGGTGTTCACATACATACAATAAATAAATCTTTTCTTAAAAAATATTCCCTTCTGGTGAAGAATTCTAGCTTTTTTTTTTTTCTTAAATGAGTACACTGTAGCTGTGAACTACCATGTGGTTGCTGGGAATTGAACTCAGGGCCTCTGAAAGATCAGTTAGTCTCTTAACTGCTGAGTTATCTCTCTAGCACACAAACTCTAGAGCTTTTGTGTTTGGGACCTGTTGGAAGGGGACATGGCCCTGCCTAAATACATCCCTGAATTGTCTCTGTGGTCCTAATTACTTCCAGGTTCCATTTTTATGTAATGCTCAAGATGCCAGGTAGGCCTCTGAATACATCTTACATACATATACATGTGAGCATATACATATACATTCACATATGTATGATATATATTTGTATATATTATATTAGACAAGCTCTCACCACATAGCCCAGGCTAGCTTAGAGCTTATTGAATACCCTGGAATAGCCTGTACATCATAGCCTGTATTCTCTTGCTCAGGATGGCAGGTGGGCCTTTGAATATCTTACACACACACACACACACACACACACACACACACACACGCACACACTTGTACATATATGCACATATGTATGTATGAATATATATATATTTGAAGCAAGCTCTCACCACATAGCCCAGGTTAGCTTAGAGCTCATTTTACACCCTAGGATAGCCGGTAACTCATAATTCTCTTGCTTGGCTCCCAGACTGCTGGGATTGTAACTGTATACAACCATGTTCTGCTTTTATTTCTTTTTAATTACAGAAGTGCCACTGAGAACATCCTTATATGTTCATATTTATACATTCTTGTATTTCTCTAGGAGAGCCTCAGAGGTGGGACTGTGGGACCATCTTGAACCGCTCGCTAGCTAAATGTCAGCGTGCAGGCTTTTTAAACATGGTTAACAGATTCCATACCGCGCCCTTCAGGATGTGCCAGGCCCTTCTGGTGCGGCCTTTTTGCTTCAGAAGAGATGGAAAGTCAGATATGGCCCCTTGAGGAAGAGTCCCACAATTAATAATTTATTATTATTATCTGAAATAGGACTTACTTTATGGCTTTAAGGAAAGAACAGTGTAAACCATAGTGGACATAGAGACCCAAGTAAATTTTCTTTTAACAAACTAAATGCTGAGCAGATCTGTCAGTGTACCTATGATGTCTAAAAGATGGCCTCCCCTTTGTTTTTGGAGCATAAAGAAGATTAACAGTTATGTGCAAACCTGTATCAGAACGTAAGTAACCTTGAACCAAATTCCTCATTGGTACACTATAAAAATATCTGCAAGAAATTTGGTAATATTACATCATAAATCTTCCCTTCACAATACAGGTAGCTTGTAGAAGAAGCTTGAGGGAGCCAGGTATGGGGCATGGTCTGGGGACACCCCAGGGCCTAAGTAAGGCTCCTCCAAGTAAAGTGATCTTAGAGGACTATGGTCATAGAGAGACTGACAGAGCTACCCCCCCGCCACCCCAATGAGGACAAGAACCATTGTTTCATCTGGTTTATTTTTATTTGTTTCTATTCTGTGCAGGGGAAGTAAAGAAAAGCTCCCACTGCAGTGCAGGCCTCTGTCATTAGCATGGTCCCTCCTGGAGTTCCTTCTGGTTCTGCCTGACACTAGAAGTCCAGGGTGTGTTTCCTGGACCTCTAAGTGGGCCCTGTGGCTCTCTGCATCCCGGGGGACAGCAAAACAGATAGTTGTGTTTGCTCTCTCCCTGAACAGGTGACACTGTTTGCCTACTCGGACCTGCTGCTGTTCACTAAGGAGGAGGAACCAGGCCGCTGCGACGTCCTGAGAAACCCCCTCTACCTCCAGAGTGTGAAGCTACAGGAGGGTAAGAAGGACCTGGGCACCCTAGCATGCTGTTGGGGGCCTGCCTGGGGCTGTCAGATGTTGCACACAATGCTGGCAGGCCACCTTCTGCTCTACCTGATCTCTGCAGGAGGTTTCTATCCTAGGGAGCTTCCAAGCAGAAAGGAAGAGAGAGCTTTGGACTCCTAGACCTTGTGTTCAAGCCCTTCAGTTCTGGTGTGGCCTTGGGAAGTTATTTCACTTCTCTGAGCCCATTTCCTCTCTGTAAAGTAGGGTAATAATAGCGCTTCAGAAGGTTGTGGGGTTAAGTTAGGTCATAAAGTGCCTGATTCCAAACAGGTTCCCAGTAGAGGCTTCTTGACAACTATCTGTGGACAACTCCTCCTTTTTAGCTAGCCGAGTAGGTCAGAGCCTTGGGAAGCTGGAGCACACTGACTGGGGCTGGTGAGCAGAGCATCAGCAGTGAGCTGGGAACTTCTAGCCCCAAACTTTCCATAGGGCCCTGGCCCATGGGGAACCAGAGAACGGAAAGCCAGCTGGGAATATCTGTCCTGCAGCAGGCTCTGGCGCCTGAGGTCTTAGCCGAAAGGGGCTCGGTTTCCTCTCCCAGATTATGCAAACAACAACAGACCTGTTTGAGCTCAGGGCAGCAGGGGCAGGGGGAGGAAAATATTAGCCGTGAAAGAATTCTGTTTTGGCGGGTTTTGCTTCAGGAGAACTTCCTGACTGCTTGCGAAGCCATCCTGTGTGCTTGGTGCCCTGGCCACTCTGCCTCCTCAGGAACTGGCCTTCCCATGGGAAGTCCTTCTCAGTGCTCGCCCTCTAGCTCTGTCCTCCTAGGACTAGGGTGTCTACTGACAGAAGAGCAAGGGAGACAACCAAGGAGAGAGCAAGACAGGGCAGCTAGAAGAGCAGGCCTCTCACCTTCTTGGTTCTTGGCTCTGGTATTCCAGATGGCTCCTCTTTGCCTTCCAGTGACTCTGCCCTGGGCTTCCTGATTCCCACCTTGCCCTGTGGTCACACAGATGCTTAGAATAGTCAGCCTGGCTTCCCTGCCACGCCCCCAGCTCAGTTGATCTGAGACTTGGTTAAAATGAGTGTGCACCGAGTAGAGGGGTACTCAGTACCATGTCCTTTGTGCACCAGGACCTGAGCCCTGACTGGTGGGCACATTGAAGGTCCTGGGCCACAAGCCAAGACCCCCACTAGCTTATCTTCCTGCTAAATGGAAGGAGGGAAAAGAACTGGGGAGAGGGGCTGATCCAGCAGGGTGGATCTAGGGTTGGAGGGTAGAGAGAGCAGTGGCCACAGGACTGGGGGCCCAGACTTGACTTATTACTGTAATGATATGCTTGTAAGCACGGTGGATCCTTTTCTTTTTCCCACTCATAGTTTCTCTGTGAGATAAGGATTCAGTTAGTTCTTTGAGTTTCCTCTTCTCTGATAACCCCAGAGGGAACCCTCAGGGATCCTGGGAGAGTGGTCATGGCCAGCATTCATATTACCCTGTTTCCAGATTGGAATATAGAGGGTGGGGGCTGGCTAGGTTGCCCCTTCTGGAACTCCCAGAGCCTGGATTTGAAGTTTGAGGAGTTTGGACACTCTCTTCCTCTACTAGGTAGTGATGCTCGGGTTGGGTGGTACAAGCCAGGAGGTGCAGAGGAACTCCTAAGAGACTGAGCTGCATGTAGATGTGGCTTCCTGGGGCAGATACCGTCTGCCTGTAGATAACGAGACAGCCACATGAGAGCTAAGGGTGGGTGGCCCGGGCTGCACTGCACAGGCAAGGTGATCATGGACATGAGAGCCTACGGGGTTAGTTGGCAAGAACGATGTGAACCTGTACTGGATTTCCTTGGCAAACCACAGCCTTTAGTGGGTTTTACAGTGGCCTCTGGGGATCCTGGAGCGGCAGAGATAGAAGGAAGTGACTAGTTGACAGGAGCACTCCAGGCACATGGTTCAGGACTTAGACTTTTTTCCAGGCACCCTGAAGCCTTTGTACTGTCCTCCCCCCACCTCCACCCCTACTTTCCTGAGATTGGTTCCATGTTCTACCAAACTCCAGTGCCCCTTCTGCAGCAGCCAGAGTTAGCTGTGGGATCCAATGTTTTGAGACTGAGCTGTTTCCTGGCCTCTCCCATATGCCCACTACTGCAGCAAGGGAGGCCATTAAGAGATGCATTAGGGGGTTAGCTGGAGTGTCTGGTGGTAGAAGGGTCTCTAATTAACCCTGGCATGGGACTCCTAGGTTTCTTCTTGCTCTCAAGTCAGTAGCCATAAAGGTATTAAAAGAAGAAGGCATTCATCCTGGACAGGCTGGGGCTGGCACATGCTGTTCCCTGGCAGGGCAGAATCCACCCATTCCCTGAGACTCCCTTGTGACTTGTTTGCTAGGGTCAACTTCTCTAGTCACCTATATTCCTAGGACTATGTAGGGAGCATGGCATGTATCAGATGATCAGTGGATGCTTGTTTTTGTAGACAATGAATAGCTAAAAGGTGGCCGGAGTGTGGTCTTAGCTTGGGAGCCGTTGTGTCTCCTCCCCCAGAGCTCCAGACTGGTGGTCACTCCTATGGTGCCTGCTCTTGCCAGCTTCTCCCAGTGTTCACTGGGACTGAATGGCAATGTGATGGGAACAGGCAGAGAGCTGGTGCTAACAATTGGGACATCTCCGGTCAGCGGGGACCCATTGTGGTCTCTTCCTGTCACGGCTGTCTGCTGCTTCTGCTACTCTTTGTGTTTCTGCCTCCCAGGCGGCCAGCATCACGCCCACAGCGTGTCTTTCTGGCCTTGCCTGTTCTTAGGCATGACCTGGAAATGTCTATCTGACTCATGGGCTCTCCAGGCACATTGGGGAGCCAGGATCCCAGCTTGGAAACTCAGCTGCTTTTGGCCCCAGCTGCTAAAATGCTTTGCTTGACATTTTCTAAGCTGTTGTCCATGTCTGCCTCAGTGCTGGCCACAGCAGTGAGAGCTGTGGAAGAGGCCTCTCCACTCGGAAGCTCCTAGCTGGATAGAATCACAGAGAGCCTGTGGCAGGGCAGAAGTATGTATGATATAGGATCAGAACCCTGGCTTTGCGGGTAGCTTTCTTCCCCAGTTCAAATCTCAGCCCTGACTCTTACTGTTCGTGCACTTTGTTGTCCCTCCCCTGCCCTGCCTTTGTAGGCGGAGAACAGAGACGTGAGCTCTTTTGGCCTGCCCCCAGGAGTAGACAAGGGTTGATGAATCTCAAAGCAGCAGTAAGATGCCCTCTGGGTAAATGATAGATGGGCAGACATGGGCCAAGAAGCCTTTTCCGGGCTCCACCCAGCCCATGATTAGGGAGCCTCCTGCATGGTTTGTGCATTGCATGGTGGGATGTAAAGCCTTCTCTGGATGAGATCCAAAATGGCAGAGGCAGTTAGCATGGTTCAAGGCAAACCCACGTGTGGTGCCTTGGTGTCCCTCTCTTCCAGCAGGGCAGAGCTTCTCTCTGCAGTCTTCTCCAGAGCTCCAGGTAGTCCTCCCTGCCTCCCTCAGCTCCAGGCAGTCCTCCCTGCCCTCCTCAGCTCCAGGCAGTCCTCCCTGCCCTCCTCAGCTCCAGGTAGTCCTCCCTGGCTCCCTCAGCTCCAGGCAGTCCTCCCTGCCCTCCTCAGCTCCAGGCAGTCCTCCCTGCCCTCCTCAGCTCCAGGCAGTCCTCCCTGCCTCCCTCAGCTCCCCCATGTTGTCCTTCTTCTATGAGGCTCTGAATCATGCTAAGCCCTTCCATCGGGCTGTCACACTGCTGCCAACACAAGGCTGTGATGGGGAACAGATGCCAGGGAGAGTTTGTAGCAATCCAGCAAGGTTGGAGGGGGCAGGCCTGGTGTCAAAGCACAGAGAGCTTGTCATTCGTCAATGGCTTCCTGACAGTAGGACTGTCTGAGAGTGCGTTTCCCCAATCTCAGCTCCCGTCTCCCCAAGTCTCTCATCTCTCAATCCCGCTCTGTACTTTTAGAGCCTCTGCTCTCCTTACTGCTTGCTCCCCAAACCCAAATTTTTTTTATTACTTTCTTAGGTGAGTTGCAGTGGCTCCCCCTTAGACTAGGGTCTGCTAGGAAACACTTCAGTGTGTTTTCTTTAAAAATAATTTATTTTTACTTTATGTGTCTTGGTATTTTATGTGCATTGGTATGTCTGTGCGAGGGTGTTGGATCCTCTGGAACTGGAGTTATAGACAGTTGCAATCTGCCGTGTGGGTGTTGGGAATTGAACCCAGGTCCTCTGGAAGAGCAGCCAGTACTCTGAACTGCTGAGCCACGTCTCCAGCCCCTCGATATGTTTTCTTAGCAAAATAAACTCCTCCCCTTGTCTCCATCTCAGCCACACAAGGAATCCACAGAGGCATCGGGATCCATTTTCTTAAACACTACAGATATCTGAGGTAGGGCTCTCTCCCTCTTCAACCCATTGCCAGGTGGGGAACAGACTTAGTCCAAGTCCAGAGTGGACTCCCATTTATTAGGGAACATTGTGTTCCGGCTCTGCCTGGTGGCCCTTTGGGAAGTGTCCACTCTCTTGCTTGAGGAGACCTGGCTTCCCCTGGTTAGGCCTCTACTCCCTATGTATTTAGAGCTTGGCTTGATGCGTAGTCCATGGTGTTACCTTGTAGGTAAAACCTTCTCTTTGTGACAGACCCTGTTTGGTTTGATAGTTCCTTGGCCTTAAGTATGCATTGAAGGGAGTCCTACTGGAGCTTGGCGTTTAAGAAGCATGCTGTGTAGAGGTGGAGTGTGGGCTGTAGCGAGGGCTACATTTCCTCTTTACTGCCTGGTCGAGTGATTTCATCCCTGGGTCCTGTGTTCTCACATGAGCCACAAGCCATGGATGCTGGGAGCCCTGCCTCCCTGCTTGTTGTCAAGAATAAATACAGAAGCAGGTACTCTTCCACAGAGCTACCCTGAAGCTTTGAGCTGACTGTCGGAGGCACCTGGGGCAGCAGTTGGCTCAAATCACCTTGGTACTCCTGGGTCCGACACTCAAGTACTTGCTGTTACACGTGTTGGTTAGTTACCTTCCCCCAAAGTGACACCCTGCTGGGTAAGACCAACGGCCGAAAGTGCAGGGAATTTCCAATCCTCCCAGGCCTGTGTCCAGGTGAGTGCTTCATGGAGAGTGTGATGGCCAAGTCCCGAGGAGAGGCTGAAGTGAGCAGGGCAGGTGTCCTGGTGAGGTGCTGGTGCTTTTCTGTATCTCCATCTCCATGCCTTTGGCCATGCTGGACCCACCTCCCAGAGTTGTCTTCCTTTCCATTTGGAGTTCTCTCTCAGTAAAACTCTTCCCAAGAAGGGAGGGGAAGAGCCCACTGTTCCTCCCTGTTTATTTCCAGTTGTAACTGGTTCAGTTTGCACTCCTGAATCCAGGTGAGACCCTCAGAGAGTGTTGCCACATTGAAAAGTTGTCTCCCAGTATGCATGGAGATAGGGTTGAAGAAGCTGTCCCTCCTTGACCTGCACTTCCCTTAGTGAGGAGCAAGGCCCACTTGAATCAAATGACTTCATGTTGAATTTCAAAGTGGCAAAGACAGTAGATTGGGTAGAAGATTTAGATTTTAGTAGAAGGGTGCTGCCTCTGTGCCCAACACAAGGATTCTGGGGCAGAGGGGGCTTTCTGGGATGCACACAGCTCCCCAAATCTGGCCATCAGAGGGTCTCCTTTCTGGGGGTGTGGTGCCAGCATTCCCTGGGTCAGGCCTACCTGCAGGCAAAAGAAAAACTGCAGGACTGGCAAGTTAGTGAGTTGTGCTGTACAGTGTTCTGCTCCCACACCTGCCCTCTCCTCCCTCTTGTTCCGGGAAGCACCGCATAGAGCCTCCTGGGTGAGAGAGCTGCTGTGCCCAGCGAGGCTTTGACGTCGTTGCCAATCCTAACTCGAGCCTTCTTTTCTGTTCTTATCAAAGGTTCTTCAGAAGACTTGAAATTCTGTGTGCTGTACCTGGCAGAGGTGAGTCCCTCTCTCTGAACCGGAGGAGAATAAGGTGTGACCCGGTACTGGAGGAAACCACACTTGAGGTTGGCCTCCATATAATCTTGCAGTGACCCAAGGCAAAAATCGGGCTGTTTCTTGCTCTGTAGAACGCACCTGACCCTGGTCTTATGTCTGTGGGAGAGGACAGCTAAACAGATGGTTTTCGGGGTGGCCCCTGAGGTACCCTGTTTGGCACCTCCGCACCCTTAAGTGTCCTGAGGGCGTGGCCCAACAGCTGCACACCGCCCTGTTTATTTATTTAGTAGCCCTCCTTCTGGAGGTTGTCCAGCTCCCACGCCTGCCTCTTTAATCCTCTTTTTCCAGGAAGTACCACCCACTACCCCTCCTGCTAAGGCTTGTCAGTGCTTCAAAGGCCCAGACAATGCAGGCTGAAGCGAGCACCATGCATCTGTGTTTGGCTCAGGGTGATGCTTACAAGAGTGACTGATACTCTTGGTGATCTCTGACTAGGCCTAGAGAGCTGTACCTTTCAGGAGCAAAACCAAGCACACAGCTTTATGCTAGATGTGGTTTGGTAGGTAAACACGGGCTTTAACCAGAGAGGTCCTGGGTGACGGAGAATTTGAGAGACACAGAGTCATCCAAACTCTTTCCAGACCCCAGTGTGGTTTTCTATCCCCAGCCTTGTTCGGCTGACATGTGGCATCTCTCCAAGCCTGCCCTTTGCTGTCCTGTGTCTTGCCAGCCATCCTGGGAGCCTGTCTATGTGGATGGGGAATGACCTAAAGGGCTGGCTGAGAGGAATATGCCTCTGAGAAGGAATTTGTGTCCTTTGGGATTGAAAAGCATTCCTTCAGTTCCAGCTAAGATACGAGGTATACATCTTTGAACAGATACCAGGAACCAGAAAGTTTGCTGAGAACCTCACTTTAGGGGGGATATGCTGAGAGTTTGCCAAGAGGCAGTAGAAGATGTCATAGTAGAACTGGGGATTCAGTAAAGTAGACCTGTAGGCCGTGACAGTGGAGGTCCTCCCCCCGTGTCACCCACAACCTAGCCTGGACACAGGGGTGGCTGGTAAACTCCCTTCAGCACTGGGGGGTGTTTGGTTCTACAAAGCCAAGTGAGTGAAGCATAGCAGGGAGTTGTGGGGACAGGGTTGGGCGCCCTCTGGTTTCCCACATGCTCCATCAACTTCCAAACCGGATCTCCAGGCTCTCTAACAGCAAGAGAGCTTCCTGCCAGGCTGGTGTTTTGTCTTCCTGGAGAAAAGCCCTTCTGCCATTGCACCTAAGACCTTCTTTCTAGTCCTCTAAAGATTGGCAAAGGGCTATTGATCCGAGGTCTTGAATTTCCGGAAAACACACGGTGATCCAGAGAGAACAGGAGAGTGCAGCTGGGAGCCTCTCATCTTAATGGGTTGCTACTAATGAAGGGTAAGCACGTGGTGCCAGGAAGACCACACTGCTTGCTTGTTCATAGCCCTGAGCATTCTTGACAGGGTGACATAAGTGGTGTTGGGTCCCATGGAGATCCCCAACCAAATCTTAGAATCTTTACTGAATAGTTTATTTTTTCATTGCCTGATATGCAAGTGGCATCCCAAGAAGAAACCTGGGGAGGATTTGAGGTTTGGAGAGGGTTCCCCCACCTCTGCATTCAGAAAGCCACAACTGCTCTGGGTGGGTAGGGGCCACAGCAGGTCGGTTCTGGGTAGGATCACTCTAAGCAGTCTTGTTTGTTTTTCGAGACAGGATTTCTCTGTGTAGCCTGGCTGTCCTAGAACTCGCTCTGTAGACCAGGCTGGTTTCTGCAGAGTGCTGGGATTGAAGGTGTGACCCACTGCAATTCCTGGCCTGCTCTGAGCAGTCTTAATCCCAAGGACAGGTGTCCCTCTGTCCTTGCAAATCTGGGACAGATGCAGTCCACAGCTGGCTTCAGAGCATGGGGCACATTGTTTGGAAGTCTCTCTCTCTCTCTCTCTCTCTCTCTCTCTCTCTCTCTCTCTCTCTCATAATGTGGGGCTGACTGGTAATGAGGAGGACATAGATTTGCATTTTGGCTCTGCCATTCCTTGAGGGAGCAGGGGCAGGTGACATATTCCTGACACAGGCAGTAGGATCTTACTTGAAGAGCTGGAGTGAGCTTCAGTAAAACAATGCACCTAAAACACTTAGCCCTGAGCCCAGCTCTGAGCATGCTCAGTGAGTGGCAGCTAACTGGTCATTAGATTAGAGCAGGGAGAAGGGCTTGTCACATTCATTTACCCTCCAGTAGGAGTTTCACTCATCTTTTAAAAGGACTGCCCAGGTGGACTATCTCACTTCCCGAGTAACATGGCTACATGGTTATACAGACCCGACAAGATCACAGGTTCCGGCCTCAGTCAGCGTCTCCTTAGTGATCTCATAGGAAGAAATGGTGGTAGCAAGGTCTTTGTGCCTCCCTGCCTCCTCAGTTCATCGGAAGAGAATGAGATGGAGCACGCTTGTCATGGCAAGTGAACAGGCTTCTGTTACTGCAGAAGCTGTTTGGGGTTTTATGAAGATAAAATTAATCCAGGAGCAAGGAAGTTAGGTTTTAAAGAGGCCAAGAGGAGCTCTGCGTCTGGTTGGATTTGAGGTCACAGTCAAGTACCGGCTCCCTCACTTAGTGCCGTGGGCTCAGGTTTATGCAACCAAGAAGCCTGTGCATGGTCAAGCACCCCACAGCCAGAAGGCAGTGCCTTTGAGCGGACAGCATGAAGGTCCTTTTAGGATGGCTTACATACAGCCTTGACCTGCTGTTGATGCCATTGAGCAGGTCAGAGTTGGAAGTGACTAAGTGGGTCATTTGGAGCGCACACAGAACTATGACAGACGGTTCACATGTGGGGCCAGCTGGGCAGGCAATGAGGACTCACAGTTTGGACAGATTTGGGCAGGTAGGGATTTAGCCTCTCTCCAGGGAGCTGGCGCTCTCTCTCTCTCTCTCTCTCTCTCTCTCTCTCTCTCTCTCTCTCTCTCTCTCTCAGGTAAGCCAGTCTTGGAAACTCAGGCTCCTCCTAAAAATGTTTGTCTATCTAAGACAGCGCCCATCCGGGGTTAGGTCCCGGGTACTGAGGGAGTCTTCTAGGTTCTCAAGCCTTGAGGCAGGTTTTAGTTTCAAGCTGTCAGATGCAGTCTTGCCTTCTGCTGCTGAAACTGACAGGTCACCATCCCTGATCCTGGACCACCACTCTCCAAAGGAGATTCCATGGAAGGCTCTGGGCTCAGTTGCTGACTGCTGTGTGACTTCTGTGTAATAGTACAGATGGCCTGGTGGCAGCCTCAGGTGAGAGCCTCAGCTCTTCTTGGGAAGTAGTTTTTGAGAGGATCAGGAAAATAGAATGACCACAGCCACTCCCTTGTAAGGCCGTTGGAAGGAACCAAGGGATGGCTGGTAAAAAGCTTGGTGCTGTGGAGGTCAATCCAGGATTAGGGGATAGGGAAGCTGGCTGTTTGGAGAAGCTTCCTTGTGCCTTTGTAGGGAGAGCATTGCCATGTTGGAGCAGTAAACAGCTGTACAAAGAGGTGCTAGTGACCATCACCGCTAGAAAGCTCTCTGACCTACAAACAATTCCTTTTGATGGCATGACAGGCCCGTGGCCTCCAGGCTCGGGACACAGCAGTCCTGCCAGCAAAGGGGTGTAGAAGTCTCACAGGAGATGGTGTCTCCCACAGCTCTCCCAGAGCTCTCCAAGAGCTCAGAGATGAAATCACAGCAGGTAGCCCCTCCTTGGTTCAGTGTTTTTCCCTGATTCATTGGCTTCAGACTCAGAGAAGTCCTTGGCCACTCTGAACGTTGGTTTTCCCCTTTCCTAAAGGGGAATAACCATCCACACCCCAACTAGGCATGGTAGTACATGTTTATCGCTCAGAGGTAGCAGGAGGATCGTGTGTTCCTGGGCAGCCTGGACTGCACAGTGAGCAAGAGATCCTGTCTCAAAAAAGAAAAAAAAATTCAAGGGCTGGGGGGCTGGAGAGATGGCTCAGCAGTTAAGAGCACTGGGTGCTCTTCCAAGGGTCATAAGTTCAATTCCCAGCAACCACACAGTGGTTGACAACCATCTGTAATGGGATCCGATGCTCTCTTCTGGTGTATCAGTGATAGCATACTCATATACATAAAACAAATAAATTTTTTTTTTAAATCAAGAGCTGGGAATAGAGCACTTGCCTATCATGCACGCAAACTTGGGTTTGATCCCTGTCACTACAATAAGGAGAATTGAGAATCCATGCCTTCTTTGCTTCTTTGTGAGGTTGCCTAGATCAGAATGAGCTAACAGATGACAGAATAGATTAAAAGTTGATCAATTCAGTGGAGGATATTCAGAAGCCCACATAGTGAGGTAAGAGCAGGGCTGGAGGCTCAGGCTGGGCTGTGTTTATAAAGCAATGACATTTCCAAGCTGGAAAGGACCTTCTCGGTCTATCCCACCCACAGGGGAACACAGACTACAGGAAGCAGAGGGCACACTGCTCACTGGGATTACCCCTGGGGAATCTCGAGGCTCTGTTTGCCCAGCAGCTGTTAGGAGTGGAGGGACCTGCCTTTAAGTGGAAGCGTGGGCTTGCTGCAGCTCATCCTCTCAGCCACCTCTCCCTCATGCTTTTAGGAAGAAAGCTTCTCGAATGTTTTGCTGCATGAGAGGAGAGCAAGCACTCTGGGGACATAGCATGGGAGGTGTCCCGCCCTGAAGGGCTGCATCTCTGAGGTTTGGATGCTGAGAAATAATGGTACTACTGTGTGTTGAGGCCCGTGGCAGTCCTTATTGCTTTATAGCTCCAGGGTGGACGCTGTGACACTATTTTATAGAAAGCTTCTGGCTTTCTAGAGGTTGGCAGCTAGGAAGTGGCAAAGCTGGCATTCAAACCAGGTCTGCAAAACGGAGAGACTGGGCCAATACACAGTCTTCCTGCCCCAGCTCACGCTCTTAGCTCTTTAGCTGAGTATCATCACCAGCGGGGTGAAGAAAAACTTGTCATCTTCTGGTCCCAGTACCTGGTGGAGATTGGGGAGGGGGAGAGCTGTGGTCTTGGGCTTGCCCCATCCTGCTGGCTGCATGAATGTCCTGACCACTTCAGGGCTGACTGTCTGGTGCAGTAGCAAAGCTGCCTTGAGCCTGTTGTCATCATGGAAGTTTTTCCAGGCAGTCAGAGCTCACCAAGCCTCCCCACTGTGTCAGGCCCAGATGAAGAGGGCCTTCTACGTGTTTGCCATCAGCGAGATTCAAATGGTGGCCAGACTGATATTGCAGAGTAGCTAATGAGAGACCCAGCTCAGGTGCTGGGTAGTGTTAGGGCTGTAGGGGGACCCATACTACACTTTGGCCAGGGACTCCAGTTCTGCCCCTATGTCCATCCTTAGCTCAGCTAACCTTGGCCTGTAATCTGAAGAGGGTGCCGTGAGAGATGGGGGTTCCATGGTCTGGAGGGAGAGTCCTGTATCCACGGGGAATGCCAGCTCAAAGGCTTGGTCCTTTGCCTTCCTCACGTGATCCCCAGCAGTTGCCTTGTGCTGCCTGCTCCAAGGGTGACCTCACCCTCTGTCCTGTAGCTCTCCACAGACTTCCACTGTGTAGAGAGCCACTGCCTCCCTTCCCTACCCAAATGGTGGCCCCATGGCTCCCTGATGGCTCCACCTCCCCGCTGCTCTGACTGCCTCGAGGTCACCAGGGACTGGTGTGCATTTGTTGTTCTTAGCTGATGCTTCCACCCCTACTGCAGCCTCGCCCTCTGGAGCCTAGGGGATGGGCTTGGGCCCTTGGAGCCCCTTGGGTCAGGGAGCAGCCCTGACCACCCATTCCTTTCTCTATTCTCCCTGACGTCAGAAGGCAGAGTGCTTATTCACTTTGGAGGCTCACTCGCAGGAGCAGAAGAAGAGAGTGTGCTGGTGCCTGTCGGAGAACATCGCCAAGCAGCAACAGCTGGCTGCAACACCTACGGAGAGGAAGGTAAGGACTCTGCCCGCGGTTGCAGCCCTGGCTTCCACCTTTCCCCCTCTGCTAGCCTAGCCTAGCCTTGGATCTGAGCTGGGAGCCATCCTGAGCTTAGTCCCTGGACCTGGGCAGTGGGCTTGGCAAAGTGTCTGTGTTTGAATGTCCCTTCTCAGGGTTTTCTATGGGTCTGGGAATGGGTTTGGCCTTGCTTGCAGGGGAAGCCGCAGCCGAATTGAGCATGGCCCATCAATTTTCAGCTCCCCTCTTTGGTTTGCCCATGGCAAGGTTTAACTGCCCCCTCCACTGTTGGATAGGCTGTATCCAGTGGCAACACTACTGTTAACACTAGCCCAAAGCAGACATGATCGAGGGGAGGTTTGTGGTAGGACTCGGTAGTTTGACGCTTGCCGGAGCCAGGTGGAACAGACTTTGGATTGTAGAGGCCTGGGGCTGGCCATCTGGAATATCAGGGAGATTGAAGATGGCAAGTGAAGGTTGAACTGGGACCAGTACATCTCTGTACCAGGGGAGTAGATGAGATGGGAGCCAGACAACAGCTTCTCCTTTGATACTCAGATGCCGGCCACAAGGCCCCAGCACCATTGTTTGCCTGTTGTGAGCCATTCAGGTGTCTTTTCTTACTATAAACGCTGGCCGATTGGTATTTGGGGTGGAGGCTGCAGAAGCCGCCTGGGTGGTAGCTCTACCAGCTCTCGGGGAAGAGGAAATGAGAGAGGCTTGGACTCGCCAACTTGTGGGCCTCGTTGGTATTTGATGTGTTCAGGCTACTGAGCCATGTGCCCCTGGCTTGCGGATGGGGGCAGTAAGCACAGGGAAGTGGTACTGACAGCCTCTTGCAGAAATGGACAGCCATTCTCCAGCCAACTGGCCAGCGAGTGAGGGTCAGAGAACTACACCAGCCTAGGCTTTGAAAGGTGTCTTGTTTTAAGGGAAGAGACTGAGTCACACACTGCTGCTGATGGCCATTGTAACTGTGGCGTGTCCCCCTATGGCCCCATGCTTTGATGGCTCTATCAGTAGTCCCTTAAGGGTCACTGTGAGCAGGGCTGGGGGAAGAAAAGGTGGTCACTGTGAGCATTAAATGGGGAGCATATACAGTTCATGGTATAGCACCAAGTATGTAGCAGGCGCTCATTCAACAAACACTAAGTTGAAATACACTGTTCCCCCAGCCTTATTCAGATGGCACTGGCTGGTCCTCATTGTCAGAGTCGGCTACCTGACCCCTATGGATCTGTGCTGGCTGCAGTCAGAATTTGGGCCACTTACCGTTTCAGTGGGACAGCCCTTAGGATAAACACACACACACACACACACACACACACACACACACACACACACACACACACACACAGAGCTAGCACCCATGTTACTATTCCATAAGCTTTGTTCCCTCCTCTGAGGGGGAAGAGTGCTTTGGGCTTTGACTCCAGGATCTTGTGGCTCTGGAGAGCATTGGCCCCTCAACCCCCACCTTGGAGACTCGCTAGCACAGGCTCACCTAAAGGCACGCTGTATTTCAGAGAGGTCTGGGCCCTGCACAGCAATGGACTTAGTTGATTGACCCTGAGAAGGTTCCAGTCCCTGACTCACCCTAATACATGGACATCCCGGGTGGGCAACAGTCTGGATACCTTGTCACACCGGTGCCGTGAGCGTGCTATTAGAGGAGCGGCCATAGCCGGGGCACAGGCAGGTAGAGGAGAGTCTGGTGCTAAAGTAGCTTTGGAGGTGTTTCTGTGGCTGAGACCTGCCCAGACTTACACATCTCCACTCTCCTGGGGAAGCACTTACTGAGCCACTGTGACTTTTGTGAGGCAGCTCCCTCCAGGTGTATGTGTGTGTGTGTGTGTGTGTGTTGTGTGTATACGTTGCTTCTCAACCCTACCCAGCCACACCTCCACCATACCCACTTAAGGAATTTTAACAATGAATTTCATGAGTCACTTACAGAATGCTTCTTGAAAGAAGTTCTGGTAAATCTGATCCTGTCCAGCCCTCTAGCAGTCCAGACATGCTTTGAAAACTTTAATGACTGGGCCCACTCAGTACTCAGCCTCAGGGTGACTGCGAATGTCCTTTCTGAGGGATGGCTTCCGCCAAGCCTGTCCATGAAAGATACTGTCCTCCAGGGGAGGAGCAGGAAAGCCAAGTGGGTCTGGGAAGCCGATTCTTACTTCTAGGCATGATGGTTCCGCTGGAACGGTGCTGGGGTGCCATGTCTTTCCTCTCCCGTGTTCTCTCTCTGAATACTCTGCCTGCGGTGGAACTGACACAATGTTTAGTTAGGCAACTTCCCTATTCCAAAACCTCTCCAGAGACAGAAAGGCTTACAGAGCAACAGTCAGACACCCGCTCCTGCGTCCTACCACAGCCCCTGCTCCCCGCCATCATGGTGCTGACTCATTACAGTTTGACCTCAGAAAGGCCGGCGATGCTTCTCAGAGGACCCGGGGATGGAGAAGGTGTGTGTAGAGAGCAGCAGTCAGGTGCGTGTGGCACTACCCACAGTACAACCTATGGCAACCACTCCCAACTGTCACCTGCTTGGTCCCTTCTACTCTGTGATCCTAAGAGCCCAGGGACTGGGGGCTGGCCACCTCTCTTAGAAAAATACACTCTGGAGAGTTCTGCCCAACTTTCAGTGACATATGTGGGAAGGGAGGAACAGGTCGGTGGCTCTTGGTAACATAGAGATGCTAACAGTGGTATGTGTGTGCATGTGTGTGTGTCCATTGTTTATCCGTGGGTGTCTTTGTGTGCAGGTCAGGGGTCACATTAGATGTCTTCTTCAGTTGCTTTTCGCCTTAGTTTTTCGAGCTAGGGTTTCTCACTGGAACTGGAGATCTGATTACACTAGGCTGGCTCACCAGCACTCCAAGGACCTGCCTGTTCTGGCCTGCCTACCAGTGGGATCACAGGAATGTGACACCGTACTTGGCGTTTCACATGGCTGCTGGGTTCCCAAACTCAGACACCCATGCGTGTGAAGCAAGCACATTGTCTACCAAGCCATCTTCTCCAGCCTCCACCTTCACCCTTTTGAGATGGGGTTGCATGTAGCCCAGGCTGGCCTCAAACTCCATATGTAGCTGAGGATGACCTTGAACTTTGGATCACTCCTGCCTCAACCTCTCAAGTCCTAGAATTACAGATGCCAACCCCTATACTCAGTTTATCCAGGTCTGGGAATTGAACCCAGGGCTTTATGCGTGCCAAGGAAGTGTTCTATCAGCCAAATTCGCCCTCAGCGCTCAGTAGGTTCTCTTCTGTGGGAACAGATGGTCTGCCTCCTGTCCCATCCCAGCTTCTCTCTCCTGCTCAGCACCCAGACTTCCCCTTTAGAACTCTGCCTTTTCTTTATTCATTATATGTCCCTGCGGGGTACCCTCCTTTCTTCTGCCTTTGATAATGTGGACCAGGCTCCCTGTACCATACACCCAGCTTTACTGTGATGCTGCTTCTCATTAGATTTGCTCAGAGCTGGTCCCTGCTGTGGCCAGTGAGGCTCAAACCTCCAGGGACTGGCCAATCTATATGGTTTTGATTATTTGATCAGGTACACATGATGGATGTGTCCTCCATGTCTGATGCTGCTTTAGATTCTTTGGGGTTACAGAGATGAATGACACCCCATCCTGGTCCTTATAGACTCCTAACTGGATGATGAGGGCACTGGGATGGTGATCAAGTAATGGAGGTCACACCTGCGGCCGTTGTCCATGGGAGCCCTGACTATCCATTCAGGGTTAGCAGTGAATCTCCCACTGACTGGCCACTCAGGCAGGTGCTTCTGGGCTGGGCTCCAGAACCTTCTGAGCAGAGTAGTCTTGTTTAAGCCCTCGGGGCCCTGAGGGCCCAACCCCGTTCTCAGATGGATCCTGGGCTCCATGGGCTTTATGGAGGAATTCATCATGGTCTCTCCTTTGTGATCGCAGGCTGGTGATGGGGACAGAGATGGCAACAGGTAGTTGGAGGTGACTGCACAGACATGTGACATTGGGAGAACTGGGGGTGTGCAGGGCGCTGTGGCATGCAGGAGGTCCCCAGTGAACAACCTGCTGTGACTCTCCTTGTTGTCTTTTAGCATGACCGTGCACAACAATTTATTGGTATCCTTGTTTACTGAGGTTGACGCTGGTACCCAAGCGCATCTAACGACTGTTTCCGGATATTCCAGTAGCCACCTGCCAGATTTCAGGGCCCTGGAAGGGAAGCCGAGGCCTCTTTGGTTTTCTGCTGGTGGTACGACTTCCAGATGTGACTTCCAGGTGTGACACTGTCTTTGGGACAGCTAGAGATGGGTCGCAGAGATGGCAGGGACTATTTGAGTGTCTTAGAAAGAAACACGGTCAGGTTGTGGACTCAGGCAGTCCTGATCAGAGTGGACAGCGAGCTAATTCCAGTTCTGTCTGGTTCCACAGAAACTTCACCCTTACGGCTCTCTCCAGCAGGAGATGGGGCCAGTCACCTCCATCAATGCCACCCAGGATAGAAGCTTTACCTCATCAGGACAGACTCTGATTGGCTGAGCAAGCCCAAGGGCGGGACTATGCTTCTGGCAACTTTGGGGCTTCCCCTATCACACAGTAACCTCATCTCAACTGGACCCAAAACAGAAGACCAAGATGGTGGGCCTAGGGTCATCTGGAGGGAGTGGTCCCATGGGTGTGTGTGCACCTGGCAACAGGAGGAACAGTGGTATGAGAGACCCTGTGGGTTTGTGCAGACTGGTACCAGGAAGTCCTGGATGGAGAAGACGCCAAAGCAAGCTCCCTTCAGGAGGCTAAATGGCACCTGGGCACCTTCCTGGGCACAGCAGGAAAGAGGGAGAGGGCACTCAAATGGAAGACAATGCCTGTGACTCATTCCTGCCGGAAGATATCTCCCCTTCCCACTCCTATTTCAAATGGATTCATTTACATCCTCAGTCAGCGGGTGCTGGGGGACATCTCCTTTGTGCTAGTGTGTATGCTAGAGGATGCTGTGCTCCCACCAGGATCCCAGCCTTCCCTGTCCCGGTAGGGAGACAGCACTAAATAAATCCACACTGAAACATGACCACACACTGCAGGAGTCTGTACAGAAACACCACAGGGCATTATGTCTAGTTGCTATGTGTGGGGTGTGAAGGGGAATAGCTCGAGGTGAGGTCTATGAGCTGGAAAGGAGCTAGCCAGTCAAGGACTTTGGAGAGAGCATTCCAGGCAGTGGAAAACGCACAGGAAGAGACAAGAAGGAGGGGGCATGGTGTGCTGAGGAACAGAGGGAGGCTGGTGTAGCAGCAGCTTTGTGAGGAGGAGAATGGAGCCAGGTCATGCTATTCAGGACATAGACCGTGATTGCTTTGTGGATTCCTACCTACAGTAGGGGGCCGTGGAAGAAAGGCTTGAGGAAGGGTGTCACAGAGTCCTCCAGTGCATGTCTACAAGATCAGACTGCAGTTAGGAGGGGCCCGAGTGGCTGTGAGACTGGTTAGGACTCCCCTTCAGGCCTCTCGGGTGAGGGATGATGGTAACTTGTTCTAGAGGGTGCTGGGATGATAGGTCTTGGAAAGGTAATCTCTGGGATAAAGAGTGACTGCTCACCCTTGCCTGCCCTCGTGCTCCACTGGGTCTTGCTCTCTCTCTGGGTGTGAGGTTTGAGGTCTCCCTCCTAGAGACTCCTCTGCCCAGGCCAGAGCTTGAGCCAGTGTTGAGCCTTGGGGATGTCCACGAGCACTGGAACAGTAAAGCTTAATTTTCTCAAGATGGGAAAGGAAGGTTCACATTTCCCCTGCTCCCAGGCTCCATAGAGATCGCCTGTATTTGCTCTACCTTTCGTGCCAAGGGAAGGAAGCCGGGGCCTTGCACTCTGAGAACTCCCACTTTTTTGCTTTCTGTAGGGCTTCTAAGGGCCAGGGACCAGTGGCCAGGGCCAGATGCAGCTCAGCAATCTTCACTGAGACAAGGTGAAAGGTGCCCACGCCCAGTGATGAGAGCTGGGTCCACTCCCATCCACCCAGATGGGGCTCTGGACAAGGTAGCTCACCCTTTTCTAACTGTAGAGATCCAGCAGGACAGAATCTCAAGGCTGTGGATCAGAGGGACAAGGGCCATATGCTAGAGAGGTAACGAGGGCTCAGAGACAGAAAGCTACAGTGATAGCTAAGGCCGAAGAAGGCCCCAGCCTTCGTCATAAGGACCTTAAGGAAGATGCTGTGCTCTTTGGGGTTTGCTAACTGCTAGAGCCACCTGAACCCCTAAAGAGTGGCCCAGGAGAGAGTTTGTCCCTTATTTTCCGTTCCTCTTCCTTCCGACATTGGACATGTGTGCCAAGCTGAGTTATCGGTCTCATGGGGAGTGGCGTGAATCCGCAGGGATCAGGCTAATGCCCAGCCCAGCGAGCAGAGATTGACGCAGTTCAAGGGATGTGTAGCACCACACCGCCGGCCAATGATCAGCCCGCAGGGTGATTCCGAGCAGCCGGGTCTGTGCAGACAGCAAACTACGCTTTGATTTCATTTGGTTCTCTCACCTAACGACTGTAAGTTCATGAAGCACAGGAGAACCACCTGTGTGGGGAATCAGCCGTCTTGTCTCACCCGGGTCCGGCGACCAACCTCTGTCTGACAGATGGGTACAGAAGACGTAAGAGCTCTTGACTCAGAAAAATGGAGGCTCCGAACGTAACACCCATCCCTGGGGATGGGCCGTTCTCCTCCTGATAAGCTCCTCCTGAGTAGAATAGATTCTCCCATCAAGCTCCCAGGCCTGCTGGCTGATGGGGAAGAAAACATTTGCTCCTGGCAGGTCCTGGGCTAGCTTGCTCCGTGACTGTGGTGTGTCACAGCACTATGGCCATCTTGCTTCATCAATCAATGGGACAATTCATTTGGTGTCATGGGCCCAAGAAGATGAAATATGACCTGGTGGCCTCCACTCTTCAGTCTATCCCAGCCATTCAAGAGGAAGAACAGTTCTCAACGTTGCCTCAGAGAGTCATAATCACGGGAAACATGGCGGGGCTCCTCCCTGACACGTAAATCACGCTAAGAGGCACACAATGACTTCTTTCCTGATGGGCTGATGGTCTTGGGTGGTGTCTCTGGCCCAGGAGCTGGGAGGATGGGAGCACAACCACTTTATTGTTGAGAGGCCATCTGTGAGATCTGAATACAAAGTGCCCCTTCTAGTCTCCTACGTGTTCTTGGATCCCATTTCTGGGTCTCTGGGCTCTGAGTCCTTTGAACCCCATTTCTCATATAAGCCGTCATGCCTGAGTCTTTCGGCCCTTTGGGAGCTGGAATTACAGACCTTCTGAGAATGGTGATACTTATTTGTACACGTATTTTTATTATTATTAATTTTAATTTCCCCTCTGACTTCGGTCATCGGAACCCTTACTAATCACATGGCAACACTAAGGCACCAAGAAGGTTCTCCAGAGTGCAGGCACGAGCAGTTTTGCCACGTGGACGCATGTGTTCAGCGAGAACCCCCACAGTGGGCCTGCACCTTGTGAGAGGGCCGGTGGTGGGGTCCCAAGCTCTGTCTCCCCTAAACAGACTCATTTAACTAACAAAACAATGAAAGCCTCTGAGGAATTAGGTGACTTAACCTGTGCAGCACAGCTGGTGAGAGGCCCAGTCTATTGTCCTGTGTGGATGCAAAGGTGTTTTGAGGGACAGAACTAAGAAAGGCCATCCATGAGCTTCCAGGAGAGGCTGGAGGCAGTTATGGGTGTCTCAGACATCTTGGTCCATTCCACTGAGGAAGAGTGTGCTTTGGGGACTGACTTAAGTGAGACACATTATTTGCCACTTGGTGGAGCATTCGTTTCCCTAAGTGGTGGCCCAGGTTCAAACAAACAAACAAACAAACAAACAAACATTTCCACAGGATTTGACAAAGGTCTGATGTGAAAGGCAGAGCTGCGCTCCTGAGACAAGCTCTCTGGTGCCCTGGAGATTACATACTTCCTTTCAGCAGGACATTGGCCATTGTGGGGGACCCTGGCAGTAAAGGAACGGTGCCAGAGGCAGGGAAAAGTAGCTTAGGCTCTGCTCAGGCCTGCACAGCTGAGCATGGGTGCAGAAGATGAGACTTTAACCCAAACCCCAAGGAGAGGGCTCGCCTCTGCCAGGATCTGAGCCCGGGTTTTGCTAATCTGCTGATTGTAGACCTTGGATCTCTAAGTAACTGGGAACTGAAGGGATCAGATTTCAGCCCCCCCTCCCCCACTCCCGCTCGGCGGAGCATTCTTTTCTCCAGCCCCACAGCCTTTCAGACTGCCTACAGATCTCCCGCCCTCCCTCCCTCCCTCCCTCCCTCAACTGCGGCCTTGCTGAAGGCTGAAGCCCTGACCTTCTGAGGCAGCCATCTTTCTTTTCTTTTAACTCTTTAGGAACAGAGAACAACCTGGCTTTTGCTCTGTCTTACCTTTTGTTGCTCCAAGCTAGTCTCTGAAGAGGCTGCCATCACCTCCCTGAAGAGGCTGCCATCACCTCCCCTCCCCCTCCCCGCTCCCCCCAGCCTTTGAATGCTAGATGGCCAGACACTCCTATGTGAGCCAGGCATGGCACCTTCGCTTTCCCTTTTCATCCTCAGTAGAGTCTGATGTGGTGTGCTATCCCCTTAAGAACGGACTCCCTCTCTACCTAGTTTGTAGAAGAAGGTGCTGGGGTCTTTGAAAAGTTAAACTTGACTGAGATCACACAGCTAATGTCTGCGCACAGGGTACAATCCTTTGGGTCAACTGTTTCCTTGCATCCACAGACCATTCATTCCAGCAGAGAAGGACGGACAGGGCTGGGTCGGCACAGTCTTGTTGAAAGGCTATCCCATGGTTACAGCTTGACTCCAGGCTCTCCTGGCTCCATGGGTGGGGGTGTTCCTCCCAAAAGTTCTTGTGACTTTCCGAGGGCAGGCTGTTCCTGGACACCATTGTCCACTTTCAATGTCCCCCAGACGGCTGCAGTCCCTAGGGAGGTCATGGCTTAGCACCTCTTGGACACACCCCCATTGTGCTTGCCAGAGCATGTGCTCATGCGAGTTTTACCTCACCCGCAAGCCTGCAAGCTCCTTAGGAGGCCATATCTTATTTCCCATTCTGTTCTGTTGTTGACTGGCTCTTAGGAGATACTCTGTAGCAGTCAGAGGACTGAATTCAGCTGATGGGTGGGACCCTCCTTCTAGTCTATAATGGAGATGAAGAAATAGGTTCAAAAAGGGGAAGGAGCAAACTGGTGTTAGCGCCCTGGGACCAGAGCTGAGGTTTTGGTTCAGAGGTTTTGCTCTTGCTCCATAGCTTGGCAGATACCAGCAGGCCAACACCTCAACTTAATCTCTGATGCAATCTGGCCAGCGTTAAACCCTATGCAGGCATCCTCATGCAGGCATCCTCGGAGGGAAGAAAACCTGATCATAACTTCTTGGTTCTCTTAAGTCCCAGAGCCCCCTCTCAACAAACCCCCTGCCTCAGAGAAAACCAGAGTATTCAGAAGCTTTGGTCTTGAATAGTGACTTATCTAGTGCTTACTTGAACAAATCACTTCACTTTTCTGATCATCCATTTCCTTATTTAAAAAAAAGAAGACGCTGAATACAGGTAGTCTCCAGTTTCCGGGGTCCACCAAGTGCAGATTTCTGGGAAATGACCATAATGATCGGCATTGTTGGTATACAGTAGTTACACTCTCCAACAAGCAGGAACCAACTCGGGTTCCTTACCATAGCCATTCTTCCTGGAATACCCATGCCCACACTCTTGACACTGGAATTACCAAAAGAAGGCTGGGCAGGAGTCAGCACCTGGGAACTCTGGGGACAGGTTTAAGGAAAGAAGGCAGATGTTTTAGATTTCACAGATGAGTCCTATTGGCTCCTAGCAGAAGGGATCCTAATTACAGACACCTATGTGAGAAACCCTTTCCTACTTCCTCCCCATCCCAAGGTTCCTCCTCCAGGCTGCCCTGGGAAGAGGCTCAGTTGTTTTCCGACTTGTTTCCTCTCCAGCCCTCTGCCTTTCACTGTGCTCAGCGTGCCCTGGACTGTTGCTTGACTTCATGCATGTTTGCGCACCCGTGTATCTTCAGCCAGCCCTCTTGCCCACAGAGCCTCAGGCTCACTTTCTGTGATTGCTGTTGGCAGTGGACCTGACCCCTTTCAGTTTCCAGTGTGTTCTGCAGACCCTTACAGGGGCTGCCAGTGGCTCACCTTCGCTGTTGACATCTGTCACTCACTGCTCAGACAAGGCAACTAAAGATACTTCCTATTGAGGTTCTTTTATACATTAGTGCTTCCCTTCTTGGGGTTGGCGCCATTATTGCAAGAAAACAGTATTCTCATGGTCTTCCTGGCTGGGGCATTAAGGGTGTAAGTGGGATTTTGGTCAAACTGTAGAATACCTGAATGTGGAACCGAAAGCCCTCTTTGTCCTCCAGGGAGAGCACAGCTTAGCAAGCTGAGTCATAGAGAACAAGACCAGGAGAGATGCTAGAACTTGGCCAGCGCTATGTAGTTGGTGGCTTGAAGGTCTACAGAGGGGGTTGGATGGTCTTAGAACACAGAGCTCTTTTCTCTCAGCAATTGCACAATCATTAGGAAGGCCCCGAACTTGGGCCATATTGGAGACAGAGCAGCTAGCCCTGTTGGTAATGGGCTGATGGTGGAGGGGGATTGTCTAGTCAGCAGCCTACACATTCCAGGCACGTTCTGGCTGGAGGGGAATGAATGGGCTGCTGTGTTTTACCTGGAGCTGGGCCGCGTGTTGAGCGTGGTGGGGGTGTGGGGGTGTGGGGGTGCTGGTAGAGACACTCTGCTTCCTGTGGACTGTTCTAAAAATAGCAGTGGGAACATTGCTGAGGGGAAGAGGAGGGGGCTCCTTGGGAGCTGGGTGGGGGCGTCTCGCCCCTTCCTCTTCCTGTCAGGCCTCCTGTGAGGAAGTCCCACAGATTCATAGAATTGAGATCTGGGCAAGTCCGGGAGCCCTCTGTCCTCACCTCTCTCCTTGCCCAGGCTCTAGCTAAGAAGGGAGTGTCCTGCAGTCACTAAGTCTGGGGATTCTTTTCCTTCCTGCTCTTACAGAAGGCCCCTTCATGTCTCATGAGCCTTCCTTTTCTTCCTTGGGTGCATGGGGCCTGGGAACTCCTAGGACCGGATGTGGTCTGCCTTAGTGAGAACTGCACGTCAGGTGAGGAGCCTCTAGCTAGTGTGTCCCGCTTCCTGACATCAGCCCTCCGGTCTTTAACACCAAACCTTCCCTTTTCTGGTGTTCCTTCCCTGCTGACTTGTCCTCTGTTCACTTCCTGTGCCATCTACAGAGAGCCAGCCTGAAGAAGGGAAGGTCTTATAGCTCTGGCACTTTCTCTGCCCTTCCCAGGGACAGGCAGGGCTGCTGAGGGTCCTGTAGGGCTGTAAAATGTGGCAGGATGCTATGCAACCAGCATCCAGTCTGCTCTGTGATGGCAGAAGCACATGTGTGCAGGCCTTCTCTCACAAGGCTTACCGAGAAGTAGGCTCCCAGCCAGGCAGTGGTTGCCCTCACTTTAATCCCAGCACTCAGGAGGCAGAGGCAGGTAGATCTTGTCCGAGGCCAGCCTGGTCTACAAAGTGAGTTCTAAGACAGCCAATGCAATAGAAACCCTATCTCGGAAAAAAACAAAAACAAAAGCAAAAACCAAACAAACAAATAAACAAAAAAAACCCCTAAAACCAAAACCAAAAACCAATCAAAACAAAAGCAAAACAAAGCCTGCTGAGAATTAGGTTCCCAGTGAGGAAAGCAACTGTGGAGAAAATGAGTGGTGACCCATGACAGACTCTCCATGTCTACCACAGGGGCATAGCAAAGCTGTTATTATAATCTTAGTGCAGTTGATTTTGCTGCTGTTCTGAAGAATTATAATTCCTGTAATTGGCGCTGTGGAGAAAACATTAAATACAGACGAACCAGGAAAAGGCAGGGTTCACCATTTGCAGTGCCCACTGTTAAGTGTTATTAACATTTTGGGGTGTATACAGTCAGAAATGGGTTTCCCACACATATGCCTTGTTTGCAAGTTAGGGTTACTTCCTTGTGTAGGTTTTTGGGGTTTTTCCCTTACTCTTCTCTCATATATTTCATTCACTGCTCTAGTTTCTTTTCCCTGCCCTCCCCCAGTCCTCCCACCTCCCTTCCCCCACTGGAAGCATCCCCTTCACCTCCCCCTCAGAAAAGAGCAGCCCTCCCAGGGACGTCAACCAAATATGGCATAACAAGCTACAGCAAGACCAGGCACACATTCTCACACCAAGGCTGGACAAGGCCACCCAGTAGGAGGAATAGGGTCCCAAAGGCAGGCAGAGTCAAAGACAGCCCCTGCTCCTACTGTTAGGCTGGGTGAAGTTTTTAAATCCGCCTTTTCCCATTTAACAGTGGAGTGTATCCATGCTTCCCACTAACAAATGATATTCTACACCACCACATTTAGGGTATTTCACTTTATAGGGGAAACCTGCATATCTGGGTCCTCCCTGAAAGTGAGGTGCTCAATTCATCTTAAGTCTGTAGAAAACCCTGAGATTTCCTTAGAAATGCATTGTGGAAGCCCCCAGCATCCAGTTCACGCTTAGTATACTGTCTGACTCTCAATAAATATTTATTGACAAAGATTTTGTTGGAATTCATTTGGGGCAGCAGGATTTCTGGGTCAAAGTGTGTGCGCCCGTAAAGAGGGTTCTTGCTTCAGTAGCTGAGTCACTCTTCAGGATGGCTGTGCCCACTTCTAATGCCACCTTAGTTGGAACTCTCATCTTCTTTGCCCTCAGTCTCTCTCTCTCTCTCTCTCTCTCTCTCTCTCTCTCTCTCTCTCTCTCTCTCAGGGCTTGCCTTGTGCACATTAGGCACACCCCAGTGTGAGATTTCCCATTTTTAATTCTATAAGTCCTACTTCCCAAAAGAGAATTACTACTTCCCTGCAGCCTCAGTGGCACTGTGTATTGCTGTGTATTGTTACATTAAAAACATTGTTTTAGATTTATTCTATTCTACGTGTGTGTGCCTCTGTGTGTGTGTGTCTGTCTGTGTGTGTGTGCGCGCGTGCGTGTTGCTTGCATGTGTGAACATGTACCCGCACGTATGTCTCATGCAAGAGGTCAGGAGAGTGTGTTGGATCTTCTAGAACGAGAGTCACAGATGGTTATGAACTGCCGCGAGGGCGCTAGGAAACAGAGCCAAGTCTTCTGTGATAGCAACAAGCGTTCTTAACTTCTGAGTCGTTTCTCCAGCCCCTGTTATATTCCATTAAAAAAAAAAAAATAGGACCGCTTTGATTACTGGAGTTCCTGGACATGTATTTACATGCCCTTTGGTTACTTAATCACCTCTTAGGGCAGTAGTCTCTTCAAGCCTTTTGTTCATTTTCTTTTCCGATGTGCTGTTTATAGTTGAATCATTTATTCACAGAGCACTTTATATAATAGGGATATTCGTACACTAGCCTTTTCTTTGAAGTTCTACACCTTGACTTCAGTTCACCAACATTTTGCCTCACTGATTTCATTTACATATCTGTGTGTCATACCAGCATACCAGACCTGAAGTAGTTTGTTCTCCCTTCCTCCAGCCCATCCTCAGCCTTTCGGCTGGCCCACCATTCCCTTTGATTTCCTCTGCAGCCCTGGGATGCTGTTGAAACTATTGACAGCCATTGTCACTACTTTGAAAGCACTAGTTCTATTGAATTTTAAGTCCCCTTTAACCCTTGGTTATGTCACCAATCAGGAAATCTCTAAACACATGTGACTTCCTTGCTGGCCTCTTTCTGAAGGTACTCCATCTTATCCTTGTCTTCTGGGCTTCCGGTCCCTGTGCAGAGAACTTTCTTGAAGCATTATTCCCTGCAGAGTCAGTGGATGCTCCACTTTCTCGGTTCTCAGAGGGCTAGAAATGTTGGCCCTATGCTGGAGTCAGAGTGGGCTTGAGTGACTCTAGGTCAACAGTCCTTTCTTCTAAGAACCCCAAGCACACTCCTTGGTTTCGTGGTCTTTACTGTTGTGGAAAGGGCACTGTTGACTTGACTCTCTCAAATCCCCTCATGAAAACAACCAATTTCTCTTTCCAATCTTTGGAATTTGGAGTGTCCCCAGAATCCAGGCACTTGTTCTCCTTGGCTACAGTCCTCCACATTGACTCCTTAAGCCATTTCAGCCTAGACACCCAGCTTTTCCATTAAATGTCTTTGGAATTGTGTTGTGTTCAATTTCTACTTCCTGAAATCTATACTACAAGTAATTAATAATAATGATACCAAGTACACAGTGTGCCGTCCGTCTGCCATAATGTGTAGTCTGTCCGGCACTGTTGTTTTGATTCCAAATCCATTGCTTTATTTTTTGAAATTCAAAGAAGTTTTATTGGCAGTATCCCAAACTCGGGACCAGCTCAGTTGTCCTTCTGTGGGTGAAAGGTTAGGGTAACCCTGTTGCACCCATCCCCCACAATAACACAGGGTTAGGATTTTAGTTGCTGTTCAGATACCTGAGAGAAACAATGTAAGGGAGGAAATATTTGTTTTGCTCAGAATTTCAGAGGGTTCAGTCCATCCTGGTGGGGAAGGGAGGGTGGAGAGAATGTGGGGTGGGGGGCATAGAGAGGACTTAGTACAGAAGAGAGGAGAGGGCATTTCCTTATTCTTGTTTGCAGTGAAGAAACGAAGGAGTGGGGAGGTTCCATACTCTCCTCCCTGCCTGTTGAATCCAACCCCAGAACCAAGATGGACCCAGCGCTGCCCAGGGCTGACTCTATAGCCCATAGGGAAACATTTGGAAGTCCAGACTGACGGGCCCAATTACTGAGGGATACTGGCCTAAAGTGAGAGGAACTCATCTGTCACAGGTTCTTTTGTGAATCTAGAGTTGGGAATCGTCCATTCTTTCTGTCTTGGCTTCCCTTCTCAGGCATCATCTCCGTTCCTGGGACTCCTGCGTGGTCTTCTGGCAAACCTCCCTCATTTCCTCATTTCACTCCTGTCCCTGTAGACATCTCTCTAAATGGCAGCCAAGGTGACTCTTTCTGTTGAAGCAGTCTGGTCACTTTCATGCTCCTGAATGTTTGTTGGGTGACTGGGTGAATGAGCAGACACTTTCAGAGTTGCCTTGTGTGCTAACTACCAGGGATCTATCCGTCAAGAATTCACCCACTGCAAGTGACCCAAACCCACTCCATAAGCTACAGCCTGCAGAGGGGATCGCGGATGATGGAGGAGAGTTTTCGTGTATGGCAGGTTAGATTCAGGACCTCAACCAAGGTTCAGTACCCTTTCCACTGCTTGGTTCTACCTACTTGCGTGTTGGCTCACTCCCTCAGTGGTGGCAGTAAAGATTCCAGGAGAGCCAGATTATGACCTTCTGGTGGGACTCCTTCATTTCAGCAACAGTGCTAGGCCCGAGTCCCGTTGGCCCATGTAGGATCGTGTGCTCATCCCAGTCACTGAAGAATGTAGGATGGGTGAGGAGATCTCTGGAGTCATGTGAATCACCAGAGTTGAATACGAAGGAGGGAAGTGGAGGTCCTCTGATGCCAAAGAAGGGTGAATGGAAGATGTTCAGGCAGACTCTCAGCCGGCAGCCAGCTCAGTCCTCATCACCACAGAGAATAATGAGTCTAGTGTGGTGGAACGACTGTTGGAGAGAGACAAACACCATCCAAATCTCAGTAGTATGCAAGGATCAGCACTGGTTGGGACAAAGCGCTCTGCAGAAGTATCTAGCTGGCCTGGTCAAGGATCTTAGGAGAGGAGGCAGGTACTTGGGGGCGTATAAGAGGGTCCTCTGGATGAGGACCTTAAAACAGCCACTGTAAGTTCAGGAATGAGGAAGATGAAGGGAGTATGAGATAAGGCTGGAGGAGGGGTTGGGGTGAGGCTGTGGTGCCACCCATTCCAGCCCTGTGACAAGGACTTTGAACTTGGTTCCAAGGGCAGTGGAGCTGCTGGGGCAGGGTTCGTGTGTTAGAGAGCGTACAGTGGCCACCTACAGAAGGAACGGGGAAACTTTTGGAGCTCTTGCCCTTCCACACTGCCAAGGAGAGGTGATGGCAGCCTAGTCCAGAGAGCAGACATTGTCTCAGATGGATAGGAGGTGAGACCTACATGCTTTGGTGATTGATGGATGGAGGGAGGGGCTTGGGAGAGGGATAACTCTCTGGACTGACTTAGGCAAATAGTTGAATGTTGCTGTACACTGATCCCTGGGCACAGTGGAGAGTGAAGAGTTCTAATGACTGACAAACTTACAAGGCCCACTGGAGAGGTGGTGTGGAGCCCAGTTTGTGAGTTCTCCCAGAAGAAGGCTTGTTTAAAACAGAATGTCCTAGACCACATGAGGCAGGGCCTTTTGCTTCTGTAGGATGGTCACTGAGTGTTAGACCTTGCCTGGTCTGGACTCCATTCAGTGGGATGTATCCTTTGAGTTCATGCTCAGATATGGCAATGGCAGGTTGTCGTGGGAGTTTCCAAACCTTCTCATCCTTTTTTTTTTTTTTCCTTTTTCTTTTTTTCGGAGCTGGGGACTGAACCCAGGGCCTTGCGCTTGCTAGGCAAGCGCTGTACCACTGAGCCAAATCCCCAACCCAAACCTTCTCATTCTTGCTGCATCCCCCAATGTAGGCCTGTGAGAAGTCAGGCCACCATGCCTTTCTGCAGCACTCACCAGGACCACCAATGCTCAGAGAAGGGCGTCCATCGTCCTTGATTGGGAAGGCAGCAGCAAAGTTGTCCTGTTAAACCTTCTGTTTGGATGGCCTGAGCTCAAGCCCAATGTAGGTTGATGTCATTATGTAGGTGAAGGCAGGTACAGGATAGAACAAGGCCTGTCATTGGACAAGAAGGAAGAATGGGTAGGAGAAAAGTTTTTGAGAGGAGACCGGGGCCAGAGGCAGAGTAGCCGAGAGAACATGGAGGCAGATGTTAAGATTTTTCTCTACATATTTACAGGTTTTTATGAATATCCTTAAGGGATGGATTTTCAGGATACAGGATTTTGTGTATCAAGATGAACAAACTGTATCTTATCTAGGTGGGCAATTATATTTTATCAATTGGATCAGAGGTTGTTGTGTTGTGTGTTCTTTCATGTGGCGATTTAATTGAGTTCAAGAGAGTGTTGTGGCGGTGGGACACAGTGAGCCCGCCACGGAATTGGGATGTGTATGTCTGGCAGGGTGGCAACCTGCCTTGGGAACTAGAAAGGTAGAGGGATTGTTGCCAGGCTCAGAGAGTAGCCATCGGCAGTGTGATATGGGATGGAGCCTGTCGGGTGAGACGCTTTGTTGACTGAGATGAAAATATCCTGCAGATGCCATGGAGCCCTATGGTGCCAGTGCTAGTGTGGGATAAAAGAAACATTTCTTTTTTTATTTTACTGAAACAGCCCAATTGTCCAAGCAGTGGGCAGGCCCCTGGGGGAGTACAGGAATGAATTCCTCCTGGCAACTAACTTCAGAGGCCTGGGTCTCCCCATTGCCGAGTTTGCAGTTGAGCACTTCCCAGGAACACAGGCTGTCAGTACACAACCTGCCCCTAAGCTGGCAGAAGCATAGTGGGTCAAGGATTGCTCCTAAAACCTTGAACAGCATGTGGACAGTTTGGGTGGAGCCAGAGTGCCTGGCCATGCTGTGCCACGACAGCCACCCAAGGTCAGGCCAGTACTATGCATGTGGCAGCAAGGCATGTTCCAGGCAGGATGCAGAAGGTTGCTGGAGCTGGTGGCAGTGCTCCAGGATAGCTCCAGGGGGTGGCCCTTGGCCTCCTACTTACAGCCTATGGGCTGCTTGCTCCCGTGACTGGGAACACTGTCATTCCAAGCAGGGCAGATTCTGGTATGGTGTTGAGGGTTGAGGGAGCATGGATGACAAGGCAGATGTGTAGAAAGCATGAGCTGGAGACAGAACATGTAGTTCAGAGCCTGGGTCTCAGGACAACTCTGCCTGACTGAATACAAAACAGGCTTTCATGTCAAAGAGGGTATGAGGTAGTTGATTCTGGAACCAAAAGGAATGACCAAGGTCTGAGAAAACAGATTTAGATTGTCCCAAATGCGGTTTAATTAAATGGCTTTTTGTTTGTTTGTTTTTCAGTAAAAGAACAAAGTCATAAATCAAAGCTCTTTTCAAATTCATGGGTTAAAACATCAGATAGGTAGGCTACTGCAAAACTTTTAAGGTGGTAGGAGTCAATAAACTGTTAGTACATTCCAGAAGGCTTCACCTCATAGAAACTGTCACCTATAGACGTGGACGATTGATGGCTATCAAGGGGAGGAACAATAGCCCAAGGTAATTCAACTTCACAGCAACAGTGGTCCTAATCTTCACACTCAGGGAATTCTAATCAGTCATCAACCATGTAGAGTCTTTGACACAAATAAGGACTTTCTTTCTTTCTTCCTTCCTTCCTTCCTTCCTCCCTCCCTTCCTTCCTTCCTTCCTTTCTTTCTTTCTTTCTTTCTTTCTTTCTTTCTTCCTTTCTTCCTTCCTTTTCTTCTTCTTTCCTTCCTTCCTTTTGTTCTTTAGTCCTTTCTCCCTTTCTTTCTTCCTTGGAACTTCAGCTCACACCATGACCTATGCCTCACTATCTTGACCCCTCAGACGTGCAAGATGTTCACAGCCTGCTGTCCATAAACACTCGTGATGGTCAGCTGTCAGTCCACTCAGACAACTCTTAGGCCTGCCCATTATCCCTTGACAGATATGATCTCCTTGAACTTCCTGTTGACACCAGCCCTCCCAGGGAGTAGGCACAGAAACAACCTGTTCCATGTAGGCCTGAGCAGTGGGTGTGACAACTGTGGGCACTGATGCTACAGGCAGAGGCTGGCCTGCTATGTGCTTGCCTCTGGGGCCCTAATAGCAGGGCAGGTCACATCCTCTCCTTCTGCTTACAAAGCCATGTACCTGTTCTTCCTGGCAACATAGCCTTGTTTGGAGGACACACGCCACAGGCAAAGAAAGGGGTGGAAGAAGACAGAGCATGGCAAAGGCTCTGGGACAGAGATGAGATTCAGCAGGATTCAAACAACACATTAGAGTTTCTCGGCTGACCCCATGATAGGGAAGGCCTTTCTGCTCGGAGTCAGTAGACCCCTGAACTATGAACCCCCAGTGAGTTACAGCCCAGAACGCCCTAAGTGGGCCAGCACACACTGAGCTTGACTTGGTGTGGGCATGTTCAAACTTTGTCGTCAAGATCCTTCTTCTTCTAGATGGCTTCTGATGCACACGGCTCTTGAGAGGGTCTTGGGAACACAGACTTTAATGAGCCTAGCATAGCATAGTGGAGGCTGGGAGGGAAGGTGCACAGAGCTTTACTGCCATGAGTGTTGCAGGCAGCAGCCTGTGTCTGCCAGTGTGCTAAACATGCTCAGGGCCCTGATGCATTCCCTGAGGGTCTTCCTGGAGCTTGGGGGCCTCTCCTAACGGGAGGTGGGTTCTTGTTGAGTCTCCCTGGTTCTGGCCCTGGGATCTACTGCTATTGGTTTCTCTCTATACTTGGGAATGGGTCTGTTCTCAGGCTCTCAGGGAATTTGCCTGTGGGATGCGGTGGAAAAGCGAGCAGGGCTGGGCTGTTGCTCTGCCCCTGCTATTGGATCCCCTTGGCAGACTTCTTAATCTCTGCTCACTCGTCTGTGAAATGGGGATATTAGAAATCATATCCGATAAGGTTCTGAGGGTTTAGTGAATCATTCAGAAGGGCTCACACCAGCGACAGTGCTGACACAATGTCAAATGAATATTCAGTACACAGAATCTGTAGATCAGCAAATGGGACCCGGCTGGGCCCTGACTGCCTGCCTAGGCGCTGCGCCCATAGACCACCTAGATGTCACTGTTCCCTGTGCCCACCTTCCTTCCATGTTAAGCTGATAAGCCCTGAGCTGCAGTGAATGATCACTAGACAGAAACTCCCTCTCCTAGCCTAGCCACAGAGTTACTCTGCTTCCTTGGGAAAGTCACCCCTCCCCTCTCTACCTCCCTTTCACTGGCTATAAGTGGGGAAGAGACGCTCAAGGATCCCCAAGGGCTGGCTCTCCAGGAAAAGCAGTTTGGTTACATTGACTTCCTGGCCCTGTGCTAGGCTATGCTTTGAGAAGGGCATTGGCTCTGCTGTTGGTATCCGGGTAATGGAGAGAGAAGAGGCAGTGCCTTCCCCAGGCTCCCCGGGTACTAGATGCCCCCAGCCTGGTTTGGCTGGCTCTCAGGACTCCACTCCTTCCCCTGTATGCTACAGTTCAGCACATTATCAATGTGTTCTGGCCCCATTGTCCTGGGTTGGCAGAGCTGTGTTGCCCCTCATAGCATGATGTCTAATTCTGGCCTCATTCACCTGATGGCTGCTATCCATCTTCCATATTGGATGCTAACTTTGCGAGTGCAGAGCCCAACCTGTGTTGTCCGCAAAAAATGTCTTGGCTCTTTCTACTCCCCATTAGATCAGCACTGAGTACAGTTTTTTTTTTTCCTTTTCTTTTTTTTCCGGGGCTGGGGATTGAACCCAGGACCTTGCGCTTCCTAGGCAAGCGCTCTACCACTGAGCCAAATCCCCAACCCCCTGAGTACAGTTTTTAAGTAAGCAGTTCCCACAAAGGTAATCTCCCCACTGACCTGGCTAAGAGTATTCTCAATAGCCGTGAGCTTATGCGTGTGTGTGTGTGTGTGTGTGTGTGTGTGTGTGTGTGTGTGTGTGTGTGTTGGGGGGGACACAGATGGACAGGCAGAGTAGAGAGAGACTGGGAACAGGCAGGGCCACTGTAAGAGACACCTCTAGGAAGAAGGAGAGGTCAAGACAGCATACTATGCTCTGTTCTAGTAGAAGAGAAGGTAGGAGGGTGGGGCGCCTTCTGTCCAGTTCTTTCTGATATGTCACCGTAGGAGCTTTCTGCTCAGGTGAGAGAGGCATGGGGTAAACCTCATCCTGGAAGCACGGCCCACACAAGACAGCGCAGGGTCTAGCTTTAGGACAGAGCCTGCAGTCGTGGGGAAGCACCCTAGTGAAAAGTAGGCCATCTCAGAGTCTTCAACCCTGGTCCCTATAGTCACAGAGCTGGTCAGCTGTGAGCAACTCTAAATCCAGGATTCTTCATGTGTGAGGAGGGTAGGAGACCCGCCACCGTTCAAGATCCAGGCAAATACGAAATGATCTAAAGCAGCTAAAGCCACAAGCACAGGGCCTGGGCACAGAGTCTGTGTTCACAAGCAGGGAGCCTAGAGGCAGCTCTTGAAATACTCTGGATTTTGGAGATGGGCAGCTTTCATCCCCATTCTGCAGATGAGGAAACCGAGGCTCAGAGAGAGGCAGAGACTTACTCAGGGAGACCTAACCTACCTGGGTTGGAGTAGAATTGGCCAGCTATGTTTCTCTGAGTCTACACTGCCCCCCTGTTTTGGTTGCTATAATAGGCACTTCTTGGTTCTGTGGGGAGGAAGCTCAGGTCCTCTGTCTAGCGCAGATTCCTCAGAGTTTGGTACACCGGGTGCCAAGTCAAGACAAATGTTTCATGCACAGCTGGACAATTCTAGAAAGACCAAAGGAACCACTCCCTGACCCTGAGGGCAGCTGCATTCTCAGTCAGCCGTCCTGCTTGCAAGCCTTCAGTTCAATTGCAGCTATGCACTGGGACAGAGCAGTTGAGGGATGGGGGTGTGACAGAGGAGCCTTGATGATTGGCTGGTTCTTGCTAAGGAGCGGCAGCCCCATCCGGGAGCAGTGTGTGGGGCTCAGGGTGGAATCCATTGACGATCCCAGGGTCAGGGGTGCTGCCGAGAAGGATGGCCACCCCTTCCTCTAGAGACATATTTTAGAGATCCGCTGGGGACCTGGGGATGGGCAGCAAGGGACTCAGGGATGGCAATTTTAGTTGAGAGTACAAGTCATGCTCCAACTAGCGCACACTTTCCGCTAAAGGATTGGCCAGTGGAGGACTCTCTTCCTCGCCACATCCTTGGGGGCGGGGGAAGTGGTTTGGGAAAATCACAGACTTTTCTATTTGATGGAAGCTAGGGAGCCAAGCCTCTCTTCTGAGTAGCAGTGGCCGGCTGAACGAGGGAGCGGGGTGTGTGTTGTGTTTGGAAAGGGCACTCGGAGGAGGAGGAGGAAGAGGAGGAGAAGTAGGAGGAGGAAGAGGAGGAGGGACGGGTGATGCAAGGATTTTGAAAAAAAAAAAAGAAGAAGAGGAAGAAAAAACGCTACCTCCCTGTGGGAGGTGGAACCTGGTCATTTGGTTCTGCTTTTCCCAGCAGGTACCGCTCCCCTGGGGAACTTGGGTAAGTCCATAAATAGCTCTACTGACACAAAGGAGCTCTGTCTGGGGAAGGCAGCCGCTTGACACGGCCGGCCGGCTGCCTGCCCGCCCGCCCGCCCGCCCTCGGGAGGAGCCGGGTGGAGCCCCAGGGCGGGTGGCCGGCAGGAGCTGCAGCAGCTAGGAGTTGCCTGGGTCCTTGCTGGAGTGTGCTGGGTAGGTGCCTTGATGACAAAGGTGTGAGTGTGGTGGTGGGCAGTAGGAGGGTGGTCTTGTTCAAGACATCCCATCCCTGTTTCTATTGTTTCTTCCCCAGGGCAGCCATTGAGAGACATCTTGCAACCGAACCGGTTCTGGGGTGTGTGTGTGTGTGTGTGTGTGTGTGTGTGTGTGTGTGTGTGTGTGTGTGTGTGTGTCTGTGTGTCTGTGTGTCTGTGTCTGTGTGTCTGTGTCTGTGTGTCTGTATCTGTTTGTCTGTCTAAGGGGGCGGTAGCCCCTCAGGGGTAGGGGGCAGGCACCCACTGTGAGCTTCTCTGTTTCAGAATGGCCAGCTAGCTTTTCTTTCTAGGAGAGACGAGGAATCTTTGGTGACTAGTTGGGACACTATGTGGGAACAGAGTGCTTAGCCAGCAGGATTGGCTATTGTGTCAAGGATGCTGGCCACAAACCAAGCACCAGGGATGGCAGTTCTTATGTAGACCCCCCCTGGCTGGGGAAGAGCTGGACTCCTAAGCTGGTCTTGGGGCGTTAATGCTAGGCTCCTAGATCTGGGAACCCAAGCAGGCTTGCTGTATGCCCTATGAGCTCAAAGCCTCCCCAAACCCTCAATGCTTGCCAAGGGAAGAGCCTACACCTGTTCCCTTGGCTCCAGCTGAGACCACTCATTCTTAGAGCCAGCCCCTGTAAGGGCAGGCAGAGATCGGTTCTGTCCTCAACTTAGAGGGTCCATGTCTTTACTCTGTTCCAAAAGAACCCTAAATCATGGACTAGAAGGGTACCCTGAGTCTAGAGAGGGGGTAAGCCTTGGCTAAGTTCAAGCAGCAGGTCTATGACTGAGCCAAATCAGGATTGTGGACTTCTGCCTCCCAGAACAGGGAGGAGAGGACAGGGCACATGGGAAGGCATTATCTAGCCCAGAGCTACAGGATCCTACTTGGTGCCTGACATCATTTGTTCAAGACTCCCGATTCAGTGGATGGCCACCAGGCCCCTCAGCAACTCTGGAGAACTGTCCCCCATCCTGATGGTCTCTGGCTTTGTGCTATGGACACTTTACTTCCTGTCAGGGTGACTGGAGTGGTTGCACACCACCAAAGCAAGAGCTGCAGTGGCTTGCTCCTCTGATGCTGGCAGGATCTCAGCCAGAGTCAAAGTTTCCACCCAGTCCCTCTGAGTCCTCTGCACCCAGCCAAGGGCCACCTCTCTTCTTCCTCAGCTCTAGCATGTGGCATGGCTTAGCCCCGGGCAGGGAGCCTCTAGGGAGCCAAGTTGCAGGATGGGGCATACTCAGGCCCAGCCCAGCATCTGAGAAACAGGAACGTAGTGAGGATGGAGGCCATCCAGACAGTGAGTCCTTGTCGGGGGCTCTTGGCTTTGAGCCAGGTTGGTCCTTTAGGCTCCTGGTTATAGGTAGGTACTAGTTATCAACGAAAGAACCATACTTTGCAGCTTGTCTGCCTTACTTCCTTGTTTTCGTGCATGCTGTTTCCTCAGCTCAGAGAGCCACTCTTTTCTGTTCTCTCTAGGTCTTAATTGCATCTAACTTTCATACCTGGAGTGAATGCATCTGTCTGCTGCTGGTGGCATCTCTGGTGGCTGCTTGTGTCCTATTTATGCAGGATGTGGGGCTTATTCATCCCTTAGTCACCCACAAGCCCAGCTTTTTCCTAGGGTGTGGTTGGAGAGAGATGTCGGGATGCCCTAATGAATTAGGGTTGGTCTTTCCCTGCCCTCCTACCACCCAAGGCCATGTTTTGATGTCCAGGTCAACTCAGGTTGTCCATCCTAGCTCTGTGCCAGGCAAGAGAGTGGGCACTGCCAGGAGAGGACCTGGTCAGCAGTCCCTTAGGAGGGTCCCTGCCTCTACACATCAGTGTGGTATTAGGAGGACCCAAGGACTTGAAGGCTGGGTTTACTGGTAAGTGAGGTAGGGAGAGTTTTGACTTTAGCCTACCTGAAGCCGTAGAAAGAGCCTATTCAGGGGGTCATACTGTGCTGGGTGGTGACCATGCCATAGTCTGGCCATCAATGGTAAAAGGTGGAGCCCTGGATGGATCCATTGTAACACTCATGGTCATTTGCACAGGCCATAGGGGCTTGGAGCTTAGCTACCTGGACCACTTTGGAGTTGTCATTACTTGGACTAGATCTTGAACGCTGGTCCTCCACCGGGGGGTCTGCCTGGCTCTCTAAGAGGATGCATGGCTGGAGAGGGAGGGCCCATGCCCAGCTAGATCCCTGAGGAGCTTAAAGGCTGCTTCCTATGTACTCTCTGAGCTGATAGATTCTGTGTACCTTCTGGAGAGAGAAGGGATTGAGGGGGGGAGGAGGCTTTCACCTGAAGTCACAAGGAACCTGGGACTCTGGTTGCACAGCCCAAACCTCTCACTGATTGTGCTTGCTGACCTCTAAAGAAGCAATGTACCCAGCAGAGAAAGTCCGAGAGACCCAGTTGCTTCTCATACCTGATCTGTGAAGTTTAGGCAGATTCACCTGTGTTTCTATCTTAGTTTCCCTTTTGGAGCAAAAGAACTGGATGAGATATTGCCAGGCATGTTCCAGCCACTGGATCCTCTGGTTCTCTGCAGACTTAGGTCTAAGAGTCCTGGTCAAGGCAAGGCAACTGAGAAACAGCCTTGGGCCTTTCTGCCTCTTACCCAGGCGCCTCTGGGTTAGAAGCCTTCTCATGCAAGCTGCAGCCCAGGGAGGTTTGTTGTTGTTTGTGGAGTCTGTCCGTTTCCAAGATGTCATTGCTCAGGGAAAACCATCATTCCTCCCAGGGATAAACAAGGCTGCTTATGGCTCAGCCCCCTAAGCCCAGGGAGGCTGGAGCCACTCACAGCGGGTCAGCTGGGCTCAGTCCCAGGGAGCTGATGCCCTACACCCTCCCCACCATCCCATCCCCCCTCCACAAAACCACTAGTCAGCAGGATGGGGTGGAGGGGGAATGCACCACCAGCCACTTGGGGAATCAGAGGGTCTAGGCACTGAGAAACGGGGAGAAAGTCTCCCCGATGCCCTCTTCTCTCCGATGGTGGTCTGGATCATAACATCAGACGTGTGGAGAGCTGCCTGCTGTACCCTCTACCCCAGATGGCCCAGGGTCTCTCCCTTCTGGGCACAGTGCCCCGAGCTGACGCCTTAGAACTTACCCAGGCCCCCAGTATAGGAAAATGAGTGGAGTGGTGAGTTACAGGGGACTTGGTAGAACATTCACCATCTGCCCTGTTACTTGTTGGTAGGTTAGACTTGGTCTGATAGCAGCACCTGGAAACAGGTGGCAGGGCGGGAGGGGGCACGAAGAAAGACTGAGGAAAAGCTGTGCAGAGCCTCTGGTTGGGGGTGGGGAGCAAATGGCTGGCAGGAACCTTGAGACAAGGCTGGAGGAGGTTAGGGTCCTCGGATTGTAACTGGTGTCTAGCCAGGACTCGAAAACTTCACTGAAGAGAGTATAGTTTATAGTTGGTCCAAATAGCAACTTAGTTCATTCTTTTTGCCTCTCTCCTCCATCCTTTTCTTCTTCCCTCCCTCCCTCCCTTCCTCCTTCAACTTTCACTTCCCCCTCCTTTCCTGTTATGCCCATTAAGCACCTTTGTGCAACATACCCTTTCTGGGGCCTGGAGGTATCAACAGAAAAGACTCAATCTGTGATCTCAGATCTGGGCTGGGTAGTTAATATGGGAGAGTGCGATGGATGTGGGGGTGGCCCTCTGTCAGTGCCCCTGAGAAGCATCTGGTTTAGCCTGGATGCCTCAGTGAAAGCTTCCTACAGAGTGAGGCTGTCTGTCAGTGCACATGTGTACCTGTCCACAGAGCAGGACTTCATCCTCCTGACTCAGTTTCTTTTCTATGTAGATGTGATTTTCTCCTGGGGGTGCACATTACCCTCCACCCCAGACACCACCCGAGCGCCTCCTTACCTCCAGAGGCTGTCTAACGAATCTGGTAGGGGTGCGGACTCTGGACTTAAGGGCAGTGACCTCACTTCGCAGTGTGCACCTCTCCTGCCGGTGGTTCTGACAGGAACCTCCTCACTGGTCAAATAAGATGCAAATGTGAGGCTCTTAGATGAGGAGAAATCAAGCCTGTGGATTCCAGGTCATCTCATGGAGGACCAGATGTCTCATCTCATAGGTGGCTGTCGCTAAATACAGCCATGTAGGCTGGCCCTTCAGACAGGGGGACTGACACAGAAGGTGACGGGCAGGTCCTCAGGCAGCAGCGTTTTGGAGGAGGATAGTGGAAATGTGTTAGAGAGAGAGGGTTTATAAAGGGCGGTGACCTCACAGAGGACTGAGCTGCTGTCTCTGGCAGAGAGGATGCTGTTGAGGGGCCCCCTTTGTCTTTAAAGTGAATTTTTAGGTGGAAGCCTGGTGTACTGGAGAAAGATGACAAGACTACAGTTCATGGCTTTTCACCAAATGAACACACCCATTCGGGTCCATAAGGAAGGCATTCCACCCAGTACTTCTCTCACTGATTGCTTGCCTACTTTGGACTCTGTAGAAATAGGACCCTTGAGTAGCTTTCATGCTGACTTCTTTCCTTCGATGTCGCCCCCCCCCCCCCCCTGTGATTCAGTCAACACGTTGTCTCAAAGTTTTTAGTTTGTTCATCCTGTTTCTTTTAGTGTTCGTCTCTATATGCATACCTCGGTTTATCCATTATTTCAGTTCTGACAAGTGTTTTGCGTATTTCTAGTTCCAGGCTGCAGGGAATAGTTCTGCAAGGACCTCCTTGAGTACGTCCTTTGAAGCGCATCGTCTTTCTTAGATATACCTCCAGCTCGCAATAACTGACTCAGAGCGCTGTGTATAATTAGCCTGAGTAGACGCCGTCACAGTTTCCCAAAGTGACATCAGTGCATCTGCTTTCCGGCCCGTGTATGACAGTTTGTTGCCCCCTGTGTTCAGCAACACTGCCGGTATCAGATGGGGTGATATCTAATAGTGTTTTAAATTTACATTTCCTTCATGACTCATTAGGTTGTGGGCCTTTCATATGCTAATTGCTCATTTGGATACCCGCTGGCAAAGTGCCTGCCCTTTCAAGCCTTTTCCTCTCTTTCCTATTGGATCTGTCTCCCCTCCCTACAGGTTTGTGGGAGCTTAAGAAAATGATTCTGGATGTGTGTTCCTTAATAGCTAAGCACGCTGAGAATATATTTCTGCGTCTTTTTTTTTCTCTTTTAAATTATTATTCTTGTGAGGGAATATTTGAAGAAAGGGGTTCTCCATTTAAATCCAATCCAATCTGTTAACCTTTTTTAAAGATGAACTCCAGGTTCAGCGGGAGGCCAGGCCTTGAGAGATAGAGAGCGACTGAGGAGAGGCCAACAGTGTCGACTGTGATTCTCCACACACCCACATGGGGCTGCCCTCAAACCCATGTGTGCCCACACACCCGCTCACACCACACACATGCACACATTCAAAACACTAAGTAGAAACAAAGCCCAAGACAGTGTGAATCCTTGACTGTTGTGAGGGTCAGAGGCCGTCAATTACCCAGCCCATGTGGACATCAGAAGGTTTAATTATCAGAAATTGTTGTTATACGATGTTGTTCTGGGGATAATGACATAGAAGAAGAGTCTATACATTTTCCCTACTGGTGAATTTTTTTTTATTTTATCTTGACCCGTGGTTGGCTGACTCTGCAGACCTGAACCCCACAGACATGGCAGGCCTTCTGAAGTTCCGATTGTTTCGTGCTTTATTTTTAAGCCTGAAACCCATCTGGAATAGATTTTTCTGCACAGCATGATGTAGAAGCCCAGATTCATCATCCCAGAGGAGATGTTCAACTTATCAAAGAGATTGTCCTTTCTCACTGTGGGACATTGTCACCCTGTCAGAAGTCAGGACCAAATGCAGACCTGTGGCCGGGTGGGTCGAGCTTTGGAAGGATGGAGGCGGCTGCTCTGGTTGACTGGGGGGCGGGGGGGGGGGGTTCCGGTGTTCCTGTCGCAGGAGCCATCTTGAGCTCAGGTGCAGAGCGCTGGAGAGAGAGTGTGTGTGTCCTAGTACTGTAAATAGATCGGGCTGGCTGTGTGGCCGAGGCGCTGGGGAAGAGGAGCTGCGTTAGTGGTGATGTCTGTGGGAGAGCGCACACGACATTTCATAAGGAATACTTGAGCATGAGCAGGCACAGCTGCCTCTAGGGGCTTGGAGGCTTTGAAACAGAAGAATGGTTTGCTCAAGTTTCTGTGAGACTCAGGGAATGAGAGTCCCACAACAGGGATAGCTGGGAGATGAGTTTGGAGCAGACCCAACCCAACCCCAGCCTAGCATCACCCTTCCCAGAGAGTGGGGCTCTGTGTGTTGGGACCTCAGTGGTGTGAACAGGGATGCCTGAGGGCCTATCAGGGTGACCTTCAGCTGGAGGGCAGCAGCTGAGTCTGATGTCCAATTGTGTACTCTGGGCTTCTATTGCCTCCGGTATTGTTCATCAGAGCCCCTAGGACTGTAGACCCTACAGGCAAAGGAAAAATGAAGACAGATAAGGCAGGTGTCCTGGAAAGTGGACAGATCCATTCCTCTACCTTTCAACCCTCACAGAGGCCTGAAGGCCATGCCTCAGGCCAAGATCTGATCCCTTTGAGCAGACAGACATCCTGGGAGAGTGGTACCCAGCAGAGGCAAGACTTGGCCAAGGTCTCACAGGGAACTCGAATGACAGAACCAAGGAGAAAGCTTGGGGTGCAGACTGACCCCCTCCTGAGATTCTGAGCCTTTGGTATAGGCCTCAGCTTCCTGCCTTGAACTAAGCAACTGCTTTTCTAGGCTGCTAGAAGGGTCAGAATATGTTAAGTGCTCTGGCTCAGAACTGGATGCAGGGGCATGCGCTGACAGTGTCAGCGATGTTGATGCTGACAGGACTAAGAACAGGACTGCAGGATTTGTGGGTACTTACTGAGCACCTGTGCTGAGCCAGACCCATGCCCCACTGTGCTTCAAGTGGATTGTCTCCAAGCACTGCTGGGATGTAGGGACTTAGTGTTTGGGTCACGATGCTTCATACATAAGGCAACCCCAGCCTTTTAAGAGGTCCCACACAGGCACTGATCTTAGAGGGAGTGGAAGGGGGATTTGAACCCTGATTCGTTCCACCTCCTCACCACAGTGGCCTGCTGTTCCTGGCTTTTGAAGTGTTCCCTGCTCAATAAGGTATTGCTTAGCAAAATGTGACTTAGGGTTGGCCCATGATGCCCTCCTGTGAGCAGAGAGCACCACTGCATGCTGCACACTGCTGTGCTCCAGGCCCTGCCTCCACATACCCCACCATAGCACAGCAGCTACAGCATATGGCTAGGAGATGGGCATCAACCCTAGCCACCCCCGCCCAGTCTCCGTTGCTAGTCTCATGATCATGGTGTTATTTGTGTTCTTCCCCGGGGTCGTCTCAGCACGGGAGAGCATTTTTATCCTGCCTGATGAACTTGGAAGAGGATGGTGCAGGCAAGCCTTATTTGGAGTGGACGCTGGGAAGGACATGGGTTAGGAGAAGTTTCTAGTGGATTCCTGCCCTGCTGTGAATAGTCACTTGGAGCAAGGGCAGGCCCTGCCTGTGGCACTACTCACTGTTGTCCAGTATAATACCTGCTCATGGGCATTCGGGGAGCATCTGTGAAAGGAAGAGAGGAAGAAAGGAAGCAAAAGAGGACAGGAAAGGCTGTAATAGGGTAACAGAAAGAGAAGGCATTGAAGTGTGTGTGTGTGTGTGTGTGTGTGTGTGTGTGTGTGTGTGTGTGCGCGCGCGCGCGCGCGCGCGCGCATGCGGGTGCATGCTTATAGCTCTACTGCTTCCGGTACCTTCTCCTGTGTGTCCTTGTGAGCCCACCGTTCCCTCAAATGCCCTGCTGAAGGGCCCTAGGTAGCTCTAGCTTCCCTTGCCAGGGCCTCCCCTGGGCTGTCTTTGTGGTCTAGGAAGGCCCTGCTTTGGCTCATGAGGATCAAAGCCCTGTCTCACTTCTTACCCTCACCCCTCAGAGTTACTCAGCAAATGCCTACAGAGCCCAGCCACATGCCAAGGCCTGTGCCAGGCAGTAGTGCCAAAGGCCAACAAGATCCATTCCTGCCCTGGAGGTGCCAGGTCTCTGGGGGAGAAACACAGGTGAAGGATCAGGTCAGTCTCTCCCTATCCAGCTCTACCTCAAGGGATGTGGAAGCTTAGAGGTAAGTAGAGAGGCAGGGAGGGATCTTAGGGGAAAGGATGAAAACAGAATAGGGTGGGTCAGGAGACTATGCTGCAGTTAGAGACCAGGGCACTGGTGCTGGCCCCATAGGGCGGGGCCTGGGCATTTGTAGGAACCAGAATCTTACCCTGAAAACGGTGTCCACTCAGCTCTGGAGGGATCAGGAAGGCGGCTGTAGAGATGGCGGAAATGGATCATGATGACCACAGTGGATTTGGGGATTGTTGATTGAGCACCGCTGTTCACCCGCCACCGTGACCCACCTTTACTTGTATTCAGTCACTTCCAGCAACCCTAGGAGGTCAGATTACTGGCCCCATTCTGAAAATAAATAGACTCAGAGGTCAAGTAACTTGCAAAAAGATCAAAAAGCAAAACGAGCGGAAGAAGTCGTGAGGAAAGCGGCTAGGGACGCTAGGACAGGGTCCCATGAGCGAACGCTGCTTCCACAGCTGGGATCCCTCAGCTCATGCAGACCCCTGCCCCATCAAAGCGCAGCCCTGTCTCCAGTAGTTTACACCATCTCCAGCTGCATCTTGGAGCTCCTTTGCCTCCCCTATTTCCTCCTCCATAAGCCTCTCCTACCTTTCTTGCTGCCTCAGCTCCCACAGCCCCTAGGGCAGGGCTGGGGTGGGGAGAGGAGAGCTTGGCTGGGTTCTTCATCGCAGTCTCTCCTCCACAGAGCTGGCTCCTCCAAGACAGGGGTGGATCTTGCTGCTGTTTGGCTCTGCTGCCTGGCACAGGCCTTGGCACATGGTTGGGCTCTGTAAGCATTTTCTGGGTTACTCTAAAGGATGGGGGATAGGGAATAAGCCAGGGCCCAGTCTTGATAAGTGAAGGAAGGACATGCCTGGCCACTGGGAAGTATAGCCCAGGCGCTAGCATAGATGCCTGGAGCCCTGTATCAGAGACCTTGCAGTGGAGATCTAATGGAAGCTCATAGAGTCTTTCCGGGTGAGTTTGGATTTGGAGAGGCACTGTGGGGTCCCCTGAGAGTTATAACTAGAGAAGTCATAAGTCGGACTCCCACAAGACAGTTTTTCCAGCGTGGCACAGAGAATAGCCAGAGGGACCTGGACTGCCCCTGGGAGTTACACAGCCCTTGGATCAGGGTTAACGATGTGGTGTAGATTCAGAGAGAATATAAAGATTCTTTAAAAAGGAGAATCAATAGGTTTTGTTCTCCAGCACAGTTTTGGGAATTGAGCAGAAGGCACAGTGTTCCTTCCGCTTTGCCCTCTGTCCCCTGCGCTCAGCCTGCCGCTTGCCTGAGGGTTGCCTGAAGTTTGATGAGGGACCATCCCGAGGATTTGGTGACTGGCCTCGGGGTCCGGAGTGGTAGTGAAAGATTCAGACGAGAGAATGATGTACAAGATTTGATTTGAGCAACTGGTAGTGACAACCCCACAGGGCTCAGAGGAGCAATGAACTCAGAATGCATTCAGTCTGGGCCACACGAAGCTGTTGGAGCTTAATGGGTTTATATCTAGGAAGTGATCTCCAACTCTGTCCCCGAGCCGAATGTCATATGACCTTCCTTAAGCTTTTCCCATAGGTTGCTTGGTCCTCCTCCTCTGAGTGAACCTTCCCTGCCCTCTGTGGCATCAACAAGGGCCTCCCCATATCCAACTTCTCCTCACAGCAAGACATAGCTCTCCTCTACACAGGAGGCAGTGGCAGGTGTTAATCTTGTCCTTTTTCCAGTGTCGCCTTGGTTAATGTCTTTTCTTCCCTTCTACCCTGAAAGCACAGTTGTGTCCAATGAGCCTGGGACAGTGTTTGGCTGCAGAGTTCTGTAAGGCTTGGGTAATCTAGCCTCAGGAGAGGGGTGGCCTGAAAACGCAGGGTGTGCTCCGGACGGGAAGTGGACGGTACATCAGAGAGGTGCAGGGCTAAGAGGAAGGACCTGGAGCAGATCCTGATGGACAGGCAGAGTGACCTATGATGGAGCAGAGCAGGGTTCAGTGGATCAGTCAGAGGAAATCGCTGGGCAAGTCCCAAGCCCAGCCATGTTAGGGGTGGTCATAGTTAGCATGTACTGGCTACTCACATGGCCACACAGTATTGAATTCCGGACACACGATAGCTCATTCATTTTTCTAGCAACACAACGAGTTGTTCTTAGTCTCATAACTGAAGATACAGAGGCACAGTGAGGCTAAGCTCAGGGTCCCCCAGCCAGAAAGAATGAAGCAGGTTCGGTGTCCAAGGCTGTCACCACTGTGAGGGCTTGTCGCTAACCTCTCAGACTTTGACCAGGCTGATGAGTTGGGGTCTAGAAGACAATGGTGTGGAGACTGAGCTGGTGGCAGAGGCAACATTCGGGGCTCTGGGCTCTGTGTCAAAGCCAGTCCTAGAGGAGCCAGCTGAGGCTGGATGGGGGAGCTTGGTTTGGGTTGAGTATCTGAGGATGGTGGAAGTGAGTGTCAAGCCAGGGAGGTGGAAGCTGGAGACCCAGTGACCCAAAGCCCAGTATAAAAGTGAAGCCTGGAGGCCACAGCCTGGCAAGAGCTCCGAAGGGCCTCTCCTAGGCTTGGACAAGTTCCTGTCTCTACAAGTGCTTCCCTGGCCTCCCTGTACCGTGGCAGAAAAAAGCAGGTAGCCAGAGATCTCATGTCTGTAACTAATGACTATAGCCCCGGCTTTCTGGCTTTCCAACCCGCGTTCTTTCCGAAACAGTCCGACTTACTTATGGGAGGCCCAACCTGAGACAGAGGCGAACACCAGCACCCCCACTCCCAGAACAGGAAGTGGTTTCTGAGGGCATAGGCTGTGCCTGACATCTGAGGGCCTCGCTGAATCATCGGCATGAGAACCCCAGGTTGCCTGTGGGGTCAACGGGGATGGCTCCGCAGTCAGCAGCTGTATGGGACTGAGCAGGGTCCTTCCCCTAGGGAGCCGGTGGGTGTCTGAGGTCAGCAACCACAGCTGGTGTGAGCAGGAGCTTCTGGGCATCGTCGATACCACCCTTCCCCAGCCTGATCCAAGCTCTGGATTGCATTTGGGAGAGGATTTGATTAGGCAATGGGCAATGGCTCCATTTAGAGGGCCTGGCTCATTTCCTGTGGCTGCTAGCAGGCGAGACAAGGACAGAATTAACCCTGCTCCAGCCTCGCCAAAGAATTGATACATGGAGGGATACAGACCTGGAGGGATACTGACATTCGGGGAGGTGGGGCAGCAACCCCCTGTTATGCTTGGGATCTAATGCCCTGTCAGAGCAGGCTAGCCTCCCCGGAGCACCCTGGTGGATTCTTATCACCCCATCCTATAGCAGCACTTTCCAAATTATGTGGTTCCTCACTACTCGTACTTCCTTTACTAGAGCGCTCAACACATTGCTTGTCTAGCTTCTGTTTTATTTCTTCCTGGAGGTCTATGTCCTTGTTCCCTGTGGCCCTCCAGTGCCTGTGAATAAATGAATAGATGTATCCTTCCCCCAGGCCCTCCCAGCATCAACCAGAGCTGGTTCTACATAGACACCTACACCCATGCCATTCTCAGTACGATCTATCCTGCCATTTATCCTCGCACCTCTCTCCCTTTTGCCATCTCTGTATCCCCTCCTGCCATTCCAGATTTCTGGGGTTCTCAGGTTTCTTGGAAGCTTCTCTAGAGTATGCCCTCAAGCCGCTACCACCCCAACTAGCTCTCCCAGGAGCACTGGCCTGACCAAACCTGCCCACAGTGGTCACAGTACACAGAGATCCAGCCTGGGGGCTTGGCATAGAATGAGGAGTTTTAGGCCCTGTCTGCAAAGCATTGACTTTTGTAGATGGGCTCCAGGCATACTCACAACCTGCTCCCTCCCCCAGCATATGAGATACCTGGGACAGGAGACATGGTGCTAATCTTGCATGAGTCTCAGCTTTCTTAGGTAATTGTCTCATGGTCTCAGGCCTCTGCCCCCATCTCTAGAGCGAGACCCCTAATAAGTGGCCATTGTATCAGTGTGTCTCCTGGGCTAGGGATGGGGGGGGGCATCCCTGTGAGACCTGTGTGGCCTCCATAGGCTCAGCTAGAGAAAAGGAGAGATTAAGTAGCATAGCTAAAAGGTGGGCCACAGTGTACCAAAGCCAGAGTCTGAAGGGAGCATTGGAGCGCATAACCACCTGGCTGTCTGAAAGTCCTTCAGCTCTGGTGACTTCCTGGATGATCCTCAGGGTAGGGCCCTCTGGGGACAGGCACCCCTTCTGCAGCAGCACTTCCCCTCCTGGTTTTGTTTGGTTTGGCCCCAGACTAGGGCTGAGTTGACAGAGGCAGGCTGACTTGCATTTCTGGTTTGGGGCTTGTTGCTACACTTCCCCCCAAGGGGATAGGGCCCGGCTCTGCCAATTGGCACCTGTGGGACAGGTCTAGGCCCTTCCCCAAGGCCCCCAGGAAAGGGGAAAGTCACTTGAATCCTTTGTTAGTGTCATTCTGTGCTGGGCCCTGAGGGCACCCAGCAGCTGTTTCCCTCCATCTTTTCCCAGGACAATAAGAGGCAGATGGAGGTCTGGTTGTGGCAGAAGGGTGTGTGTGTGTGTGTGTGTGTGTGTGTGTGTGTGTGTGTGTCTAAATGTGGGGTACCATGACCTTACTGCAAGAAAATTGGCTTTCTGATGCAGATACTGCCTTGCAGACAGGTGATGGGTTTGGTACTCAGGCCAGGATTTGGTGATGGATTTTGTACTCAGGCCAGGATTTGGTGATGGTACTCAGGTTAAGATCAGAAGCAGATTTACAAAGAAGGGAGCCAGATTTGGCGCCCTGGTTCCAGCCTAGCCTCCAAACTGTTCATGGTTAACTTTGACCAGCCATTGAGGCTCACTGCTTAGCATGCCGGACTCCTGTCTGTTCCTGGATGATCTCCCCTTCCACTTGGGAACAGCCTGGAGAGGCCGAAGCTCAGGCCCTGAGTTTCTTCACAATCTGGAGCAGGAGGCAAACTTAAATCCTGGGTGTTTGCGTCTACAGCTCTGTAGGGATGCTCTGGGTTCAGAGTTTCCCTCTAGAGCCATCATGAACACACACGACACAGGCCATCACCACACTCCTAGGCTGTAATACAGTTCCAGCTGTGGGCGGCTGCCCAGAGACAGATACAGGAGAGGTGTCTCAGTTCCTCAGCGGACTGGAAATATGTGTTTTGTAATGCTCCTAGGCAACCCCCGTAAAAGGGTCTTTTGACCCCTAGGGGGTCGAGATCCACAGGTTGAGAACCACTTGTCTAAGCTGTGGGGATTTAGGATGATTGATGCTTTAGGTTCTGAGGGGTCCCTAAGTAGCCACCTCCTGGTTGGCTCCAGGAGTCTCCAGGAATGGAAGTTATATGGAGTTACTGGTGCCCATCTTTGGCCTAGGAACTACGTCCTTGTGGTGTCTCCTCGGACTGGGGCCAGGTCATAGTCCTTGGCTGCTTCCGTTTCCTCTGCCGGAAACGGACATTTTCATTTTCATGCACCTAGACGGGGGCTCTTCCCGGTGTACTTTCACATCCGCTCTGTTGATCCCTGTGACCTCTGTCCTGTGTGTGCAGCACCCAGAAGCTGTCTGGAATCACGGACGACTCACTGTACTCCCAAGTGGAGCGGCCTACCTGGAGCTTCATCACCTTCAGGCTCGGCCTTTTTGTCTCCGGGAAAGTGGACAGTAATGAGGGTGGTTAGCTCGTTGCTCTTGGGGCTGAGTTCCCTTGTCCATCAGATGACCACCGTGATTTCTACAGCAGAAGTCAGAGCTCATCCACTGGGGTACCTTGTGTTTGGGCTCTGTACCAGTGTGCACCGAGAATACTTTCCCATGTGCTAAAGTGTCTCAGGGTATATGCCTAGGTGGTTTCTGGTTTCATTAGTTTTGTGAGGACATAGCTGTTTGAAAAATGAAAACTGGGCTCTAAGTAGATCTAGTGGCTACATTCCAAGCCCTTGAGTACAGCCAAGCCTCACCCAGGCCTAAGGCCTGCTTCCTCCTATATATGCATGGAGCACTGGGGATGGTCACTTGTGACTTTCTCTATGTTCTCTGGACACTGCTTCCTCTGAGACAACAACATCTCACACTGCTGTTAGAGGACAGCGTCTTTCTTTGCAAATGAATTCTGTCAGAACCCAGTAAGAATCCCCAAGGCTCTTTCCATTGGTAAAAGGTAGGAAATAATGCTGTTTTTGCTTTTTTCATCATTCATTCATTCATTCATTCATTCATTCATTCATTCTTTTTTTCCTGAGGTTCTCACACTAGGTGGGTAACCCCTCAGTGAGGTTCCAAGTGCCTGTGATACCCGATCATTCCAGATGTTGAGCAACCTTTGAAAGCTCTGGTTTTCACTCAGTTGACTGGTTTCAAATATACGCTCAACATTTAGAGCAAATTCTTGTTTGTCTGATTCGCTTCGGTTCTTGTTTTAATTGTCGGTTCTGGTGGGGTGACCCTCTGGGGAGATTCAAGACTGTTCCACATGCCGACAGTTCCAGCGTGGTGGCTTGGGTTTAGTTCTGGTTCACGAAGGCAGAGAGAGGCTTCCTGGTGTCCTTTACACATAGAGACAGATGAGGACTTCCCATGCAGAGAGAGGGAGTCTGGGCTGGTGTGGTCCCCACAGACCAGCAGATATCTCCAGTATTATTTCTCTGAGCCTTCCTTCCTCTTTTGCTGCAGATGTTTGAGACAGAGGCAGATGAGAAGGAGATGCCCCTGGTCGAGGGGAAGGGGCCAGGTGCTGAGGAACGCACACCCAGCAAAGACCCCTCTCCCAGCCAGGAGCTGCCTCCAGGACAAGAACTCCCACCCAGCAAAGACCCCTCTCCCAGCCAGGAGCTGCCTCCAGGACAAGAACTCCCACCCAGCAAAGACCCCTCTCCCAGCCAGGAGCTGCCTCCAGGACAAGAACTCCCACCCAGCAAAGACCCCTCTCCCAGCCAGGAGCTTCCTGCAGGACAAGACCTCCCACCCAGGAAGGAATCCTTTTCAGGCCAAGAAGCAGCTCCTGGCCCAGAGTCACCATCCAGTGAAGACATAGCAACCTGCCAAAACCCCCCTCAAAGCCCAGAAACCTCAACAAGCAAGGACTCCCCACCAGGCCAGGGATCCTCTCCAACCACAGAAGTCCCATCTTGCCAGGGACTTCCTGCTGGTCAAGAATCTACAAGCCAGGACCCTCTGCTCAGTCAAGAGCCCCCTGCTATCCCAGAATCCTCTGCCTCCGATCAGAATGTTCTACCCTCTCAGGAGTCACCTCCCAGCCAGGGCTCCCTATCAGAGAAGGCCCTTGCTGAGCAGACTATCAGCCCCGGGGAGCTACCAGCGGCCACTGCAGGTGAACCTTCAGCCTCCAGACCTAATTTTGTGATCCCCGAGGTCCGCCTGGATAGTGCCTACAGCCAGCAGGACGGAGCCCATGGAGGCAGCTCTGGTGAGGATGAGGATGCAGAAGAGGGAGAGGAGGGGGAGGAAGGGGAGGAAGATGAGGAGGACGACACCAGCGACGACAACTATGGGGATCGTAATGAGGCCAAGCGCAGCAGCCTGATTGAGACTGGCCAGGGCGCCGAGGGTGGCCTCTCGTTGCGTGTGCAGAACTCGCTGCGGCGCCGGACGCACAGCGAGGGCAGCCTGCTGCAGGAGGCCCGTGGGCCCTGCTTTGCCTCTGACACCACCCTACACTGCTCTGATGGTGAGGGCACCACATCCACCTGGGCCATCCCTTCTCCCCGCACCCTCAAAAAAGAACTGGGTCGTAATGGAGGCTCCATGCACCACCTTTCCCTGTTCTTCACTGGGCACAGGAAGGTAAGAAGAACGGGGTGGGGCTGGGGCCAGGGAATGGTTGGAGGGCAAGTCTGTAAGATTCAGAGGGCAGTTATAGTGGCCACAGGAATCACAACCCCGCTCCACCCTTGCTCCTTGAGAGACTTCCCAGTGAACCTTCTGCCTGCCCATTTGATAGAAGACAAAACTGAGGCCTCTGGGTGTCAAGGAGAACCCACACCCTCAGACGTTGTATTCTCCCAGCTCCATTGTCCTATGGTCCCTGCCGAAGGCAGAGAAGGTTTGGTTGAGTTCAGAACATCGTGCATTTTGACTTAAAAAGTCTCGAGATAGCATCTGGAAAAGCAAAGCCTTGCAGGGCTGAGGAGATGGCTTAGTGGGCAGAGCACTTGCCTGGCAAGTGTGAAGGCCTGAGTTTGATTTCCCGGAGTCCACATAGAGCTGGATAAGGTAATGCAGCTCCACAATCTGAATATTCTTAAGGCAAGGTGTGGGGGCAGAGGTGTGAGAATCACCAGAAACTCATAGGAATCAGAAGTAACAAACAGTGAAAGAACAACCCTATCTTAATAGGGTAGAAGGCAAGGCCTGGCACCCGGCCCAGGTTTATCCTCTAATCTCCACACATACACTCTCCCCCACCCCCATATTACAATTTAGATCTGATCCAGGCCTGGCCAGTCTATAAATCTATTAGCTAACAACAAAACCGGCATATTTCTATCAATTTCTATCAACACATTAATCTGCCAGCAACTCTGGGCTCTAGAGAGTATTTTGGGCCCATTTCACAGATAAGAAATCTGAGTCCCAGAGAAGCTCTATAACTTGACCCAGATCACACCGTTTACAAGTTGTCTGAAGCAGAATTAGCGTCTGACTCCAAGACTAGAGCTCATAAGGACTCTGCTGTTTGCCTTGCACACATGTTTATAAACATGCAAACCGATGTTTATGGGTTTTCTGCTTTGTGCCAGGCCCTGTGTTCTGTACCATGGCAGGGGCTGCGGGAGCAGCGGGGCTGATCTCAGCTAGGGAGGAAAGAAAGGGCTTTCTGTGTGGGCTGGGGACTTAGCCTAGCAGAACAAACCACACCGTGGCCTTTAAGTCCGGCAGGCAGTCTGAGCCTAAGTTCTATCCCTTACCTATTGTGTGGCCTTGAGTGAGTCACCAGCACCTCTGAGACTTGCTTTCCTTCCCTGAAAAGTAGGGCTTAATAGCACTCCGTGTCCCAAGTGGGTGGGGATGAACTGGACATGACTGACAGCACGCTTTGGAAGAAGCCCTCAGGGAGCCCTGCTTCTGCTCCTTTACACTGAAGAGCATCTGTGATGCTAGAGCGTTGTTATGACAACTGTGTGAGGCTCAGAGATCCAAAAGTTTAGGAGAGACCAGACCCTGGGACTGAACAGAAAACCTAGAAAAAGATGCCCACGGTGGAACCCGGAAAGTAAAGTACATTTAGGATAAATGGAGGATAAGGCAAGAGCAAAGTATAGAACATAGGCAGGCAACATAGTTACTGCCACTCCCTAGCCAAACCCAGGGCAGACATCACTAATAGATTACAGCTCACTTTGCAGCTTTGTAACCTCTGACAAATACTACAGACCTGGCATCTTGAAAGACAATTTTCTACAGGAAGTTGGTCAGGCCGAAAAGGCCTTGAACTACTCTGGGGCTATACACCCCCAGGGCTTGTGGGTAGCTCTGTTTCCTCATCTGTAAGTTCCCAGGGGTTGGGAACTTACACCTTGTCACTTCTCCTCCCCAGCCCAGCTCTCTGGAACCAGAATTTCCAGCGCTAGTACCCAGACCCTGCAGTTAGAACAAGTGCTCTGAGGATTATGATACCTGCCTAAGTTTGATTGCCACCATTACCACCTTAGGCCAGTCCCCGAGACAGCTGCTACAGTCACAAAGGTCAGGCCTAGCTGCCCTTCTCTCCAGTGCGGCTGAGGACCAAGGGCCCAACCACCTACGTTAGGCCTCCACAGCCTTCGTCCCGCTTAACCCCACCCTTTCTTGTTTCTGTTTCTTTCACCATCCTTGCTCCAACACAAATATTTATATGCAGGGAAGTTAACACACATCCATGCATGCGTTCCAACTTGGCCCTCCATTCGGGTGACCCCAGTTCCACAGATGCCACACCTGGGAATCTAGGTCTGTACCAGGTCCCTCCTGCCTCAGCTCTGTGCTGCTCACTGTCTGGTCCCCACTGTCACTTCCTCTTTGATACTTCATTTCTCAGGCTTGAGTAACTTAGGCTATCAGGGCCCCCAGGGGCTGTTCCTAGTGTGTTTGGGCCATTCTAGAACACACGTGGCTTCCACTCCGCAGGAAGTTCATCATCCTTTCCCTCTCTAGCCTCCAGCTACAGTCAGAAACCCAGCAGGGCAAGGAGACGTGAAACCCAGACTCAAATGCCCCTTGGGCTAGCCCTTGCCTTCTCTGAGCCTGTGTCCTCACTGGAGTGGTCATGGTAACTACTCCAGGGCATCGCTGGGAGGCTCAGGTAGCCTGATGCAGGGACTTAAGGCGGGATCTGCCACTTAGTTTCCGCCATGAACAGTTATCACGTTGCTGAGATGATGGACATGGAGGTGGAGCGCTGTTCTGACCTTCATAACCCCACAGCATTGCTAATTTTTCTGAAGTAGGATTTCAGAACCCATTGTGTATCTGACCTTGAACCCTTGACTGTTCTCCTGTCTCAGCCTTTCAAGTGCAAGAGGCCAAAGCTACCCCGCCCCGCTGCTGGTGCTCTTCTCAGTGGGAGGGGCTAAAAGTCTTCAATGAGTCACGTGGCTCGGCCCCGGGTTATCCCTCAGGTCCCAAACTGATAAGAGCCTGACAGAGGGAGAGGGGAGTGTGTGCTCCCCGCGACTTATACCCTCCCGGTTTGTGCCTGGCTCCCGATGTGAAGAAGAGAGGGTGAAGTCATCAGCTGTGGAGACAAGTAGACCCATTCCAGTCCCAGCTCTGCCTCCTCCCCGAACTCGGTCAAGTCGCTTCTAGGAGCACCAGCTCCTCTTTATCAAACGGGACTGGGAAGTTTTCCGGGATATAGAACTCTAGATCAGAGAGTCTAAGAGCCCGGAGCACTGCACAGTGATCTTGTAATGATGTGAGAGCCAGGAAGGTCAGGCAGAGCACGGGCTACCTGCTACAGGGTGGCAGTCACATTGTGCTCTTTGCCCCACGCTGACATCCTGCCCATGTGCCCTGAGCAGAGAATTCTGTGACTCACATCTTAGAACCACACATAACTTAACGCTTGGACTTGGTGCCTTCACAGGTCCAGAGAGTCAGGGAACCACGAGGCTTTCCCATGGAGCTTTTACTGGGCTTGGCCCCAGTGTGGAGCCAACATGACTTATGGCGCCCCCTGCTGCCAGAACCCTGGAGGCCCAGCTCAGTGGATGTTCTCTAGAGGTGTCTCACTAGGTAAAACTGTGAGTGAGCCTAGGACTTAGATACTTCAGCCTTGTCTGGCCTTCTTTGACATCGAGGAAAACTCAAATGATGGCACTCTGCCCCATTGCAGGGTTGCCATGGTTGTCCCGACCAAGGTCACAAAAGATCAGATAAAAGGACTCTAAAATCCCATGGTCTCCAGGGTGGGATGATACTTTTCTAGGCTTCTATTTAAAAAAAAAAATCCTAAAGGTATTCCCTACATTCCAATACCCTATGCCTAGATAGGTTTAGTGAACAGACTGCCATTGCCACATGGTCATACAGGACCCAGTTTGGCAGCCACACATGGCTACATGACCCAGGAGTCAGACCAGGACCAAGAGGGGAAACAAGGTGGGGTCATGCTAATAGAGGAGCCCTCAAACTCCATTGGCCTTTGATGCTAGACATCAAATTCTCTGCATCTTGCTAGCTCAAAGAGCCCTGGCAAGTTATACCACTCTAAGCCTCAGTTTCCCCAGCTGCCAGCCAGGAAAAACAGTAGCAAATGGTGTTTGGGGATTGGATGAGATCATCGATGTCTACAGACTTGAGCGCAGTGCCTGGTGCACGCTCCTGGAAATAGCTGATGGATATTGACAGCCACCCCCCCACCCCCCTTATCATCAGCCCCTTTGCTTTTGTTCACTCACAGCAGCCCTGTGAGGCGGGGTCCAGCTCTAGCCCTCATTTTACCAATGAAGGGAGCAGATGCGGCAAGCAGAGGGAACACATAAGGTCAATTAGCTAATATGGGATTGAGCTAGGATTCAAATCCAGGCTGTTTAGAAGCTACACTCTTAATCATGGCTCTAATTATAGTGGTAATGACAATAAGAATTATAGTTATTATTCCGGGAGACTGTGAGCTCTCAGTCCCGGAGGTGGCAGGGTGAGGCCAGGCAGGCCCTGGGGATCCCTGCTCGGGTTCAGGGAGGGCCAGTGACTCCAGGCTCATTTCAGCATTCAGTAGGTCAGAAACACCGAGGAGGGGTAGGGACTGGTAGAAGAAGGTACCCCTCCTTTTGCCAGCAGGGCCCTGGATGGCCTTGTTGCAGCTGAAGGAAGAGGATCTTGGGGGCCATGCTGGCACCTCCAAAGACCCAAGGCTGCAGCCAGTCGGGATATTGAAGAAGCGCTAGGGTCCAGGAGGATCCTGCCTTCTGGGTCAGTTTTTGGTCTTCCTGGTTGCAGCCCCCTTCCCCCTTTGCTGAGGTTTCCAATTTGCCTGAAAGCTGAGACCCGGGGTCAGAGCTTCCTACTAGGACTGGTCCCTCCTGAAGATGACCCCACCCCACGCCCAGTGGTGGAAGGAAGAGCCCATTTCCCAGCAGTGTAGAGACTGGGGGTGGCGGCTGGCGGGAGTGGTCCCCAGGCCCATTGTGTGGGGCTGATAAAGTGCGGAAGCTGAGGTTAGAATGGGAGGAAACCCAGCTCTGTGGGTCCTTTCCCACGGGTGGGGGCTCCGAGCACTGCAGCCTGTGTGTGTCTCTGTGGGACAGGCACAACGGTGAACTGTTGAGGGCGCCTTGGGTGCCAAGACTGCCCGTGACTGGGGATCCACACTTCATCCTGCCCGTTTTGGCACTTGACCGATCCTGGGCATCCACTGTCACCAAAACAACAACAAAAAAAAGTCTTCCAAGTTGGTAGAAGCAGCACATGTGCTGAGGCTTGGCCCCACACGTGGTGTACCCCTGGGTGCACGTACACACACAAGTTCCTCGGATCTGGTGCGTCAACTATTTCAGGAAGGAGGCAGTCTTTCCTGAGTCTTTCCTCGGAAACATTAACCTTGTGCCATTTTGGCACTTGAGTGCTGCGCCCTCTGGTGGACAGCCTCTTGATTTACATGGGCGGATTCTGTCAATGTAATGGGCGGATTCGGTCAGTGTTCTTCCGGGCAAGTGAGGAACCTCTATGGACTTTCTAGAAGGATTAATGAGACAGAAGCTAGATGAAGGGGTATAAGGCTAGGAGGCGATGGAGGACACAAGAGAGAGAGGGCCTCTCAGCAGGAGGTACTGTCCAGGCAAAGTCAGGGAACTGGGGCTATAGACTCTGCAGGTTGTAGTGGGACACAGGGATGAACCTAGAAGCCCTGGATCCAGCAGTGAGGACTCCTAGATGCAGTGTCCCAGGCTGCATCTTCTCTGATGTATTTATCTGACAAATGTGTGCTCCTACCATGCTGACCATTTGAAGGTGACCAGTCTGTTTGAGGCTTCCTATGGAAAACTTAGGGCCAAGCAGAGGAGGGTTGTGACGAGTCATTTTGGGTGTGGTGGGGACTTTAAAAGAGATAAAAAGGGCGGGAAAGACTTCCTGGGGTTGGAGGCATTGGAGTTGCTTGGCAGAGGTGTCTTAATCTATGTCTTACCTTAAGGAGGAGAGTCAGGATTGTCGACAAGGACATCAGCAAAAACGCTACTGGGCTGGGTTGGAGGAGGGGGCTTCTAGAACAGGTGCTAGTCTGGAGATTAACCATCCATGTAGCACCTGGTTGTGCCAGGCCCTATGACAGATACTCTGGTGTGGGGGGAGTTTAGATGCTGTCCCAAGAGCACTAGGGAGCCCTGGAATACTTTAAGGCAAGAGGATGCTCTCAGTCTCCTTAGACCCGGAGTCCTGGGCTATCCATCAGGGTTTGGTTGTGGAAACCGAGGAATGGAGAATCAGAAAGGGGCAGTGACAGGCCAAACTACACACCAGAAGTCTGGATTTCTGCTCACCTGCCAGCCAGGACATCTGAAGCAATACTCTGTTCCCTGTGAAAACTGTCCCTCTGCTTCTCCCCACAAGCCAGGAAGAAGCTTACTGCTTGATCTGGGAGCTCTGCCATGGATGGAGCTCTGGGATTCACCGGGGCTGCTTGCAGGCTGCTGGAGCCCTGTGTCCTGGGCTTGGGTGGCAGCCTCTGGGTACCCAGACAACATTGTATCTCTGTTTTCTCTGCAGATGAGTGGGACTGACCTCGCAGATGACGTTGAAGCCTCCCGGAAGAGAAAGAGCAAAAACATGTAGGTTGGGAAGATCCTGATTGTTTCCTGGCATCCTTCTCTTCTTTCCCAGACTTGGGAGAAGTAAGGGTTGCACCCCATCCCCACCCACACCCCCAGACAGATACTAAGGAGCAGTGAAATATTGAAGACTCAGGATAAATCATCAGTATCTTGAGAATTTACTTTCTTAGAACTAGGCAGGAACTAAGTAACCCTGGCCCAGCCTAGCCTCTGAGCCAAGTAGTGATGTAGAAAAGTCCTTGGCATACAAAGAGCTGAACTGACAAGTTTTCTGGACTTCCTGAAAACTAGCGGCCTCATGCATGGCCAGGAGGGGGCGCTGCTGGCCTAGCTACACTATACCAGGCCAGCCCAGGCTCCCGACCCTTGTGAAGGTTTATTTCTGGTGCCAGTTAACAAGGTCTCTGGGTTGTGAGGGATAGGCAGTGCTCTCATTAGGTTTCCTCAAACCTTCAGTCTTGAGGCTCCAGAGGAGCAGAGCTACAGAGAGAATTCTTTGGGGCATGCCCCACAGCACAAACACATTCCCCCCAGAGGGAGGCCATTTTTTGCCTCCAGGTTCAGTAGCACTCACAGATAAGAAGGAATTGGAACTGGGGGAAGAAGTCAGGCGTCTTCCCTGGGCATGGTGCCTTTAGTGACCCTCTTCCCTAGCACAGACCTGGGCTGGAGCACGCTGGTCTATGAACTCATTTTCTCCGGCTTCTGTGCCCTCTCCTGTTTTTAGCAGCAACACCACAGGCTGGGCTTCTCTCAGACTGCAGCCTGAGGTAGTGAAGTACACAGGCAGCAATCCTCTGCACGACACTCCCCATTTAGCTGCAGTCTGGGTGGGTGGGAACTGGAAGGAGGTATCCACACAATGCCAGAGGGACAGCCAGACGGAGAGTACCTGGGAAAGCATTAGGTGGCTGTGGAGGGTGGGTGTCCAGAGTTCTGCAGCTGCCTCAGACCCATGCTCTGTAGCTGCCTCTAATAGTAGGCATCGTCTTTTGAATGACTGGAGTTCACATTCCTAAAAGCTTAGACAAGACTTAGTATCTGATAGGGACACAGTAGCCAGTGTTCATTGTACCGGGGGGTTCTATATGCTTTGTGTAGGTGATCCAATGTAAACTTTACCACTAGTCTTCCTTTTCATACCCTTTTCATGTGCCACATCCTCATTTTCAAAAGAAAACAGACTTATGAAGAGGTGAGTTCACTTGTCCAGCCTCCATAGCAAAGGAATGGGAGCCCAAATGGGAGACTACTCTGCCTTGGGGCTCCTATCCTGACACAGAGAGCTACTGGTCTCTGGATTCCTTGGCTTAGAACCTATTGCAGAGGGTCAGGCCCCATCTCTAGGCTGCTGCCCCTAAACCCCAGGACAGGTGTGACTGCAGCTTCTAAGGTCCCAGCACCTTTGTGCCTGGCACTGCATACCTGCCTCACCCCAGAGCCCTGGACTCCCAAGTAGCAGGCGTATCATCCTAGTTAGACAAGCAGGAAATTTGACCTCCAGATTGGTTAAGGGGCTGAACACAGCAGACGTGGGAGCTTAAGTTTGACTCAGTCTCCAGAGCTGAGCTGCCAGCCTCTACCAGGTATAGCGCCACACACCATCTCGGAGGTACTGACTGGAGCATTTAGGCTTGAGTAGCTTCAGAAGGAGAAACATGCACAAGCTAGAACGTTTAATTAAGTTTACTTGGCTTTGCGATTTGGATGATGAATTCTCTTTTTGGATCTTTGAGTTCAGTCAGCATTTTACATCTCAGAATTACGGAGACCAAAAATGAAAAAAAAAAAGATTATTCAATCACGAAACTAAATATGTAGAAATTAAGTAAACTGTCCAACGATCCACAACACCCCACCACCACCACCCCGCAAGTTTAGAGCATTCACACTTTAGGTTATTCAAGCTTAGAACTACTAAGACTTGCCCTGTCTGTTAGCAGAGAGAAGCTCACAGGGGCTGGCCAGGGATCACAGACTGGGGTGTGAAGTAGAACAAGGGGCCCTTAACCCTTTTTTCACCAGCAGCTTCCTGAAGGCTAAAATCTGCCTCTGGGAGGAGCAGCCTTGCTAAAAATGGTTTTTGGCTAAAAATAGCCAGTCCTGCCACCCCGGTGGGCAGAGCCTCCTTCCCTCCCTCTTTCCTGCCCAGCAATTTGCTGACTTGCGCCCCCCCTCCGTTGCCACGGTAACAAGGGAGGTGGGTCACAAATAACTGGGTCTGGCTTTCTGCCGGGGGCTGGCCCCAGGGGCTGTCCTCTGCAAACACATGCCCCTTTCACGCTGCCTCTCAGGGTTGGCCAGCAGGGCTGTTTTTCTCTGCTCCCCCCCCCCCCCCACCCCGATCCCTCCCATTTCCTGGCTCCGCCTGTCTAAGTCCCAGCCGGGTTTGTGCCTCAAGTCCAGTCATCCTGGCCAGGATTCCAGAGACAGAGTGAGCGCGCGCAGGGGCTCCGGCTCTCTGCGGTGCACATTTACCTCGAAGCCTAGGAACCCGGTGGGAGGCAGGAGCCAGAGACCGCTCAGTTCACACCATCCCAAGTCTCAAGGTGGGGGCACTCCTCAGAGATGCTCCGAGGCATGTACCTCACGCGCAATGGCAACCTACAGAGGCGGCACACCATGAAGGAGTAGGTGCCCCTCGCTCCAGCCCACGGCCTCCTGCGCCCCAAGTTTGCAGGGGTTGTTGTGGACTAAGCTGATCAACCCTCTTCTCTGCTTCCAGAGCCAAGGATATGAAGAATAAGCTGGCCATCTTCAGGCGGCGGAATGAATCTCCTGGGGCCCAGCCAGCCGGCAAGGCAGACAAGACAACCAAGTCCTTCAAGTAGGTACCCTGTGCATCCTGGGACTTTGGGGAACTCTGGCTTGAAAGAGTAGGAGCAGGTAGTGGTGGTAGGGAAGGGGCTTTGTCTACTGGATCCTGCTACAAGGTGGTGGAAGCTGTTGTTTGGGGGAACCTGGTGTCCAGCATGCAACTCCTTCTAGAAGCTGCTGTCCCGGGGAGGCGGCCAGGCGGCAGTGGTGGGAGTTAGAAGTAGAGTTAGCCAACCAGGTTCTGGTCCTTATGCATTCTTTCCCTCACCTTCAGGCCTACCTCCGAGGAAGCCCTCAAGTGGAGCGAGTCCCTGGAAAAGCTGCTGCTTCATAAATGTGAGTAGGGGTCAGCCACTCTGCCTCCCCCTTTCCTTCTTACCACCCCACCCGTCTTCCTGTAACTCAACCTAGAGAGTGTTCGCCAGAAGTACCTTGACTGTCTCCTAGTCCCAGGTAGTTGCCGTTCCGGCAGGGCACTCTAAGGTCCTTAGTTTAGCCTTTGGGTTGGCTCCTGCCAGCCCCTCCCTGCCTGTGGGAGCCAGCCCTGCCTACCAAAGGCCGTTGGGACTTGTGTGCTCAGACCATATTCTCAGAATAAGGCCAAACATTTCTGTGTACTGAGGGCTCACACTGGGCCAAGTGTGGCTGTCTCCTCCGGGGTAAGGTCCCCTTGGATCCTTGCAGGGCTCCAGGAGATGGGATTGATAATCTTTATTTTACAGAGGATGACACTGGGGTGTAGATAGGGGGGAAAGCCAGACCAAGGCCCCAACAAGACATTCACAAGGCTAGGACTGTATTCATCTCTCTATTGCTCTGTGGGTGGGAGAAACTCTTGTTCCATTCCCAGCATGTCCCCTCTCAAGGCTCTTGGAGGAGGTGCATGGTGGGGTGCTAAGGGCACGCAAGGCAGACTGCCTCTCACTCCGGCCTGGTCTCCCCCTCACAGATGGCTTAGAAGTGTTCCAGGCCTTTCTTCGCACAGAGTTCAGTGAGGAGAACCTGGAGTTTTGGCTGGCTTGTGAGGATTTCAAGAAGGTCAAATCGCAGTCCAAGATGGCAGCCAAAGCCAAGAAGATCTTTGCTGAGTTCATCGCGATCCAGGCTTGCAAGGAGGTAAGATTCCCCCGGCCCAGGAACCTTTCTGCTGCAAGGAGGCAGCCAGCAGCTCAGGAAGGGAAGAGGCCACCCCAACGACTCTTACAGCCTCTAGCCTGCCAGGTGGCCCAGTGAACAGAATATTGGTTCCATGACAAAAATGGCCTAGTTAGGCACTACTGTGCGCCTGGCACATGCTGAGTTCTTTAGGAGCTCCTGTGTTTAAAACTTCAAATGGCATTCTCAACTCCAGATGTTATTCTTATTTTGGAAATGAAAGAGAGCCTGTGCTGGGGCAATAGCTCACTTGAGGTCAAGGGCTTGCTTTGCAAGCATAAAGGCCCAAGCTGGGTCCCCAGAACCCATGTAACAAACAGGCCAAGTTTTTTGAGGTGCATGCTTGTAATCCCCTCTGAGGAGGCAAACAGGAGGATTCCCTCAGGCTCACCACCAGCTAGTCTAGCTTCACTGGTGAGGCCCAGGTCAGTGAGAGATCCTGTCTTCAGGTAATGTGGATGGCATCTAAGGAAATAACTGTCGAGGCTGTCTTCTAGCCTCCACATACATGTGCACCTGTGTGTGCACATACACAGACACACACGCAGCCACACACAAGATGAAGAGGGTCTTCGAGAGTCTGATCAGCAAAGCTCATTCCCGTTGAGTCTCCACTGTGTGGGCGCGCAGGCCTAGGGCTCGCAGGCCTAGGGCTCGCAGCTCTCAGCAAAAGCTCCTTCTAACCCATATACAGAAAGGCAGCAGAGGGGCAGTGTCGGGGGGGGGGGGGGCGCTATCTCAAGGCAGTTAGCCTGTGAACCTCAGCAGCCTGACCCCAGGAGTGGCATCACCAGCAGCAGTTGACTATTCCAGGTCTCGTGGCCCCTTGTAATGTCATGTGATACAGAAGAGGCTGGAGTGCCTCCTGGGTATGTGGCCTCCAGTCAGCCAGCCCTGACCATGTCCCTCTGTGACTCCACAGGTAAACCTGGACTCGTACACACGAGAACACACTAAGGAGAACCTGCAGAGCATCACCCGAGGCTGCTTTGACCTGGCACAAAAACGTATCTTCGGGCTCATGGAAAAGGACTCTTACCCTCGCTTCCTCCGCTCTGACCTCTACCTGGACCTCATTAACCAGAAGAAGATGAGTCCCCCACTCTAGGGACCACCAGTATCCAGCTCAGCGTTCACACCAAGCGGAGCGGGCTCCCTGCCCACCCGCCTCCCTTCCCTGTGACGGAGGGGACAAGTAAGCCCCCAGAGGCTGTGTCTCCGGACAGACAGATGGACATTTGAATTCGAGGCCTGGGCCGAGAGAGACCCAGGCCACTACAGGAAGTAGGAGGACCAGCTGCATCGGGTCCTTAACGTCCTGGTACGAGGGGACCAAGGGCCCTGGCAGGTCAGGGCCCTGGAGGAGCCAGATCGGGAGCTGTGGCTCCCTGCTTTGGAGATAATGGAGTCTTTACGCTGACCAAGTTCCTTTGAGAACTGGCTGGGGTTGGGACAGGAGGCCCAGGCCTGGGCTCAGGGTCCAACCTGGGGGGCTGTTGGGCCTCACAGCTCAGACCTTTCCCCATTGAGTTTTATTTATTTAAACAGTAGTTGGATGCTTGGCACATGAACGGTAATAGGAGAGCCCTCACCCTGTCAGTTTTCTTAACTTACAAGTGCAATGTCTTACCCAAGGCCTTGTGAAGGCCACCTGGAGGTGTGATCACCGTCTTACAGTTTCAGGGCATTTGCTGGTCCCAGGAACCAGTGGCGGCAGCTGGGCCTTCTAGACTGACATGACCTTGGAGGGGATGCTGCAGAAATCTGGCACCCACCCTGGGTGCCCAAGAGATCTGGGAAAGCATAGTGCCCTCCGGCCACACAGAAACAAGTGCTGGGGGCAAATAAAAGGCCTGTGTTATTCTCATTCTCTGTGTATTCCTGGTCTCTGTGTATTCCTGGTCTCCAGCCTTCATGGGTGTCTGGGTCAGGAGGCCTGGGAGGTGCAAGGTCACTCCAACTGATACTTCTTTCCTGCCACCACCTGCCGGCTACTCCGGGAGGGCGGAGGGCATAGGCACTGCTTCCCTGGGGAGGGCTGCTTCCTCTGCGGGGCCACATGCTTCTGGGGTTCTTGGCATCTACCCTCAGTTTCCAAAAGAGGACAGTGAAGCAAGTCTGGTGACTTGGGTGAGATCCTGAGGCAGCAAGTAGCAGAGACAGAGTCTAACTGAAGCCTGATTGGCTGTAAAGGTTGTGCTTTTCCTGGTCCTGTGGTGGCAGCTCAGAGGGGTGGCTACCTGCCTGTGTGACCTTTGGTCAGTTCCTTCGTTTCCCTTTCCACCTCCTGCACTTTTAATGGCATATTTAGATGTAGTGAAATGATTGGAAGAGACACGAACCAGGCCAGAGTCTTGGGTAGGATGGTAGTAAGCTCACAAGGCCTCTCTAACAGAAATAAGACCGGAAGAAGCAACAGGAAACATGACTCCAGAGCTGCTCTGAGGACATGGGCCTTTCTCTCTCCTTTGTGTCTTTGTTTCCTCTCCTGTGTAGCGAAAGACACATATGTATAAAAAGCCTCCTACAAAGGAATACTCCAGCTTGGACCTGGACCTCTTGTCTAGAGGGGGCAGAGGAGGCCCCAGAGCTCAGAACCAAGCTACTACTGGAGCTTGCCCTGATGTACACATACAACCTCATGAGGCATGGTCCAGGGTGAGACTACCTCTTCTGGGAGACTTAGAGTTTCAATGGAGCTGGTGCATGTGAGTCTAGACAGAATCCACTAGGACCAGCGTTTCTCATCCTGTGGGTTGAGACCGCTTTAGGGTGGAAGGATCCTTTTAAAGGGGTTGCCTAAGTCCATCAAAAAACCATAGGTATCTATAATTCACAACAGTAGCAAAATCATAGTTATGGAGCAATAGCAAAAATAGTTTTATGTGGTGGGGGCCACCACAGCATGAGGAACTGTTAGAGGGTTGCAGCGTTAGGAAGGCTGAGGACTAAGGTAGTAACCCTAGATCTTTTTTCTTGCCTGGAGTCGTGGGCACAGGTCTGTCCACCAGGAAGCCGGAGGTGCAGAGGATGTAGCCTAGCAGTCCCTCTCTTCTCTGCCATGCTAGGTCCATGCCCTCCTCCCCCCTGCACAGGGAGAGCACCAGAGCTAGTCATCTCCATCAGGAAGTTTGGGGGCTGAGCTGGAGAGGGTCCGTGCTCTTACTCCCATTGCAGACCCGGGGCTTCACTTGGCAGGAGTGGGTGAGCTGACCACCTGACTTCTGCCTCTGTGTGAATGCTACGCATGGGCCTGCCTTGGAAACAGCATCTGGATGCTAGGCTAGTTCCCTGCTTTGTCAGTGAAGCTCTGGCAAGCACCATCAGGGTCAGGTGTGGCTATTCTGTCTCCAAAGGCTGCGTGGGTAGTGGAACGGTGCAGTTCCAGGTTTGAACCCTGTTGATGCTACTGACTTGTTCTAATGCTGGCTGTCCACTCTGGGGCTCCAAGCCTTACGATAGGGAAGATGTATTCTTAGCCCTGGAATGAAGCCAATGCTTATGAAGGACTTGCCCCGGACCAGGCATGGGGCAGGGACTCTATACATGTTGGAAGCCATTTTGTTCCTCTGGGAGAGTGCTGGGTCTTCCTTACCCAGGCCCTGGAAAGCTAGCAGTAGACCTAGTCAGTGAACCTATTTGAGCTTGTAAACAGTAAAGGCCTTTCTCACAGCGGACCCTCATTAAGGCTGAACATTCGGGAAGCAGAGTTCTGTTTCTAGTTGAGAGCAATTCTCAATTAGACATTTCTCAGGCTTCTTCCAGGACCTGAGCTGGAAGACCTGATACCTGAGGTCTTGGGAGGACTGCAAAGCCACTTCCTGTTTATTCAAGAAATTCAAAGCACGAGTTAGATCAGAGTTTCAGACCCCGATGCCCACCTTGGCCTGGCCTGACTCTTCTGTAGCGTCTTGTGCTTGGAAGACACCCAGAAATTCAGTCTTCTTTCTTGGGGTTTCAGCGATGTAGCCATGAGCCAGACCCTCTACCTTCCAAACTCCAAGTTGCCGTGGAAACCAAAGTCCAGGAGAACAAAGTCAGGCGGATGGAATTCCCATTTTGGAAGGCCCCGTTGCTTCCATGACTCATGCGTCCCCTGGTTCCTTTGGCTGCAGAGTGCCTTTGGCTGTGTGCAGCAGCTGGAAGCTAGACTGGAAAGGCGCTGGGTTCTCCTGTACTGGCCCCACTTGGACTCCCAAGTCTGTGTTTGGGCACACCGTCCTACACACTGCTAGGCTTTCCCCCTCTCACCTGTATAGGGTTGTTCAGAACTCCTTGTCCAGCATCCTGGGCTAGGCAATGGGGGTCTCATGCTAGGAAGACCTTTTCTGCACATCCTCTCACACAGCCTGGAAGACTGAGGCAAGCCAAGGCTGTAGCTCAGTGAGACCTGGGAGTCAGCCCCCCAGGTTTAGTCCTTATGGCAACAGTATTTGGGATCACAAAGGAATGACCCCAGGCCTGGGCTCTATCTAACTAGGCCCGAGAGAATGGGAGGGGTGTTTCTTCTCAGGCCCCTCATCCTTGTGCAGCACGCTCCCAGGAGTAAGTCAGAGCCATCCTGTCCCTGCATGTCTGCCTAGCCTTGGCTGGGCTGGGAGCAGCTGGGGTCAGCTAGAAGGATGTGTAGGGAGGGCACAGCAGTTGCTACTCTAGTGGGCATCTGTGTCAGCTCACTTGAGCTCCCTGTGGGTGAGTCAAAGCCCTCTTGCTCAGACCAGTATGTAAGCAACTTATTTTTCTGTGCTATTCTGGCCCGGGACATTCAGGGTCCCTAGGCTCTCCAGCCTGCAAGAAACCAGCTGGTGTAAGCTGCCATCCAGTCATGAGTCCTTTCCTAAGTTTCTGCTTGCATTTTTTCCTGGCAGGGATGTAATTATTTCCTGAGGGTATGCGGGGAGGGCCTGGAGGCTTTTTAAAGGCTCTCAACTTCTGTCTAGCTGAAGAGAGGATCCTTAACCAGGCCCTGGGAAGCCTGTGTGGGACTTTGGTCTCAGTGACTACCTAAAGACCCTAAGTCTCCGATAGACCCCTCTGTCCCCCAGCTCCATCCAGATATCAGGTTCAGACACCCAGCCCCAGCCCCGTTTCCTTCTTAGTGTTCTGGACTCTTACTTAAGCCACAGACGCTGGGACATACCTTGTTTGCTGTTGTATTGCTTAAGCTGGCAACATCTGCCTTTGCCTGTCTCCTCCCCACTCAGTGAGTCAGGAGAAAGAAGAGCTCAAGCCTCCTGCCATGCTAGTGCCCCAGGACGGGGAAATTCCTGGGGAAAAGTTGGGCTATTTCAGGCCAGTTCAGAAGAGAATGTTGTCAGTGAGGGGTGGCAGGACAGGTTACAGATGAGAGGAGTTCCCTCTACACAGGTGCACATTGAACATGAAGCGTGGCCCATTCCCCGTCTCCGCTCGTCCTCCCAGCAGCCCAAGGCAGCTAAGGATGACTTTTATCACACAAAACGGAAACAGAAGGTTCTGGGGAATGTGGGTGAGCATGGGCGGGCACGAGACCTTAGTTCTCCTCAACCCCCCAAACCTACCTTACACAGAGCAGGGGCTGGGGTGGGGCAGAGAAGACCCTAGAGGAGGCAGCTCAGTCTGCAGCCCTCGGGGAGACACAGGAAAGAGGGAGAGATGAGCAGGACTACAGGGGAACCAAGCCTTCGGGTCTGTGTCCAGGGCTTGCTTTTCCTGCCCGGTCTTCCTGCGCCAGCAGATGGTTCCATCCGAGGAGTTCAGTTCATTCCAGGCCAGGACCAGAGTGGCTGGTACAGGCCCTTTGGATGCTGGTGGACGGGGGTTAAGCCATGTTCACGTACTTCTATACTGTGTGGCCTCAGGTGAGTCCCATCACCTCTCTGAACCCCTGATCCCTCATTTATGAAGAGAGAATAGGTCTCTACGCATGAGAGCAGGTGTGAGACCTGTGCAGACCAGCTGCCTGCCTTCCATCCCTGATGCTCTGGGTCGGTTTCCACTCAGGGACTTTGCATCCTTGGTGTCCCTCCCTCTGCTCCTTAGTGTGGCAATGAAGATGGCTCAGTTAATATGGATGGAGGATTAACTTGCCTGGCTTTTCTGCTCAGCGAAGAGCCGCTATTGTAGCTGCTGTCATGGAGCCAGACTCAGGAGTTACAGAAACGGAAGGTCTCTCGCACAGAAAGCAAATGGACATGCCTGCAACCCAGGGCCGGCATGCGGTTTCCATGAGCATCACGCTCCCAAGTGCCTATTCGTTGTTGCTTTGTATCCTAAAAATGCAGCTTCTCCCACACAGCCTCAGCTCTAGCCATCAGTGAGAGGTGAGGGGGCTATGGAAACTGGCGAAAGGCAAGAGCCAGTCATCTCTGAGAAGGTGCCTCAGATTGTCCCATGTCACTCCTGACCTTAGTCACATGGTCACACTGAGTTATAGGGGAGGTTGGGAATGTGGGTTTCATCTAGATAGCAATGTGGCCAGTTAAACAAACAAACAAACTACAAAACAGAGGTTTTATTACTTTGGGACTCTGAAGTAACTAACCTAAGGGTAGGACAGATATTGAGGGACAAGCAGCCGCTCATCCACGCAGCCACCTATTCTCTCCAGGCTGTGGAAGGCAAGTGGATATCAGTCAGCCACCACACGACATGTTACAAAACCAACTGCCCCAAGCTCAGTGGTTCAAAAGCCGCCATTTCTTCTCCCTCATGCTCTTCCTATAGCTGTCATCAGATGATCTCAAAGGAGCTGTGTGGGCTGGCTCCACACCATGGCTGGACACAGGTCTTCTTCTGTGACCTGGCCTTCCAACATACGAGCCAGTGCCTGTCTTCCTGGGAAAGTTCCCACTGTCAGGAAAGCAAGGTTTTGTTTTAAATTTTGAGGTTCTGAAATAATTATACATTCACAGGAAATTGCAAAAATAGCACAGAAAAGTCACATGCACCCGTCACCTAGTACCTCCCGAATAGGACATCTTACATGATTACAGACCAGCATCCAAAATGGAAACCGGCATTGTATAGCATGTGTGGGGTTTGATGTCAGTTTGTCACAAGTGTGGATTTGCGGAACCACTACCACAATGCAGCTGCAATGACACAACGACAGAACAATTCTGTTACCACAAAGAGCTCCCTCAATGCCTTTTATAGCCACCCCCACCCCACCCCCACCACCTCACCAGCAACCACCAATTTGTGTTCCGTCTGTATAATTTTGTCATCTCAAGAAGGTTACACAAATGGAATCATACTGCATGTGACATTTGAGGTCCTGTTTCTCATTCACTACAACGTCTTTGAGATGTAGCTCAGCCGTTGTGGTATCGGTGAATTAGGTCTTTTTATCACTCGCCATATGGATGTGTGCCACAGCCTGTTATCCGCCTGTTGGCCTGTTGAAGGACACTTTGACTGTTCTTAGTGTCTGGCTAGTCCATCTAAAGCCACGACAAGAAGTCATGTGGAGTTAGGTGAGGTTGTCAGTTCCCACTTCTCTAGGCAGATGACCAGAAATTGAATTTCTGGGTCGTGCGGTCAGTGTAGGCTTAGATTTTAAAAGGCTGACAAACTATTTTTTACAGTGGCAGCCCCACACCATAGAAGATTATTTCCTGGCCCCTGGCAGCAGGTGATGTCGCTCTGTTGGCCACAGGTGATGTCCTCTGTATCTTAGTTTCATCATTGCTGTTCTGGGGCATGTGTGGGTCATACGGCATCAGTCTCACTTCACATCTTTCTAAGGACAAACCAGTGATACTGAGCATTGCTTCGTACACTTGCCGGCCACTTGCACGCGCTCACGGGTGAGATGCCCATTTCCTACTAAGATTGTTTACTTTGGGGCTTATTGGTTTAATCTTATTTTTTTTAAAGGGCAGAATACAAAATAATAGCTCTTGTTAAGAATATTCATAAACACAGATCATTATATTTTGTTCGTGTCTCATTCTCTCTTCTCTTGTACCCATTTCCGGGAGAGTATGTTGCATATTCTATATACGTGTTCTTTATGGAATATCTCACCAGCAAATAATTGCTGGCTCATTCTCTTGTCTTTGCAAAAGCTGTTAGTTTTCATGGGGTCCAATTTATTATTTTTTTTAAAAAATGGATTGTGGTCCTGGTGTTCGACCTAACAACTTTTCTCTGAGATGCACAGGCTCTAGATTTTTTTCTCTAATGTGTTTTTTCTAAAAGTTTTATTGTTTGAAAATGATCTTTATATATTTATATTCATTCATGTGCGTGAATCTCTATGGGCATATGTACAAATTCGTACAGTTGTCTGCCGAGGCCAGAAGAAGTCACTGGGGCTGGGGTTATAGGTGGTGTAGCCAAGGTATAGGTGCTGGGAACCAAACTCCGCTCCACTGGAAGAACAGCAAGGTTCTCAACCCCTGAATCACCTTCCCAGCTTTCCACAATTCCATAGGTTTTTTGTTGAAATCTATAATCCACTTTGAGCTAACCCCTTGATGCTATATATTAAATCGAGCTTAATCTTTTATGCAGTACTGTTGGTTAAAAAGACCCCATCCTATTGAGTTGCTTAAGGAAAATAAACCAACTTTATGGGGATAGTCACCTGCAATGGACAATTCAATAACTTGGTGGGGGGAGGGGTTATGCTTGCTTTTGTTTCAATATTTTCAGGGTTTTACAGGTAGTGTTACAATCAGCTTCAGAACAGTTTCAACATTTCCACAAAATGCCCTCCTACCCATTAGGAGCCATTTCCCTTCCTTAGTCCACCCCTAATCTGTTCTGTCTCTGCATTTGCCTGTGCTGGACATTTCATGGGGATGGTGTCACCCACTCTGTGGCCTCCTCCACACGCCCTGATGGTCTGAGACTCAGTGTGTCAGCCCTGAGTCTCTCTTCATTACCTAGAACCTTCCACTGTGTGCAATCACACTTTACACAGCACACCGCGTTTCTATGTTCCTTCGCAGGTGCCTGCTTTTTTTTTTTTTTTTTTTTCTTTTTTTTTTTCGGAGCTGGGGACCGAACCCAGGGCCTTGTGCTTGCTAGTCAAGCGCTCTACCACTGAGCTAAATCCTCAACCCCACGGGTGCCTGCTTTTGTGGTCGTTGTTTTTGTTTTCTTTTTTTCTTTTTTTCTTTTTTTCTTTCTTTCTTTCTTTTTTTTTTTTTTTTTTTTGAGATCAATGCCACGATAAATATTCATGCGTGTGGCCTGGTTTTCAGCTCTCTTGAGGATGTGTTTAGCTGTGGGGTGGCTGAGGGAACTCTGTATCTAACCTCCTGAGGCACCCTCATACTTCAGCAGCTTCAACTCCCACCTCAGTGTAGGGGTTCGGCTTCTCTCCATCTTCACCCGTGCTTGTTCCAATGGCTTTCTGCAGCTGCCGTCCTCAAGAGTGTGCATCAGGCCGCTGCATCACTTCTGGACCCGGCAGGAACCCATGGCTCTGCTCTATCTATTGGTCTACTTTTGAACTCTCTGTTCTGTGGATCTGCTTTCCACTCCTCAGTCAACACCACACAGCCTTGATTGATGGAGCACACGCATTAAGTCTGGGGATTGGGCACAGTGATCCTTCCTTCCTTCCTTCCTTCCTTCCTTCCTTCCTCCCTTCCTCCCTTCCTCCCTTCCTCCCTTCTTCCCTTCCTCCCTCCCTTCCTCCCTCCCTCCCTTCTCTCTCTGGTGTGTGGCATATGTGCAGATGTGTTCCTGTGTGTAGGTGCTCACGTGAACAAGTACAGATGGAGTACAACTGTTGGGTTCAACCTTATTTTTTGATACAGAAATTTTCACTAAAACTAGAGGTCACTAATTCAGCTGAGTGGCCAGCAAGTCTCAGGGATCCTCTTGTCGCCACCACCCCAACGCTGAGATGATGGGCACAGGGTGCTATGCCTGGTTCTTCATGTGGATGCTGGTGATGGAATTCCAGTCCTTGGGCGTGTGTAGCACTCACTTTACTGACTGAGCCATTTTATAACCATTTATTCATTCATTCACTCACTCATTCATTCATTATTTTGCAGCAAGGTTTCAGGTAGCCCAGGCTGATCTAGGACTCGCTATAATAGATGAGGAAATAGCTGAGGATAACCTCGAACTTCTGGCCTCTGTGCCTCCATCTCCTGAGTGCTGGGACTACAGGAATGCAGCCATGCTTAGTTTGTGCAGTGCTGGGGATCAAATCTGGGGCTTCATGCTTGCTAGGCAATCGTTTTCTTTGGGAAATTATTTTAGCCATTCTGGTTGCCTTACTAACTGGGGGATACTCTTATCTAATATACAAAGCCCTCCTGAGATCGTGATAGTAATTGCTTGGGGAATACAGTTTGGTCTGTGTGCTGTAGTGGACCTCCCACTCCAAGAGCATGGGTGTCTCTCTATTAAGTCAGACTCCTACTACTTCTGTCAGTATTTGAGGCTTTTTCACATGCAAATCTTATATGTATTCTATTACATTAATACTCAGTCCAGCTTTTTTTATTTCTGTTAATGAACACCATGACTTAGGGAGGAAAGAGTTTATTTCACTTTATAGCTTATAGTCCAACATCCAAGGAACTCCGGGCAGGAACTCAGGGCAGGAAGTCAGGGCAGGAACCTGGAAGCAGGAACTGGCAAAGTCCATGGAGGAATGCTGTCTACTGGCTTGCTTTTCAGCTCAGATTCATCTACCTTTCTTATACAACCAAGGCTCACCTGCCTAGGGATGGCGCAACCCATAGTGAGCTGAGCCATCTTACTTAGCAACTAGAAATCAAGAAAATGCTCCACAGACATGTCCTCAGGCCAAGCTGATCAAGCCAATCCCCGTCTAGGCTCCCATAGATAATTCTGGGCCAAGTGAAGTCACAACTAAAACTAAGTAGGTTGTACCTCACCCATTCCCCTCCCCCCCAAAAAAAACCAAAAATATTTTAGAAGTCCTCCAACCTCCAAATGCTTTGGGTTTCCCTGAACAGTCATGCAAATAGAGACAGTTTAACTTGTTTCTTTCTGATCTGTCTGTCTTTGTCAACACAAGGTCTTATCTAATCTTTCCTCACTAAATAGAGCAACGGGAGCTTTTGCAGATGACCTTTATACGGAGATTATCTTGTGTTGGTAAAGTCACCTACAGTGTGGGCACATGTGCATGCATCTGTGTATGTGTGTGTACAAGTGCAAAAGCACATGTGTGCATACCTGTATGTTTGCATATAAGTACATGAGTGTGTGTGTGTGTGTGTGTGTGTGTGTGTGTGTGTGTGTGTAAGCCTGTGTATATTAGATGTAAGTACATGTGTGTGAGTGTGAGTGCAGGGTCATTTGGAAACCAGACAAAAGTCTTCACCTTCCGCCTTGTTTGGGGCAAGGGCTCTTGCTTGTCACTGTAAGTTTCAGGATAGCTGGCCCTTGAGTTTTGATGGGTTTCTCTGACTCTACCTCCGGTCTCAACATAGAAACACTGAGATATTAGCTGTATAATGCTATACATGGATGTTAGGTAGACAAGGCTGTACTGGGATGTTAAGCGCACAAAACACTGTATTGGTATGTTAGATGCAGAACACTGTATCTGGCCTTTATTTGTGTTCTTGGGATTCAAACGGTGTGTCAGGCACTCTAGCCTCTGAGCAATCTCCTTCAGTGCTTTAATTTTTTTCTTAACTTTATCTTACATGTGTCTTTCTTGCCTTCCTATTGCTGTGATGAGGCACCATGACCAACGTAACTTATAAAAGAAGATATTTATTGAATAGGGCTCATGGTTCCAAAGGATTAGAGTCTGTGATTATCACAGTGAGTAGTGTGGCAGGCAAGCCATGGGAGCACGGTCCAGGAGCAATAGCCGAGAGCTTAAATATCCTGATCCACAGGCACGAAGCAGAGAAAGAGAGCTAGCTGGGAATGAAACCTTAAATCCCTTCCCACAATGACACACCTCTTCCAAGATTACACTTCCTAATCCTTCCCAAACAGTTCCACCAGCTGGGCAAGGATTCAAATGTACAAGCCTATGGGGACCATTCTCATTCAAATCACCATAAGATCTATGGTTGTGTGGCTTTCATGGATGTCTGTGCACCATGAGTGTGCCTGGTGTGAACAGAGGCCAGGAGAGGGTGTTGCATCCCCTGGAACTGGAGTTACAGATGGTTGTGAGCCACCATGTGGGTGCTGGGGGTCAAACCCAGGCTTTCTGGAAGAGCAGCAAGTACTCGTAACCACTGGGCCATCTCTCCAGCCCCTTGAATGCTTTTTGCTTTGTTTTGTTTTGTTTTGTTTTTACAGCAGTTGATACATTCATGTGACTTTCCTTCTTCAGCCTATGTGATCATTCCCACTGATGGAGTCTTCCTATCAAAACACCCTGACATCCTTGGAATAAACTCCATGTGTTAATGTGTATATGCTGAGGGGTATTTTTTTTTCTTATACTGCTGTCTTTGGCATTTCTATCTCTCAAGTAGACTTAGCCACTCCTGAGGCCTGGAAAGACATGCTATGAGCATTCACTTTCCTCAGCTTTCAGCTTCTATGTCAAGGATTAGGAGTACCCCTGGGAAGAAGTGTGAGGGAAGGTCTTGGAAGAAAAGGTGCCCATGGGGGATGCCTACAAGTGCGGAAGAGCCTACCTAGTATTCAGGACCCTCTAAGAAGAGCCTGAGCGGTCCCCTGATTCTCCCCTGCAGTAGGTAGATCCTGAGGCAGCGAGGCCCCCTCCTCATTCCATGGCTTCTGCCTTCCTTCCCCAGCTGTACTGTCCTGTTTTGCAGGCCCTTCCTCCCAACCCTTGCCAAGTTGAGCTAGCTTACCTCTGAACTCTGAACTCCACCAGACTGTGGACATGCCACCGGGTTCTAATCCTCTGGAACCAGAGCCAACGTTGGATTTTCCACTGAGCACTTTGTGATGTGCGTTTGGGCTCCCAGGTCAGCCTGACCTGGGAGTTGACCAAGCTAGGCTTCACCAGAGTGGTGGACAGGAAGAGCTCAGGCACCTTCTGACCCCAGAAGCCAGATAAGCTGCTGGACCCAAACACTGCTGGACTATTTTTAGCTCACTGGTTCCCAGCAGGGAATGCCTAGCCTGTTTAGGGTCTGGGGTGGGTGGGGAGAGTTGGGGGGAGGGAGAACAATGAGCCTTTGAGCCCAGGCTGGGCCTGTGAGGCCTGAGAGGAAAGAAGCAGTTATGAGAGCAGGATCAGGGCTGGGCATCTGGGTAGAGGCGTAATCCACCCACCCCTACCCCCACCTCCGTTCCTGCCCACAGGAAGAACCTCTACCCCAGCTTCTCCAAGTTTCCTGCAGAGCCAGGTGCTGGCCACTCAGTGAAACAGGAAGGCCAGGCTGCAGCAGCAGCCCTGCTGCCATTCCCACAGCCCTTTCTGGGGTCCCTGCTCAGCCTACAAGTCTTCACGTGTCTATCAGTGTGGCACAGATGTGGACAGTGAGGCCCTAGGGCAGAGAGATCTACACAAAAAGAAGAGTCAAGATTTGACCCCAGGACTTCCCCGCTCCTCTGAACACTGTAGACTCTTCTGTCTCAGGCTTCCCTGGGATGACATGGATCACAGTATCTCCTCCGTAGTGGTTCTGATCCCATGAATGGCCTCGGTCAAATGGCTTGCTTTTCCTTTGGCAGCAGTTTACTGTCCTGTAAGTGGTGGAGCTTTCTGGTACGGTTATGTGTAGTGACAGGATAGGCGGGTTGGGCTCAGCAGCGGGAGCGCAGCAATGATGGAGGAGCGTCATTTCTGTTATCACCTTAGCCCACATCTATCCTTAAATTCACTGAGCAGGATAGCATCAGGAGTACTCCTCACCTGCTGAAAGGTGCACAGAGGAGGCTGCCAGGCAACTTAACTCTCTAGCCAAAGTTCTGAACAGTACTGGGAATTTTATCATAAGGAGCATGATGGGACATTGAGACAGGAAGGAGCATGATGGGACATTGAGACAGGAAGGAGCATGATGGGGCATCAAGATAGGAGACAGGGAAGTATCCAGAACTTTCCTTGAGGCCAGGTTTTTCTCTTCAACTGCTTAGAGATGGTCTGTGCTTAAGAGATAGCTGACAAATTTCTCAGTGGCCATGTCTGACCTTGGGATGTGTCTTAGTCAGGGTTTCTATTCCTGCACAAACATCGCAACCAAGAAGCAAGTTGGGGAGGAAAGGGTTTATTCAGCTTACACTTCACATTGCTCTTCATCACCAAAGGAAGTCAGGACTGGAACTCAAGCAGGTCAGGAAGCAGGAGCTGATGCAGAGGCCATGGAGGGGTGTTACTTACTGGCTTGCTTCCCCTGGCTTGCTCAGCTTGCTTTCTTATAGAACCCAGGATGACCAGCCCAGGGATGGCACCACCCACAATGGTCTTGGCCCTCCCGCCTTGATCACTAGTAGAGAAAATGCCTTACAGCTGGGTCTCATGGAGGCATTTCCTCAAGGGAGGCTCCTTTCTCTGTGATAACTCCAGCTTGTGTCAAGTTGACACACAAAACCAGCCAGTACAATTGACCCCTTGTCAACTTGACACACAAACACATCACTATTAAGCCTCAACCTTACTTTCTTATTCATCCCCAAGAGCTAAATAACTTTAAGAGTCTCACAGTCTTTACAAATTCTTATGTATTAAATTTTCAATCCCTTTAAAATATCCAATCTCTTTTAAAATTCAGTCTTTTTACAATTCAAAGTCTCTTAACTGTGGGCTCCACTAAAATACTTTCTTCCTACAAGAGGGAAAAATGTCAGGGCTCAGTCACAATCAAAAGCGAAATCAAACTCTTAAATGTCCAGTGTCTGGGATCCACTCACAATCTTCTGGGCTTCTCTAAGGTCTTGGGTCACTTCTCCAGCTCTGCCCTTTGTAGCACAAACCTTGTATTCTAGGCTCCAGATGCCTGTTCTCCACTGCTGCTGCTGTTCTTGGTAGTCATCTCATGGTACTGGCATCTCCCAAAATACTGTGTCTTCTGCTGCAGCTAGGCTTCATCAATAACCTCTGTAGGCTCTCCCCATGGTGCCAAGCCTCAAATCCTTTTCACGACCCCTTTAATCCTGGGCCATCAACTGTAACTGAGGCTGCACCTTCACCAGTGACCTTCCATGGCCTCTCCCAGTGCTGAGCCTCAGCTGCTGTTCATGACCCCCTTCCTGCCTTCAAAACCAGTACCACCTGGGTGACTCTTAAACATTACCAGGTCCGGCCACAGCACAAGGTACAACCTTGGCTATCTCTGGAACACAGCCTCTTTGTACTCTCAAACACTTCCCAGAAGATTTCACCTCAATGATACTCTTCTTAATCACCACTAATTTCTTAGCTCCAGCTGACCAGCATCAATAGTCCCAGTAATGAAAAGTTTTTGCTTTAGTAGTTCTGATATCTTGTTAATCACAGCTGACCAAAACCACAGAATCAAAACAGCAACAGATAAGAGTCTTTAACATTCTCTCTGAAATTTCATAAGCCAGGCCTCCATCTTCTGAACTATTCTCAACATTATCTTCCAAGCTCCTACAGAACATCACACAGAGCTCTTAACATACCAATGGCTTTTCTAGCTCAAAGTTCCAAAGTCCTTCCACCGTCCTCCCCCAAACATGGTCAGGTTGTCACAGGAATACCCCACTTCTGGTACCAACTTGTCTTAGACTGGGTTTCTATTCTTGCACAAACATCATGACCAAGAAGCAAGTTGGGGAGGAAAGGGTTTATTCAGCTTACACTTCTACATTGCTGCTCATCACCAAAGGAAGTCAGGACCGGAACTCATACAGGTCAGGAAGCAGGAGCTGATGCAGAGGCCATGGAGGGGTGTTACTTACTGGCTTGCTTCCCCTGGCTTGCTCAGCTTGCTTTCTTATAGAACTCAGGATGACCAGCCCAGGGATGGCATCACCCACAATGGGCTAGGCCCTCCCCCTTGATCACTAGTTGAGAAAATGTCTTACAGCTGGTTCTCATGGAGGTATTTCCTCAAGGGAGGCTCCTTACTCTATGATAACTCCAGCTTGTGTCAAGTTGATACACAAAAACAGTCAGTACAGGTTGTTGGTTGTCTTGTGCTCAAGGTTGGGGTGCACTTTACTAGCTCACAAACCTCAGGAAACTTTGCCAGCCAAATGAAGACTGTGCTAAGGCTTTTAGGGTGGTGTAGGATGTGGGGTGCTCCCAGAGCAGGCATGGGACAGAGAATAGCTGTGAGCAAGAAGGGTTGAAGCATAGACACCACAGAACCACTGGGAGGGAAGACCATGCCAGCCCAGTGGGCAGGAACTCTAGCCATTGCACCTCCACAGGCTAGCAATGACAGAAAGAATTGGAAACACTAGGCAGTTCCCATGGAAGATTTCTACACTATCCTGGAGAGGAAGATGTCCACACCGTCCTGGAGGAAAAGCTTCCTAGAGGAGATGCCACCTAGGGAAGTCTTGAAGGGCAAGTCAGATTGTCAGCGGAGGGGGATGGCATTCAGGGACCTGGTGTTTCTGAAGACTTCAGGTAACTGAGTGCCTCTACCTCCCAGCAATGTGCCAGACACTAACGAAGCTCTTCCTGCAGATTGTAGCAAGCATGTGGAGCAGCGAGGAAATGGTGAAGATGTACACATATATTGGAAGTTGGTGCTGGCCACACACAGGGGGGATTGGAATATCCAGCTGAAGACCAAGGACTTTATTCCTATGAGAGGAGCATTGGGGCTCTGAGAGGAAAGGGACAGGTGAAATGTCTCCAGGAAGAGACCAAGTTGTTGGTATTTGGTGAGTTCTTAGGGCTGAGAGCAGCGTGGGCTGAACCACAGTGCCAAGGATGCCAGTGGGAGGTAGGGAAGGGAAGGTTGCCATAGTCCTAGTGAGATGCCACGTGGCACTGGCCTCATGGCCTCCTATTTGTGGAAGCACAGGATAGTGACTTTCCAAGAACTGCTCTTTGTTTCTCTCAGCTTCTGCTGGGACCCAGAGAAGCCTGACCTTTGGATCAGTGAAGCCTAGCTTATAACTCTTGGTTACCCAGGGCAGCTAGGGACAGGAACAGGACACACATCGATCAAGCGCCTCTCTTGTGCCAGGCCCATGTGCCAGATACTCTACACGCTCACTCAGAATCCTCTAACCAGCCTTAGAGGGTGCAAGTTGAAGTCTCTACTTTACAGAGGAGGGAACTGAGGCTCTGGGTGAGAGGGAGGCTGGGGAGGCTTCAAATCTAGATCTCTTCCTTTTCACCCTCGACACCCAGCTCCCAAGAAGGTCTGGTGGTCTCCAGCTGAGCTGCATCAGTTCCCAAGAGGTTAGAGGTGAACTCTGGAAGGGCAAGGGGAGCATGGGACACAGGGGTCAGGCCTGCCAGCTCTCTGGGACAGATGGGTAGAGAGCAAGGAGAGAAGCTCTACAGTCTGGTGTGCCCAGTAGCATTGCTTCCCATCTCCTCCTCAGCTTGTTCACATCTGCACTGCAAAGAGTCTGTGCCCCACTGCACGGACCTACATACCTACAGACTGCCCCCAACTTCGTTGACTTGATCTCAAAATGTAGAAAGCCTTCTCTTGGCTCCAGGCGGTCCTCTTGGGTGCTGGTGGCTGCCAGGGGTTTGCCTTCCCTTCTCTCTCCCCTCTGAGCCTCTGTACTCCTCCAACAAAGCAGGTTGATGATGCCTCCCGATGGACAGGTGAGAGAAGGATCTAGGCCATGGTCATAGAAGCCTCTAGAGGCAGCTCTGGGAGCCTTTACTGGGCTGCAGTGGTGGCTGCTGGGATTGCTATGGTGTCTTTTGTTGTCATAGATTTTTTTTTCTGCACCTCCCCTCTCCTTTTTGGCACTGAGGTACTTTGAAGGCCAGTTCAACCACAGCTGTATTGTCTACTGCTATCTGTGCTGTGGGATTTTGGGGTGTCACCAGAGGCCAGAGTCTTACGACTTGAGCCAAGACAGGTGGGTAGCAGGGTTTTGAAATGTGACTTACCTTTCAGCAGCCTCTATTTGTCATGCTATACATATAAGAAAAGATGGACTAGGGAGAGGACTGTAGCCTTGGTTTCAACTGAGTTCTGGCTGGTACTCAGAATGGATCCAGCTACATTTTCTGGAGACTGAGCATCAAATCCTATAAAAGTAATTTTTATTTGCCAGATCTAATTGTCCTCTCTGAGGCTTACTGCTGAATAAGCTTGCCCTTTCTGGTTCTTTCTGAAATCTGGCTGGCTGGTTTAAACTCAGCTGTTCTGACTGAAAACACCTCTCTAAGCTGACTGATTCAAACTGGCTCCTCACTGAATTGCTCTGCTTAGAAACACTGAAATGGAAATTTCTGGTTTATTTAACAACTTGGTTGTGTCACGTAATGTTTTTCTGGATGCTGTCTTATGAGAGGGCATGCGATGTTTTGCTGAAAACAGACACTTGAGAGACACTTGTGATATTTAGAAGGAATATTTATAGAACCCTGCAAACAGTGAGAGGATGCTATACCACACAAAGCTGGTCTTCACTGGTCTTTGCTGGTCTTTGGTGGTCTTCACTTTGTAGAGAGAAACACACCAAAAAGCTCCTAGTGGTATTCTGGCTGATGTCTACTTCCGATGACTCATGCCAGTTTGGTGGGATCCTTGCTGTTTCTGCTGGATCTTGTGCCCACTAATGACTCATGTTTGGTGTTTGCTATTGAACTGAACTGCTGTTAGCCTGACAATGAAGAGTGGAATTGCCCCAAGGAACTATTTCTAAGCGGCTCCACAAAACCCTTTTCCTATTAACCTTCTTTCTTCCTTACCTCTGGTCAGTGGGTTAGAAAGGAGGTTGAATTGTTTAAGAACCCTAAATAAAGTAGGTTTTGAAAAAAAAATCTAAGCCTACAAAAAAACTGCCTCTGAATTCTATGAACTGAGCATCACTGAGCACACTGACTGCACTCAACTGAACTCAACTGCATTCAACTAAACTGCACCAAAGTGCACTGAACTGCATTCACTGAACTGCCCTCTTCTCCCGATGCGCTCTGTACTGTTCTCAGGTAGCCTCTCTTTCCTGTCTGCCTTGTGAGAGTTGGGCATATCCTATCTGATTCATTCTGTCAAAATCTCTCTCTGACTCGTCACTTTAGGATCAAAGGTGTATACTAAGGATCAAAGTCATGTCTGTATTCTAGCCAGAGGGATTAAAGGTGTGTGGTTTGTCTGCATTCCAAATGGATCACACAGACTAGAAGGTGTTTGGATGCAATCCCTTGCCAGAGCAGCCATATTGCTGGATTGAAATGTCTGTACAAGAGCCACGTGACACACGCTGAAGATATAATATTGTGCTCAAATAGCTGTAACAGTACCCATTCTACATGCATACACAGGACCCACAGAAACAAACCACGGTGCACACACACACACACACACACACACACACAGAGGCATGAATGCACACACTTGCACACCACCAACACAATTAGCTCCTTTCGATTGAGCAATTAGGTTTTAACAATAACGCTCCAGAGTTCAGTGAAGCTTGTAAGGAGCTGGAATTTCATTCGCTCCAGTAGCATCTTTGGATGACTAGGAACCGGCTGTGCACTCTTGGGACGATGGATAACAACTGTACATCTTTTATTCCCATCGCAACTTGTGTGATCAGATAGATCCGGGCACCCAGAGGGAGCATGGCCTAACCGGGGTCCTGGGTGTAGACACGGAGTGAAGCTACCCGTGACAGCTAAAGTTAACTGTCACTTGACAGAATCTAGAATCACTTAAGCCTCTGGTCACGATCGTGGGGATTATCTTGATGGTGTTAAATGGTGTGGAGAGATCTATTTGGAGACTGGAGAGATGGCTCAGTGATTAAGAGTGCATACTGTTCTTGTATAGGACCCAAGCTCGGTTCCCAGCATATACCCATGTCCGGTGGATCACAACTGCTGTAATTCCAGTTCTATGGGATCCCTCTGGCTTCTACAGGGACCTGTGCTCACATGCACACACAGACCATACATATAACTTAAAATAACAAAAATAAGAGTCTTTAAAACGAAAGACCCACCTTTAATGTGGGTGGGACCATTCTCTAGTGGGGAGGTCAGGGACCCTGGATTGTATAAAGTATATACAGTGAGCTAAGTACTAGTGTTCATCCAACCCACTTTGCTTGCTAATTCTGATGGGATGTGGCCAGCTTCTTAGGCTCCTGCTGCCTTGACTCCCCTGTGGTGGGCTGTGAGCTAAAACAAACAAGTAAACAAATCTTTTCTCCCTTGAGTTGCTTTTGCCAGAGTATGTTTACCACAGCAACAAGAAACCAACACACCCCTTTTCAGTCACACTTTTCTGGTGGCACTGGGGGCTTGAGACCCTAGTGGCCCAGGTCCTTTCAGCTCCTCCACTCTCTTTCATTCAGCACATGGGTCCCTTACCTCCACTGCGCATGTTCGTGCTTCTGCATGTTGGGCTGCAGGCATGATGTCCGAAGGCACAGCCTGCCCATGAGCTCATCCGCTCGGCCCTCTCCTGGAGGAGTCCCCTCTGGAGACTGCCTTGCCAGCTCCACCCAGCAGGGCAAACAGATGCGAAATTGGAGCAAGCCCTCCTCTTGGGTCAGGAAAGAAAATATTCCTTTCCCCCCTTCTCTCTAAAAATATGCTCAGGGCTTTTTTGAGACTCAATGCAATAAAAAACAGCTGTGGCTCCAAACACCCCCGCAGCCTTCGCCTGGGGAGATGGAAAACAAAAACAGGCTCTGAAGGCAGATCGGCGCGTGTCCCAGCGCTGGCTCGGCTGAGGTGCCTCTGGCCTGGAGTGGCTCCCCAGGGACACCAAACTGTCCCTGTTTTCTTGTCCTGGGCACTGAAGCCACTCGTTTTCCTCTCTTAATTCTTATCATTGATGATGAGGTAGGTAGGTAGGGCTTGAACTCTGTTTCTTGGCTCTACAGAGAGCCACCACAACAGCAGCGTCCTCTGGCGGCCAGAAGGGTGTTTGTGATGTGGGGAGCTGGAGGGCTTCCTGGAGCTGGTGACATTGGGATGGCCTTCAAGGAAGGAGACTCAAAGATGGGGAGAGAAAGTACTGTGGGGTGACCAGAACAGACAGAAAATCGGGGGATAAAGAGATCGTCTGGGGAGATAGAATGAGACCTTGCAGTTGTGTGAGATTTACATTAAATAGGTGAATGGGACCCATGGGAAGTGCTTGAATGGTAGAGTCATTTGTATGAAGATAGACTCCTTGGAGGAAGGGGCTGACTTTGTTAGAAGTCCTGACTTGGTAGACAAGGACCTTATAGGATCCATACCTTCTGGCAAGGTATGCTGCCAGTAGGTCTTTTTATCTGGCCCTGACTTTCTTCATAGGGAACCCAGACCCCACTCACAGGAGCGAGCATTAGGGGAGATATTTGGAGGTTGGAGGTAAATACAGGTAACAGACAGCAATGGCCTCAGACCAGACAGCCCAGAGGGACTTTCAGGGGTGATTGAAGAGCCCTGGAAAACTGAAAAGTTACCCCATCCCAGTAGCAAGCCAGCCATGTGTGCTTGCTGGCTTCCGTGTTGCTTCACCCGGCTGAGTGGACCAGGGCTTCTTAGAACTTCTAAGGATGCCAGCTGCATGGGGGCAGACTCTGAAGCAAGGGCCCCTGGTCATTGTAGTGATCTGCTACCCTCTTCAATCAACCCTCAGGTCTCCAAATCAAGATCTGTATCTTCCTCTCTAGGCCCCAGGTCAGCCGGGATCCCCAAGAGATAACAGCAATGATGGCAGTAACATCCGCAGCACACTTTACTGAGTACCACCTACACAGACTCTCAGCAAAAGACAGCAGACCCAGATGAGGCCATCATTTCAGGGGGACCAGATTCACACATGTGCCCTGGATCACCTCCCCTGGCCTCTGTTCTGCCTCCAGTTAGTGGTTTAATGGGTGTGGCTTGGATTTGGGGATTTTTTCTTTTTTGAAAAAAAGATTTCCAGAAAATTGACGTTTGGGAACCACCGGTTTTCTGAAGAATTTTTAAAAAGGACTCAACCCAAACAAAAGATTTAATTGGGATTTAATTGCACACACTCAAAAGATAAAATTTGATAAATTTCTAAAAAGCTGTCTTAATCATTTTAATACTGAGTTCCGTAGTTCTAAGTATAGCCCTGCTGTTGTGCAATTAGTTGATAGAACTTTCTCATCTTGCAACACCGAGACTCTAGGCCTGTTAGTAACGTCTGGACTCCTAGGAACATTTCTTTTCTCCATGTTGGCTTCTGTGTTTGTTATATTAGAGTTTAAGTTCACTAAGCTACATCCCAACCTGGTGTTTAGTTCTTGAGACAGGATCTCACTATGTTGATATAGGTTAACCTTAATTGGACTTACGCTGTACACCAAGCTGATTTCCGCCTCTTTTGAGTGGTTGAGATGAAAAGTATGTGTTAGGAGAGCTTGCCCTCCCTCCTTTCTTCCCTCCTTCCCTTCTTTCCCTCCTTCTTCCCTATCTCCTTCTTTTCCTCCCTTCTTTCCCTCTCCTCCTTCCCTCCCTCCCCTCTCCCCTCCCTCCCTCCCCTCCTCACTCCTTCTTCCTTCCCTTCTTTCCTCCCTCCCCTTCTTCCTCTCCTCCCTCCTCCCTCCCCTCCTTCCCTCCCTCCTGCCCTCCCTCCTTCCCCTCTTCCCTCCCTCCCTTCTTTCCTCCCTTCCTCCTTTCTTTGCTTCCTTCCTTCCTTCCTTCCTTCCTTCCTTCCTTCCTTCCTTCCTCCTTTCTCCTTTCCTCTCTCCCTTTCCTCCCTCACTTCCTCCCTCCCTCACTTTTCCCCTCCTTCCCTCCCTCCCTTCCTTGAGACAGGGTCTTCTGTCTTGGAGCTCCTTTTGTAGATTATGCTGGCCTTAAAAACCACAGAGATCTGCACCTCTGTCTCCGGAGTGCCTTTTTCCATGATTGAATATGCCAGATACTTCTTTTTTTTTTTTTTTTTTTTTTTTGGTTCTTTTTTTCGGAGCTGGGGACCGAACCCAGGGCCTTGCGCTTCCTAGGTAAGCGCTCTACCACTGAGCTAAATCCCCAGCCCCAGATACTTCTTCCAGTGGCACAGGTCCAGCATAGGCCATCATGTTTGTCATAGGATCCCCTTCCCTTTGAAGGCTGAATAAGCCTTCGCCTAGGTGGTCACACTTTCTGTACTCACTCCTGTGTCCCTCTGTGGACACAGCTTGCTTCCACCTGGGTTGTTGCACACTTAGACGAACACCAGATCACTACCTCTCTTCCAGACTCAGCTTTCAGTTGTGTTGGGTCTAGATTTGGAAGTGGGAGGCTGACTCATTGGAAATGATGTTTTTAGTTCTCTGAGAAAGTGACTACTGTTTCCCTAGCGGTAGCAGGTGCACAGTCCCACCCCAGTGCGTGCACAGCCTACTCTCTCTAGTCCCTCGCCAACACTTACTTCTTCTGTTTTGGGGGTGGGACTCCCAAAGAGAGTGAAGAGCTATGGCTGTGATATTGATTTGCATCTCTCTTACGATTAGCATTGTTTAGCATCTTTCCTTGTGCTTGTCATTTCTTCAGAGAAGTGAAGGGACTTTTTATTTTTCTAGGTATAGCCTTGGGATTCAAGGCATCTATACAGTGAAGCACAGACTCCCAACAACAGAAAGTCATGGCCCCCTCGGATCTGAAGGAATTAGGGGAGAGTGCAGGACACAGGGCCCTCTGGTCTTCCGCAGGGCAAGATCAGCAGGCAGAGGGCAAGGATGAGTATAGGGGACAGACAGGAACAGCTCGAATAACTCACAAGAGAGGGCTATGCCGCTCACTTCACTTGTGGGTATGATGTATGTATGCATGTGTCTCTGTGTGTGCACACGCATGTGCACTCGAGCTGGAGGTGCCTGCAGCAAGTGTGTATTAACCAGATGTTAACACTGGGTGTCTTCCTCAATCACTCTCCATTGCTTTTGAGACAGGACTCTGACTGAAGCTTGCCAACTTGGGCCAGATCCTTCTGCCTTTGCTTCCGCAGCACTCCAATTGCAGGCACCTCCCCGCACCCTCAGCTTTTCACCCTCAAACTTCCTCAAGAAGCACCAGACCATCTCCCTGATCTCCCTCCTCCCCATCAGAAAATGGAGAGTGAAGATTGGCTCTGCTTCTGTTCGGGTGGTAGGAAATAAAGGCGTTCTGTTATGAGGAGGGACAAGGGCCCTTCACACTCGCCTGATTCTGACTTCTGTTTCTCAGCCGTGTACTCCCCAAGCATTTGCTACAACTGGCCAGACAGACTGACAAGAGAGGACTATGCTGCTCACTTCATGTGTGTATATGGTGCGTGTGACCATGGAGGGTGACAGAAGGAACTAGACTAGTTAACCTTCTACTCCACTATCTTGTAACTAAGTCAGAATCCACTGATAAATGTTCCCCTCCCTCCAGCATCCTCTTCTCCAGTGGCAAGTCTGACAGCTTACCTCTAAAAACTCTCCTCAAAAACAGACTTCTGTTGATATGAAATATACCAGGCCCATCCTTCCCCTAAACTTAGTCGTAGATTAAGCCACTTCAAAGCCCCTAAATATCTCTCTCCCTCTCTCTCTCCCTCCCCCCCTCTCTCACACACACACCCCTACATCTACAGAAATGCTTACATTTGTTCTACTCTTGACACCCCACCCGCCTTAATTCTTTTCAAATGTGTCTGGTGTCTCACTTTCATTGATAAACTCATGACTTTGCTTCACCCTGACTTGTTCTGAAACTCTTTTCTTTGATGTTAAGTTGGGAACCTAGCTGTACCTAAGCAGAGCACCCCAAGACTTTGACAGGGTTCACTGGGTTTCCCAGCCAGCATCATGAAGATATATTGGAAGTGCCAGTTGGGCCAAGATGGGGCTCTGATTCAGGGGTTGCCAGCCCAGGACTCCAACCATGAAGTCACCTGGGACAAGCAGCTAGAATGTCATTGGTGGAAGAATAAAGTTTTTCAGCAATGACTTCAGTTGGAGAGAGGAACTCCAGGACCCAGCCAAGAGCTTGAAACCAGATCATTCTTAGGAGCAGTGCCCAGACCCAAATCCAACAGCATCTCACTCTTCTGACTTGGCAGAGACTCTCTGATGGGGAGCTCTGAAGGGAAAGTCATGTTCTGCAGGACTGTGGGTGCTCTGGACTGACACTTTGGGGAGTGAATTCAAGATCCTCAGAAACCCAGGTCCCCAAAGTCAGACCCATGAGAATTTCTCAGAGGCCCATGAAACTTAAAGAGGTCAGGGACAGCACCCAAGAACATGACTCTGAGACATACTTGGAGCCCACAAAGGCCTACCTGACCCTATCCCTACTTCCACTCCCACCCACTTCACAGATGGGGAAACTGAGGCCTGGAGAAAACAGAGCAATGGCTCAAGATCACCATGCAAATCAGAGGCTGAGCTGTCTTCTGGCTGGCTGGCTTCCTTCCCACTGCATTCCGCTTGCCCTCCGTGAGCATTCCAAGGCACCGTGTAACAGGAAAGGAAGTGTCAGCAGGCCAGCTCACCACACATAGCCCTCCTGCTTGTAGTCAAACTCCATGAGCCTGCTTTTTCCAGCCAGGATGCGGACCAGATTACCAAACCCAGCATTTACTTCTATTTTCCAAGAACGAAGTCAGCAGTTTTACTCTGAGTAAAGTGCTCAGAGACCCTGGACCCCCTCATGTGCTTCAAGGTCTCCTCCTGGGCTGCCTTAGTATCTTGAAGGTATGTGTCATGGAGTCTCAGACACAGTACTTTTCTCTGTTGCTTCCCTCTCTAACTTCTAACGTTGAGGGCGGCCGGGTCAGTGGTTCTATCCACAATGCATAGCACAAAACATCTCTGCCCCAGATGTCCTCGGTATTGAGCTGTGGTCATGTGGTCCAGGATGTTATAAGTCCAGATGTGAACAAGGTTTTTGCCTCTAAAATGCTGTGGGAGCTTCAGTAAGGTTCTCCTGTTTCTGGACTTCTCCCAACTATCTGTACTAAGAGGAAAGAGGAGGGGCCAAGTCTCTGGGGCCTCTGTAAAGTGGGCCATTCTGGACCCTGTAGTTCAGGAGGCCCCAGACAAGTTTATGCCTCAAAGTGGCTGTCACAGGAGAGAAATCCACCCACTCCTGTGCCTAAAGGGTGGACAATCAGCTCTCTTGGGTCCCTCCCCCAAGTGCAGTATCCTAACTCCTATTCTACCAGAATGGAAAAACCTATATCTGCCAATGACCTCACTCTGCAAAACTGCAGGGGGCGGGGCCAAGCATTGCTCCAGGGAATTGGATGAGGAGAAGGCTCCCAGCTGCCAGCAGGGCTCCAGTATGCAGTCTCACCAATCTCAGAGAACCCCCCAGGCCTTGGGCTAGTTCACAACTCCTCTGACTTGTCATTACTCCATAAGAGGCATGCCTGAAAATGGCTAGGACCTTCTCACTAGACAAACTTAACATCCTTGTGGCTTTGCTTGTGGAGTTTCAGAGGCCTCCGGGGCCCAGGACCACCAAGAGAGGCTTGCAAGACCCCGAGAGCCAAAGATGAGGACTGAGAAAAGAGAATGGTCATCCTGACTGACACAGAGCACACCGGACACATGACTGTTTCCTGGAGACTTGTCATGTGGGTCACCCACTGGCCCAGCATCTTCTTGATCTATAGTTGGGAGAGCACTATGACCCTGTGCAGTGATGGCAGATACCATCATGGTACCTACTGCAGTGTGTGTGTGTGCGTGTGTGTGTGTGTGTACACATGTAGTGCCCATGTACTAAATAAGTAAGTGTAAAGAAAAAAATTAAGAGCAGATCCAATGAGCAGAGGGAGCCGGGAAGCCTGGAAGTGCAGTTTCTAGTATTCTGAGAGGCCTGTGGGTAGCAGGGTGACCTTTCCCCTGGGACTGTGAGAATGGAATCCCCATACATCCCTGTCTGGCTCTTGGTAGATGAGGAGGGGCAGACCAACTACAGTCACAGCCAAGGAGAAGGCTGCCATCATGGTCAGAGAAGCACCCTCTGCCGCCAGAACTTTTTCTTCTTGCTGGATCCATGTGTGGTTTCCTACCCAGACCTGTACGGTGTAGGCAGAGTTATTTACAAACATGCCTCTCCTAGTGAGCTCCAGTTCACGCTGCAATACCTAAAGCCTTTGCTTGCATAAATATGGGGGCCTGTCGTAATAAATCACTTGTTATTCTCTCTCTCTCTCTCTCTCTCTCTCTCTCTCTCTCGTGTGTGTGTGTGTGTGTGTGTGTGTGTGTGTGTGTGTGTGTGTGTGTGTGTTGCTAGGGATGAGCCCAGGACCTTTGCACGTGCCAGACAAATGCTTTACCTCTGAGCAACATCTTCACTGCCCCTACTTATTTCTAGTAGACTTTTGGGTACAGAACTTTACCCTGGGGCTGTCATTGTGGGCTTTAAGTATTGTGCATACTAATAACTTGAGCAGTTCTTTAACTTTGCAGGCCATTGTGTTTGGATCCTGAGTGTCCCTTCATGTGACCAGACCTTTGAGCCTGCTTATTTAAGTTTGCTTTGCTATTATTTTTCTCCGTTTAAGCATCTCTTCCTCAGTGTATCCACAGTTGCATGTGTTGCATGACAAACATACGTGCCTATTCGGGTGTGTGTGTGTGTGTGCGTGTGTGTGTGTGTGTGTGTGTGTGTGTGTGTGTGTGTTATAAGCAATTCTCTAGGGGGTCAAAGGCACACCCTTGGGTGCCTGTTGGTGAGGTTGGGCATTAGATTTTCCTTTTTAATTTCATCCACTCCGGATGCTTTCTGGTAGCTCTCTGAGCAAATGAGAACAAATGTGGACTCATTTCTCTCCCATGTAATTAACGGTGCTCTGGGAGGACTGTTTTATTTCTGAAGTAGTGAGGCCTCATGTCCTCTCCACGCACATCCTGGTTTGGAGAAGCTGCTCCGTTCCCTCACCCATGACATGTGACCTGTGACCCAGCCACTGGCCTCCTTAGACCACCCGGGCCAATCAGACGTTCTGGTGAGGAAACTGGGGAGAACCACCTGCCGGGAGCTGAGTTGCAGTCAGGTGAGTCTGGGGCTGCCACATAGGAGCTGCCTGCCCTCCTGGGCCATGGTTAGGTAGCCAGGAGTCAGGCCGTGTGACCTCTGAGGCAGAGTGCACAAAGCCCATTTTAGTGAGGACGCAACAGTCCATAGGTGGGGCTGCCCAGTGAATTCACAGAGAGAGGAAGACCCAGCATGGGATGCGTCTGAAACCCATCCAAGGTTGTGCTAGGAACAGGGCCATACTTGCCTCAACTCTGCGTGCCTCTTCTGTGCCAAGGATGAAGGTGGCAGGTCTGCCTGTCCCCTCCCTCAGCCATTCTATCTCAGTTCTCCTACTTATTGACAGCTTTGGGGACGGGGGAGGTGCACACACCAAAGCTAGTGTTCTCTGCAGGGGCTCGCTTAAGGAAACCATGTTTATGGCACCTCTGGGCAACTTATAACTACTACCCTGCCTTTGGATGCTAGCTTAAGCCTGGCACTCAACAGGGAGACAAGCCTAGGCCAGGAGATAGGATATGCAGCAAGATATGCTTGTTCCTGGGAACCCTGTGGTGAGAAGGCCTTGGCAGTCAGTGCTGAGAGACACTATGACCTCAAGCCCTTTCTGGGTCGAGAGCTCACCTCTAATGTGGAGCTGGTCTGGTAGCCTCCATAGCCCTCACACTGAGCTGAGAGGACCCTGGCTCAGAGGTCTGAGGCAGGAGAGCCTCTTGTCTGCGGAGGATTGATACCCACCATTTCAGAGCCCCCAGGGCCCCAGCTCTGCTTCACATGAGCTGCACGGGGTCTTTGGTTTCTACATCTGTAAAGTGGACACAGTTCTGCTGCCTCTCCATGTAAATGCTAACGGATCCTGTGAAGACAGTGGACATCAAAACCCCTGTGCAGGGATGGATTAAGTACTGTCAACCACTGCTCCTGTATCCTGCAGCTCCCCGAGGCTGGTGAGTTACTGGAGCCTCCTGTCCCACCTTCTTCTTTCCAGCTGCAGCACAGCCCTGGGATCTAGCAGCTGGCCCCTGTGGTCTCATTTCCTGGGCAGAGTGAGTCCACGAGCTCTGAGACATGGCACACTGCCTGGCCTCCCCCACTGACCGCAGGCAGTTAGGCCTGCACTAAAAATACCCAGTTCATGAATGGAGTCAGGGAGACTAGCATGACCCCACAATTAGCTTCAGTCATAAACCTGCTCTCCACTCCCTGTAGCGTGCTCAGAGTTCCTGGGGCCTTGCTCTGCTCAGCTGCACTGGCTTTGGAGGCTAGAGGATTGCTGGGAATAAACAGGGGATATGAGCCCTTTGATAGGTCCAGAGCCAGCAAGGACCTCTCATGGAGAGAGAGAGAGGTGTAAATTCCCATTTATGATGGAAACAGGCCTATGTTTGTAGAGTTCTAGGTTAGGGGAGTGAGATGAACTAGAGGCTCTGAGTTCCTCCTCATGTCCACCCTATCACTTGCTGCCCTGGAGAGGCCTTCAGGTTGGTGGAGTGCTGGGTGATGAGCCTCGGACATCTTCCTTCTATCTTTGGGAACAAGCTATGGCCACCTCAGAGATGGGAAGTGGTGGTGGTGGTGGTGGTGGTGGTGGTGGTGGTGGTGGTGGGGCAAGCTCCCAGAATAGCAGATCCAGGGCTGAAAACCAGCTGTGGACATCCATCTGGGCTGATGAACCAGGCCCAGGTAGGGATAGTGTTGGGGAACCTTGGGGAGCCCCTGTGGGCTCACTGCAGGCCACATGCTCCTGGGCTCTTCCTCCAGTGCTGGGGGCAAATTGCTTGTCTCCTTGAGATGTGACAGCAGACAGATGGGAAGACCACCATCTCAAAAGAGGTCCAATGCAATTGGGCCACTGGTTGCTAAGATCTGCCCCAGGGTCCCTCTCTGAGAAGACTTGTCCATTAGACCTTAAGCTCTCTGAGGACAGAGTTCTGAGGAATAGATGACTGGGCTCAGGAGTGGAGATAGAAAAAGACTGGGGGTCTCTCCTCAGTGATATGGAAAGTAGTGGAGGTTTGGGGGGCACAGAAAAGTTATGATACAACAGACTCTCTCAGGGACCTTGTCTTGGAGACCACCGAACTTGGGGACAACTGCCCGTCAAGACTCTTGGGGACAGCCATTCCCCCAAGAAGTCAGTCAGTGACTGCCCTGCCCAGCAAGTTCTTACTGGCCTCGCGTGGGGCTGCTGGGATCTGGGAGGTGGAAGCCTATCTGGGGATGTCAGAGCCACAGAAACTGAGATGTCCTGGGAACCTCGGAGCCCCTGGCATCTTACAACCTGGTAAATACACAGGAGCTTGGATTCCTTCAACATTTTGGAGTGGTGGAGGAACTTTTAAAGCTTGGAGCTCCTTGAGTCTGAGAGTGATAAGCATCTCCTTGGTCCTCTGGCCACAGGATTTCAAGAAGTTTTTATTTTGAATTTGAAAAATAAAATCCTACCACTTAGTGTCAATTGCTCAGGTGACAATATTTGTTGGGCTATGGGACTTCTCTCTCAAATTAAAAAAAAAAAAAAGCTTATTTGTGAAGGTTCTGAGTTTATGTGGAGGTCAGAGGACATTTTGAAGGAGTTGGCTTTCCCCTTCATTCTATGGGTTGTGGGGATGGAACACATCTGTCGGCCTTTGACAGGAAGTGGTTTTCTTGTTTTGTTTTGTTTTTTTTAAACCCAGTGAACCAACTAACTGTCCCTCCACTTTTGCTTTCTAAAGCCGATTTTTGTTTCTTGTATGGCAGAGTCACCAAATATTAGCATTCACTTGAGTGTAGGACGTGGAAATTGCCTACTTTGCAGGTGGGGAAACTGAGGCCCAGGGAGGGTCCAGCATTGGCTTAGAGTGAAAGAGATCAGAGTTGGGGCTAGGCTTCTTGCCTCTCCTGAGTGCTGAGGTACTGCATTCATAGCACCTCTTTGCTCTTCCAGGCCCTCTGCTGAGGGGGACCTTGAGTCAGGCCTGGCCACACACCAGGAGCTGCTACATGACTGAGGAGCGGGGTGCCATGGAGTCCCTTCCAGCCAGTGCGGGTTAATGGACTGACGTCTCCTCTTGCCTCACCGGGACTCCCATCCAGAGGGTGGTGTCCTCCACAGCCCTTCTCTGTGCTCCCTGCAGGTGCTCCCAGTCCTCAGCTGCTGTGTCCCTCTGCCTACCAGTCTGTCTCCAGCCTCTGGTGGCCCCGCCTGTGTTCTCACAGCCTCTACAGCCCATCTCTCTGCTTCCCTTCCAGAATCCAGCCTCACGGCCAAAAACTGGTTAACACACTCCATGAGCCTCAAAGATAGGACTTGGCAGTTGTGGACCCTCACCAAAACAGAACCTGAGTTAAATATGCTCTCACCCTGAACCCTAATTCTCCAACACCAGTCACATCCCCACAGTTCTACTTAAGGTTGATGCCATCTCCTGGAGTTAGCTCAACACAAGGCAGGGTCCACCTCCACATTTGAGGGAACGACCATGAATGACCTCTTGTCTACAGCTTGTGTTCTTCCTTAGCGCTTGCCTTTCTGAAGACCCACTTAATCTGCAAAGTTATGTGACTCATGGTCAGGCCACATGCTCCCGAGGTGGGCTTCCTGTCCACTCTGGTGGCCTTGGGAAGGCCTGGCCAGGCTGACAAGATGTGGTGGCTCACATCTGTAGCTCAGCTATTTGTGTGACTGAGGCTGGCTGGATGCCTCAGCCTAGGAGTTTGGGCTAGCCTGGGCAACAAAGCAAGACTATGTTGAGAAAGATACACGGAGAGAACAAGAAAGTGAGAGAAAAGAGGGGAAAGAGAAAAGGCAGGAAGGAAAGGGAGGGGAGATTAGGAAAACAGCAATAAGTTAAATATTTAGCCATAGTCAATTAAAAATTACATGGTTGTAATTTACAATGGAGTTCTCTGGTCCTTAAGTTGATCTGAAAGCATGCAGGAGCTCGGCTGCTGAATTAGTCATTGGAGAACTGAAAATCAGAGCTGTAGTAAGGTACCTCTTCTCACTCCCTGGGACGGCTATAATTTTTTTTTTTAAGAGAGAGGAGAAAATAAGCAGGGTTGGTGAGGATGTGGAGAAGTTGGAGCCCTTCAAACAAGGCTGATGGGAATGTAAAACTGTGCAGCCACTGTGACAAAGAACCTGGCCAGCTTTCAGAAAGCTAAACATAGAATTACCATAATCCCAGCAATTCCACCTCTAGGTATGTATTAAAGAAAAGAAAAACACCACACAAAACCTTCCACATGACTGAGAGGATCAGTTACCATCTGGAAAGTGTGCAGATGACTCAAATGTGTATCACATGACGAATGAGCAAACTGTGGCACATCTATCTATGTAATGGAATATTATTCAGCCCTGAAGAGGAGTGGGGAAGGGTGATTCATTGTACCATGTAGAACCCTGGCTACACTATGCTCTGTGAGAGCAGCAAATCTTTTGTGGTGATGGTTCCATCTATGTGGCTGACACAGAAAGGCAAATCCTGAGAGACAGGAAGTGGATTTCGATTGCTAGGACACTGGAGAGAGGGCTCCAATATGGGGACTGGTTGATATAAATAATGCTTCTTTGGAGAATGGTGGTGCTCTGGGACCAGGCAGCAGTGACAGTCTCTCACGCAATGAATACATGAAAAGCTGTTGGGTTGTGCTTTTTCGGAGGATGACTTTCAAGTCTCAGGGTTGCATCCCCATACTACATGGAGGAAGGGGTCAAGGCAATTCTTATAAACCATCCTGCCATGTTTGTAATGGATATCAAGAAGGTAAGCATTTATAGACTTGTCTGTAGGTGGAATTACATGTTATTTTCATTATTTTGCCTTCATACTGTCTTGCGTGTGTTTTTACAATGAATGCATGCTCATAAAAATATGATTTAGAAAGAATCTTAGTTACTGTTCTATTGCTGTGAAGAGAAACTATGACCAAGGTGACTCTTAGAAAAGGAAGCTTAGGGCTTTTGAAACCGCAAAGCCCACTCCCAGAGATATACCTCCTCCAACTAGGCCACACCCACTCTAATAAGGCCACACCCACTCTAACAAAGCCTCACCCACTCTAACAAGGCCACACCTCCTCCAACTAGGCCACACCCACTCTAATAAGGCCACACCCACTCTAATAAGGCCACACCCACTCTAACAAAGCCTCACCCACTCTAACAAGGCCACACCTACTCTAACCAGGTCACAGCTCCTAATTTTTTCCAACAGCGCTACTTCTGGGTGAACTAACATTCAAATGTATGAATCTATAAGGGCCATTCTCCTTTAAACTACCACAGAAGATGAGAATAGAAGTATACATGTAATCTCTACACTCTGAAAGCTGAGGCAGGAGGATTGCTATGAACTTGAGGCCAGCCTGGGCTACCTAGCAAAATTCTGCCTCAAAACTGTAATTAGATCACCAATGATAAATAGGACGAAGTAAGATATGGGGCTGGGGTATATCTCAGCGGTTTAGTGTGTGTTTAGCATGCTCAAAGCCCTTGGGAATTCCCCAGTCCTTTGAATAGATTGAATGAGTAATAATACACTTAAATGTACTTCTATCATTCTGCTGAAGGAACATGGCAGTGACACGCTGCTGTCCTCATAGGTGAGCGCCTCGCTCAACACTGTCAGGGAAGCTTCTTCCTCTCGCACTAGATGGGAATTAACACAGACATCGCAGCATAGAGTGGGAGACTTTGGACCACCCGGTCCTAAATGGGATGACGTCATCAAACCCCTCCCCCCAGGGCTCAGGGATCTGTGCGGAAGAGGAGGCAGAAAGATTGTGAGACCCAGAGGGGATGGGGGACACCAAAAAAACAGGGTTTTCCAAACTCAAGGGGACTGATAGATAGATGTATCGAAGAAGTCGTGACAGTATGAGACTCGCACAGGTTCAAACCAGACAAAAACCCCAGAACTGACAAGGGACGTGGGCACAACTTCTACTTCTAACAAAGAAGCTATCCGCAATTGACGCCAGCTGGCAAAGGGAAACCCAGTCTTTCCAATGGAGTCTCATGAGAATATTAACCACACAGGACAGGACCCATGCTCAGGAGCAGTTTGCTGACGCAAAGGACTCCGTGGGTCTTATTTTCAGTTATTGTTTTGGCACTTTGGAGCTTACTTTTTGTTTGTTTTGATTTGATTTTGTTTTTATATTTGTTAGACACACACACAGAGAAAGAGAAGGAGGGCAGACAGACAGACAGACAGGTATTGGGGGAGGAGAAAAGCACGATTACAATACATTGTATTAAACGTTTTAAATTAAAAGTTAGCACTTAAATCCCTATCTCTTGGCCCCTGTGTTTTGCTTTCCTTCTAAATGCCCAGCCCTCCTCAGACCCCAGCGGGGGCCCCTCTAGCCGCAGAGGAGGGGAGGAGTGTGAGGTATTTATTCAGTTGCCTGTCTGGACAATGGGGACTGTGGACAAAGGGTCTGAGCCCCCTCGTGGAATGTCATGTCAGAGGTGCAGACTTTGCGGAGGAAATGGCAGAGAATGCCTTGGGCCTAGAACCAGGAAACAGAGCAGGGAGGGAGAAGGTTAGTGAGAAGTCCCTGAAAGAGAGGCTCAGGGGGTAGGGGCCCCTTTCCCTGTAGGAGATGCAGCTCTGTTCCCTGGGGTCGGCTCAAGTGTTCTGGAGAGTGGAGGAAAGGAGATGCTGGCTGGGATCTGGGAGGGTCACCATCTTTAGTACACAGTGTGGTCCTGCCAATAAGTGCCTAAGAGAATCTTCTGGGAAGGAGCTAAATCTATGTGGTCTGGGATATTCATGGGGTAAGGGATCCATGGGGCAGAGGTAGGACCCAAGAGTGGGTCCATGTGGAACCCAGCAAGGAGCCTCATCAGATAATAAAATATTCTGTATGACAAGCATGCCTTCTCCACGCTGCATCTGGAGTCTGAGGTTCCCCACATCTTCCCGGGGACAGTCTCCCCTGTGAAAGAAGCTAACAGGTTTGTCTCAGTAGATGCACTAAGGGGTGCCTCGGTGATATTTGGCTGCAGAAAGATCCAGGGAGGGAGGACGGGATGCCTGACAAAGCACTACCCCAGGGGGGCTTTGCTAGGCGGTGGTCCCCGGAGCCTGGTCTCCTCAGGTGATGAGAAGTGTCACAGCCCCTTCTCTATGGCTCAGGCCAGTTCCCTAGGACAGTCTTCTCTTCCTGTTAGAGTCTGCACAGACACACATGGGCACGAACGGTTAGATATCACTGGATCTCTGACCATCTATCTCTCTGTGCCCTGTGGTAGTCTGTTTCCTCCCAACAGTACTGGAGATGTGGGACAGGTAGTGAGGTCCCCATCACCAGGCAAACTTGAAGAGTTTCTGCTCTAAAGGAAGGGCAGACGGGTCCCTCTAGGTCAGCTCTGGAACTCAGTGTGGGCCTTGGTGGGAGCTGTGGGAATTGCTGCTTTACTTCCAGGCCTAGGTCATGGAGTCAAGGGTCAAGCCGTGCCAAGGAAACCAGCAGATCTGTGTGGCTTGTGCTGTGCTTATCAGTTGCGGACAGAGGTACGGAGTACTTATGCTGTCATTCAGTCAAGGTTCTCCTGGTGAGGCCACCCACAGGGACACTCTGCCCTGGAGGTCACACGCTCTGTGACGAAGAACAGGGGCACAGAATTCCTGGAGAAAGCTGTTGGGGAGGGCTCTGGGTCCCAACCTTCTTCCTGCAGAGAGTCTGATCCTTTTGTCCCCTAGGGCTGGCTGGAGTGGGGTACCTGCCTCACAAGACATGGGAACCCCTGGAGGGCAGGGACCACAGACAGAGAATTGAGAGGGTCTTGGCCAACAGCTCTCTAGATGGCCTTCCCTCTCTCTCCACCTGCCCTTGCATCTCTATGGGGAGGTCAGAGTCTGACCACCAGGGTTCCTCGGAATTCCCCTGCCATGGCTACACAGGCTCTGTGCATTCCCCTAAAAGGCCTGGCAGGGACAGCTGGGCTCAGAGAATCCAGATTACATCAAAGAGGACAGAAGCAATCTGGCCAGCATTTCCTGGTGGAAGGTATCAGCGACATTCCTGGCTGTGAGGTGGCCCAGAGTAGGAGCAGCCAGCCCCACTGAGCCCCAGCGTGGGAAACAGCTGGAGACAGTGGTGATTAGGAATCCATTCGTGCCTGGCTCACCCACCTCTGGCTTCTCACCCAGGAGGATTTGGTCTGGTGCTGTAAACAGGTTTAAGGCTTCCAGAGGTCTGTGAGCAAGGGCAAGGGTAAGGTTTCAGATCAACACTGGAGTTCTGAGCCGCCAGCTTTCCTGGTATTTCTTGCAGTTTGGCAGTAGATGTGGGGCTCTGTTGTTTGGAAACCTGTAGTATAGGATGGGAGAACGAATCTGAAAACTACAGTCAGAGGAAAAAAAATATATATCAAAGTCCAAGTCCAACAACCACTACTGAACACGTGTGTGTGTGTGTGTGTGTGTGTGAGAGAGAGAGAGAGAGAGAGAGAGAGAGAGAGAGAGAGAGAGAGAGAGAGAGAGAGAGAGAGAGAGATATCATGGGATGCACAAAGGAAACATGACCCAGTACAAGATTGTGTGGCGTGGACTGTGGGATCAGAGAGGTTATGTAACATGCTCAGAGCCGCACAGCTAGCAATGGGCAACTTGGCTTTGTCCTTGTGGTAAACAAGGCTGAGATAAGGTGTTCAATTTGAAGGCCCTTCTCGTTCTTCCTCTGTTCAGAGTGCTGACCTGGGTGGTAGAAACGGGGCCAAGAGGTGAAAAACCCTGTTTCCACAGCTACACACTCCTCATAGCAGCTCGTCTGATGGAGACACCTCTAGGAGCTCAACCTCCAGCGCCTGTGCTGCTGAGGCTGGAGGAAGGACTGGCAGGCGATGTCTGCCACAGCTCTCTATGAGAAGGTGTTTGGGATACTGAAGGTATTTGCCCCCAGCTCCGTTCACAGGAGGGTCCACAGTGACTTGAGGGCCCTCAAAAGTCAGGGCGACAAAATGGTTAGGGACATTGGTTTTGCAACCAGTTGGGTCTGGATTCCAACCCAGTGCTGTCTCTTTGTGACTTTAAGCAAATCACTTGCCATCTCTGAGCCCCAGTTTCCCCAACTGTTCAAGAAGAGCATACACTCTCCTTGCCGGGAAGCCACAGGCGAAGCATTTGGCCCATGGTCAGAGCAGCAACCATGCTCCCAGAGGGAGCCGCTTTGGTTCGCCCCATGCCTGGGCACACCCTTCATGTGCTCCTGGTCCCATTCTCCCCAGATAACTCGGGGTGCTCTGGAAGGCCAGGGCTTCCTTGGGTAGGGTGACCCGGCCAGCTTCCCCACGGAGATCAAGTTCCCAGCTACTCCATGGAGCCAGATAAACACAGGGGAGACAGCTCGGCTCCGTAGGCCGCCCACTAACTACCAGATTCCGAAGCCACGCAGCCGCGGCTGCCCACTGTGATTGCGCCTGGCTCCAGTGTCCCTGGCCTGTTGCTGTCACCCTCTTGGGACCCTGAGGCCTGGGCTAGGGGTGTGGTGAAGGCGGGGCTAACCTTGGCAGTTGTTTCCCAGGCAGAGCCCTGGCCTTCTGGGGTTGCTTTGCCCAGCCGCCTCTCCCCTCTGGTAATGACATCATGGACCTGTGGCATGGACCCAGGACACCCCTACACCTCTGTATCTCAGCTCTCTACTGTCATGCTTAACAATGCACTTTTCTGTTCTTGGTTTTTACTTTCTGGATGACTGGGTTTTCGGCATAGATGAACAAGATGTGAAATTCTAAATCCTTAAAGAGTTTATAATTTGTGCCTGGCGAACTCTTACCAATCCTCCAAAACCCAGCTCAAATACCCTTTCTCGCCTTTCCTCAGTAGGGGATGGAGGGAGACTGTGAAGTCCTTCCCTCCAGTGGGCCTTCAGCTGCTGTCCTCTCCTCTGTATCATCCCTTCCCCACCTCTGAGAACCAGGTTGAGGTGGGCTCCTCCCACAGGCAGAGAGGAAAGGCCTAGACCACCCCGGAGCCTGGGCTGCAGATTTTAATTGGTGTTTATTTGATGCCTGCTGGTCTCCTTTACTGGAATGTAAATTCTGTGGGGGACTTGGGAGTCTGGTGGGCTCAGGACTATGTTAAAGCGAGGGTCTGTCCTGCGCTCTGCCTGGGCTTCCCCCTAGGCTCGTCTGTTCTCTCGACTACATGCCTGCCAGCAGGATCTTTCTTCTTTGCCATGCCTGTACCGTGTTGATTTTTTTAGATGTTTTATGTAGAGAGAAAAGCATCCAGTATGCCCATTGTTTAACAGATGTAAATCGAGTTCCCTATGACTGTGGAAACCCAGCATTTCTGTCTCTCTCCATAAGGAAGCAGGACCTCGATTTCTGCTCCTTTTCAGCGTGGTGTTGCCGACCACGTGGCATTCTGAAAACACAGGGATAAGTCATGTTCATTGTTGGGGCGCTCTGTGGGGTGTCACAGCTCACAGATTCCATGTGTTTGCTGTCTGCAACGTGACCTCACACAGCTCCCCCATCATCCTCCATTTTTGCCTGTTACCCTGGTACACAATGTCACGTGCTCATCTGACCTACTACACACACACACACACACACACACACACACACACACACACACACACACCAACACACAGACCACATGCACGCTGGCCTCTGCTCTCCTGGGGCCCTTGTGCACGATAGTTCTACTGAATGTCCTCGGTTGTGGAATACACATTTCGTCATTTTGATAATGAAGGCCAAGCTATTTTGTGAAGTGTTTGTACTGATTTTCACTCCCTCCCCTTCCAGGGAGCATTCTTACTGCTCCCTGGTGATCTACGCTGAACAGAGGACATGGGATTTGGGGCAAATGTGATTCCAGGGGACAGGACAGCGCTTTCTAAGAATGACCCTCTCGGTGTCCTGAGGGTGAGGGGAAACAAATCAGACCCTTGCCCTACACGTCAGCACAAAATCAAACAAGAAAACAAGAGAGGACCTCCTGTACAGTGCACACGTCCACACTGCCTGGAGTCTTCGTCTCTGCTGGTCCTGCACGTGTGTTAATTCCTTCCTTGCAATTTTACTTTGAGTTTATGTGACTGGTCCCTGTGAGCATCTTCTCAGCCTGCAGTAGCTACCTGGATTTCCTTTTGTGGGGAAATAATTGTTTCCTTTCCTTTTTTTTTTTTTTTATTAACTTGAGTATTTCTTATATACATTTCGAGTGTTATTCCCTTTCCCGGTTTCCGGGCAAACATCCCCCTCCCCCCTCCCCTTCCTTATGGGTGTTCCCCTCCCAACCCTCCCACCATTGCCGCCCTCCCCCCATAGACTAGTTCACTGGGGGTTCAGTCTTAGCAGGACCCAGGGCTTCCCCTTCCACTGGTGCTCTTACTAGGATATTCATTGCTACCTATGGGGTCAGAGTCCAGGGTCAGTCCATGTATAGTCTTTAGGTAGTGGCTTAGTCCCTGGAAGCTCTGGTTGCTTGGCATTGTTGTACTTTTGGGGTCTCGAGCCCCTTCAAGCTCTTCCAGTTCTTTCTCTGATTCCTTCAATAGGGGACCTATTCTCAGTTCAGTGGTTTGCTGCTGGCATTCGCCTCTGTATTTGCTGTATTCTGGCTGTGTCTCTCAGGAGCGATCTACATCCGGCTCCTGTCGGTCTGCACTTCTTTGCTTCATCCATCTAGTCCAATTGGGTGGCTGTATATGTATGGGCCAAATGTGGGACAGGCTCTGAATGGGTGTTCCTTCAGTCTCTGTTTTAATCTTTGCCTCTCCCTTCCCTGCCAAGGGTATTCTTTTTCCTCATTTAAAGAAGGAGTGAAGCATTCACATTTTGATCATCCGTCTTGAGTTTCGTTTGTTCTAGGGATCTAGGGTAATTCAAGCATTTGGGCTAATAGCCACTTATCAATGAGTGCATACCATGTATGTCTTTCTGTGATTGGGTTAGTTCACTCAGGATGATATTTTCCAGTTCCAACCATTTGCCTACGAATTTCATAAACTCGTTGTTGTTTCCTTTCCTTTTACGAGTTCTTTGGATGGATTCTGGGTCTGAGTTCTTTGTGTGATGCTTTTTTTTTTTTTTTTTTTTGGAACAACTCCTCTCACCTTAAGGCGTGTTTCTTCATGGCCTAAGTGATGATCAGACATTTAATATGTTTTTAAATGTATCATGTTTTTAAATATGTTTTTAAATATGTTTCCTGGAGGGTTAGCACTTTCTCGTGTGTGTGTGTCTGTGTGTGTGTGTGTCTGTGTGTGTGTCTGTAAAGTGTATATATGTGTGAAGGTGAGAACTCCTGCCTCCTCCCCACCCCATGCCTGTGCAGGCCAGAGATGTCCAGAGTCCTGAACCATCATGTTCTACTGCCCTATTCCCACTACACGTCCCTCCTTCTGAATCTGGATCCTGGCCAGCAGCCGGCAAGAACCAACCATCTTCCTTAGTCCACCCCACAGAGCTGGAGTTACAGGTGCTGATGTGGCTGGCCTGACTTGAATTCAGGTCCTCATGCTTGTCAACAAGTTCTTAAATCATGGACCATCCCCGGTCTGCCTAGTGCCTTTTAAGGAACTGTTGCCCACAGTTAGTCTGGCTCCAGGCTAACCTTTGCGTCCTCTTACCACCTCTCATCATTAGATCTACGTCTTATACTGAGGGGCTTGTTTTCTGGAGTGGGGTAGAGGCCGAGTTTCACTTTCCCTGCCCCTAGGATTTCCAATAGACCTGACCACATTTGTAGGAACAACTGTCCCTTCTCCTGTCACATCTCATCTCTCGCCAACCCAGTGTCTCCTCAGTCTGGTCTGTCTCTGAGTTCTGTTTGACTAATATGCCCATGCCTTGATCTGGGCTCACAGCGGCCATAGGTGGGGGTCAGAAAGTGTGAATCTCCCAATGAAAACAGTGTGCTTGTGTGTAGACGCACGTGTAAGCCAAACAACCAGTCACCCTGTCTCCAACCAAAGAATTCCATGCAGGAGGAAGGTAGGTCACACGGAATGCTGTGCAATGACACAGACTGTGACCCCCACAGGGTCCCTCCATGCATGATTTTCTAGATTGGTTTTAGGTCAACCGTATTCCCTGTATGTGTTGACACTAGTCCCAGCGTCCATAGACACAGAGCTTCTCGAGGCCACAAATGGGACCAGCTTACCTAGTATCACCTCCAAGAATCCCGTCATGACCCACTGCTGTGGTCGGGATCTGGAATATTCCCCATCTAAAGCCCGGTCCCCAGTGAGGTGTTACTAAGAACCTTGCCCTTTAAGAGATGGAGCTAGTAGGAGGAGGACTTGAGGGAAATGGGAACATGTCCTTGAAGATGGGGGCCTGGTTTCCCTCTCTTTATTTCTCTTCCCAGCTGTGAAATGAGTGGCTCCGAGTCACCTTGTCTTCCCTGCATAATGCACTGCCTCTCTATAAGCCCTAAAACAAATGGAAGCCCCCAGAAGTATGAATCTACACAAACCTTTGGAAGTTACCCTCAACATTTGTGCAGTTTGAGACAATATACAGGGGTAACTTTACCCCTGTCTCAGTCAGCACTGACCAGCCTTCTGCCACACTGTCTGGATTTACTGCTCCTACAGTGTGTACCTTACACTGTGTGTATAGTATCTGCCACTCAGCACAGTCTCGGAGCCGTCCATTGAGTATTAGCTTTCTCCCTATGACTGCAGAGTGGTAACCCTCTGGGGCAGATCTACCACAGTCTGTGCAGTCCCCTTGATTGGCATTCCAGCTTGGAAATGTTATGAATAAAGCAGCTAGGAATACGCGTGTCCAAATCTCTCTACGGATGTGTGTTTCAGCTGCTCTAGGGAAATGCGGGGGAGTGGTCAGATGTTAAACGTGTGCTAGCCTTGTCGATGGCCGCCAATCAGCCTTCAGAGCATCATCTTACGGCTTCTCCTGCTGGTGCAGAGTCTCGTCTGCACTGTTCTTCCGTCCATTTTGCTTTAGCCACTCTCATATATGCGCGCTTGAATCTCACGCTTGTTTTTATTTGACTTTGAAAGAGACTGATTTATTTATTAATTTATGAGTACTCTATCTGTAGGTATACCTGTATGCCAGAAGAGGGCACCAGATCCTTTTTGTAGATGGTCATGAGCCACCATGTGGGTCCTGCAATTTGAACTCAAGACCTCTGGAAGAGCAGCCAGTGCTCTTAACCGCTGAGCCAGCTCTCCAGCCCTTATTTGCTTTTCTTTAACAAGAAGATGCCTAGCATTTTATGTGTTTATTGGCTGACAACCCACATATATTTTAAGATATATGCTATGCTATTTGAAATGTGGATAGTCTTATTATTGAGTTAAATATGCTCTTTGTATATTCTGGATATAAACTTTGTAGAATCTAGCATTTTGAATATGTCTCAGCAATGCCTTTAAAAGACAGAAGTGTCAATTGTGATGAAGTTCATCTTATTTTTTTCCCCCTCGCATGGTTAGTAAATTTTGCGTCCCATGTAAGAAAAAATTTGGCTAAGAAGAGTTGGTGGTTAAAGCATTTTTCGTGTTTACCTAAGGACTGGAGTTTGAATCCTGGAGCCCACATAAATGCTAATTGGGTGTGGTGGCCCACCTGTAATTCTAACCTCATGAGGAGAGGCAGGGGATCCTTAGAGCAAGAAAGCATAGAGACCAGGCATATAGGTGAGGTGTGGCCTTGACTGAGAGATCCTGCCTCAGTGAGTCAGGATGATGGAGGCTGATTCCTGAGGTCAGCCAAGGGCCTTCACATGCTCATGTGTGTGCATGCAGTTGCAAACACACACACACACACACACACACACACACACACACACGAGAAAAATATGTTGCCTAATCCTTTCCTGTGTTTTCTTCTAAAAGCTTTATAAGTTTAGCATTTTTTTCTTTCTTTGAAATGGTCTTATGTAGCTCAGGCTGGCTTCAAACTCACTGTGTAGCTCAGGTTAGCCTCGAACTCCTGATCTTTCTGCCTCCACTTTCTGATTTCAGGGACGACAGGCACGTGCCTTCTGTAAGCTCAGTTTTGTGTCAGGTCTACGATCTTGTTGGCTTCAGTTTTCGTCTGTGAAAGGTCAGGCTCTTTGTCACACAGACTTCAAGTGTTCTGGCACCATTTGGTGTACCTTCAGGGAAAGTATGGTTCAACATCAGGGTGGCACATCTGCTGGGGTAGATTTCAGGATTCTAGCTGACATGTCCTATTGATCTTGCTGCTCTGCCTTTTGCTAGAAACCTGTCTGAATTACTGTATCTTTGTTGTCTAGAAGTCAGTTCGTTTACATCTCTAAAATTTGTTATTATTTCTGAAGTAATTTTAATTAGTATGCTCTTTCCTTTCCGAATGTGTTTATATAATCACCTAGTCATTTTTAAAAGTCATGCTTGGATTTGACAAGGACAACCTTGGACGGGCAGACAAATTCTAGTGATGTTGAGACTTTGATCACAGAACACGGCGTTTCTTTGGGGCGTCTTTGATGCTCCTTAGTCCTGTATCACAGCCTGTTCTCACAGCTGTACTATATGTGCTGTGTTAGATTCATTCCTCAGTGTTTAATGTGCTGATGCCACTGTGGCATTTTTATCAATTCTGTCCCCAAATGTTTGTTGCCGATACACAGAAACACAATTCATTTAAAAATGTTTATCTTGACCTGGTGACCTTGGTGGAATAGCTCTTTATTGATACCCTGTATTGTCTATGTTTAGGATTATTAGTTTGGGAGGCTTTTCAACAGATGACAATAATTTACTTTTTATTGTCCATTAACTACGTGTTTATTTCCTTTTCCTGCCTTTCCTTGTTGCTGTGCCCTGTGCCTCCCGTACACTCCTGCATCACAGAAGTGGCGGCAAGCACTGTCTGCTCCCAAGCCTGGTGAAAAGGCAGTCAGTATTCACCATCAAATATGAAGAATAGAGTTCTCAGACCCCTTTATCAAACCAATTATCTATTTTTGTTTGTTTGCTGAGACACATCAAATTTTATGTATTCTTCTCTCAATCAGTTACAATAATCTCTTTTCTCCATCATTTCAACATTGTAAATGATAATATTTTTGAGTACTGGACCTATTTTGCATCCCTGGGTTCAGTGTGAGTGACTTTACATCTTAGTAGGACCTCTTTGCTAAAGCAGGGTTTTTGCCTGCCTGTGAGGGACCTTGTTCTGCATCACCTCCCTTCCTTCCTTCCTTCCTTAAAAAAAAACGCATTGTGAAGTATTTTGTGGAATTTCCAAATATTTAGGGTAGTTTTCAAAATATCCTTTTTTGGTGACTGGTTTTCGATTTTATTCTATTGTCATCAGAGATCTTGCTCGGTATGATGGCCGTCTTTTGAAATTGCTTCGTCTTTTTTGTGTCCCAGCACATGGTCTGTCTTAGTGGGTGCGGCCTGTGGGAGTGGGACATGTGTGACATGCCATCATGGAGGTCCCTCTGACCGTTGGCTGCAGCACTGCTTACAGATCTGACCTGTTTCCCCATCACCTTCATCGCTGCTGTGCAGCCAGCGTGTGATATCCAGTCAGAAGAGCTGGATAGCGTAGGATATTTGAGAAGGGAAGCTTCCTTAACTACTGGGATTCGGGCCAGCTGTGGTGGCTCACACCTGTAATCCAGCACTCAGAGGCAGGCAGCTCCTGTGAGTTCGAAATTAGCCTGGTCTACAAATCCACAACAAACAAACAAAACCAAAACCTATTGGGATTTGGGTTGTTTTGTTATTGTTTTATTTTTCTTTCTGTTTTTGTTCTCTCTGTCTCTCTCTCTGTCTCTCTCTCTCTGTCTCTCTCTCTCTGTCTCTCTCTCTCTCTCTCTCTCTCTCGCTCTCTCTCTGTGTGTGTGTGTGTGTGTGTGTGTGTGTGTGTGTATGGAGGACTGAAGTTGACAATAGGCATCTTCCTCAATTGCTCTCTACCCCGGTGCCTTCAGACATGGTTTCTCACTGAACCTGGAGGTCACTGATTGTCTGGACTGGATCCTCCCAGCACTGGAAGTCTACATGCTGCTCTTTTCCAGCCCCTTTGTTCTTGAGATAGGGTCTTTCTGTCAGTCCAGGCTGGTCTTGAACTGTTGATCTTCCTGCCTCAGCCTCCCAAATGCTTCCATTACAGGTTGATCATGCCTCCACATTCTGGCCATCTTCCTCCTCTTCCTCACCTTTCTCCTCCTCCCCTCGTCCTCCTCCTCCTCTTCTTCCTCCTCCTCTTCTTCCTCTTCCTCTCCTTCTTTAAATCAAGAGACATGACAGATGCTGTTCTGAAGGGCAGGGCATGGCGTCATCAGGTAGCAGACACCGACTTAGCTGAGAAGCTCTAAGGCCCCTGTTTTATCAGCCTGCTTGCTCATTGGAAAGCCTTCTCTCAGCTCTTAGAGGCTGTGTAGCTGCAAGCAGAAGTCTCTTCCTTGGTCCCCAGACCCATGCTGTTCAGCCTGCAGTGGGCAGTTCCAGCCACCAAGAACCACTACCCCCAGGGAGTAAAATCACACACACACACACACACACACACACACACACACACACACACACACACCCCATCCAGGGCAGTTGCACTTGGACGCTTTGAGACAGACCAGGCAAACAGGTCACATCCTCACTAGATGTGGGTCAGGCCACGAGTAGGTCAGCATATGTGTACCCATAAAATACTAACTGCATGATTCATGAACCTGGAAAGTCTGAGCTTCCTGTCGTCTAAGGAGGAGTTTCTGCGCTCCACTGTCTCCATGGTGTTCACAGCTGCATTAGGAGACATGATGCTACAAGGGTACAGCATCTCTTTAGGGCACGGATGAGGATTCTAGGCATGGAACAGAAGACTGCTGTCATGTAGGGTAAAGAGTTCTCATTACTCCTTCCCTGACCAGCCCATGGGGATGTGGGGAACATCCATCGATAGAAAACCACGCACTGAGGCCTGGGTCCACTCCCGGGCCTGGTTAGGCAAGAGGGCCAATTGTCACCAGTGAGCTGAGGTTGTGCTCTCTTTTTTTTTTTTTAATTTTTTTTTTATTTATTCATTTATTATATATATAAGTACACTGTAGCTGTCTTCAGATACACCAGAAGAGGGCATCAGATCTCTTTACAGATGGTTGTGAGCCACCATGTGGTTGCTGGGAATTGAACTCATGACCTCTGGAAGAGCAGTCGGGTGCTCTTAACCGCTGAGCCATCTCTCCAGCCCGAGGTTGTGCTCTCTTAATGCACTTGTGTTTGCGAGCATCAAGCGGAGGTTCAGAGAAAGTAACGGACAGACACACTGGATTGATCTGAATCCCTAATCATCCCCACTGTGAGTTCACCTCCTCTCTTGTCTGCTTTCTCTGTATGCCTTGCTCTCTTCTCCAGCGAGGTAAGACCCCATGTCCTAGACCCTGCACCCCAAAGGCAAATTTGAGGTGAGAAAAAGATGCTGCAAGGTCATGGGGCAAAGGTTACAGGGTGAGGAGGAAGAAGAGGCTGCCTTCCTCTCTCATTCTCTTTGGACATAATTGATTAATGGTCCAACTGAGGACAATTTCCTTGCATACCTCGACAACTGGCTGCCCCTGGGTTTTGTTTTGTTTTGTTTTGTTTTGTTTTTTCCTGTCACAGTCTTATTTGCTTCTTTGGACTAGAACTGTTTTGCATGTGGCATCCCAGTGTCCAGCTCAGGGACTGGTAAACAGTAGTCTAATGCTTGTCATGACTGTGAGAAAGACAGAATGGGCTGGGATCTGTGGCCAGTGCCCTCTGAGTTGCTATGGAATAGAGAACAGCTCCTACGCTAGACTTCATCCTGGTTTGCTTTCTATTGCAGTGATAGAGATCCTGACTGGCAGCATCCTGGGGAAGAGAGGACTCACAGGGTTTCCAGGTCCCAGTTCACATTCAATCCTCAAGGGAAGTCAGGACAGGAACTCAAGCAAGAGCAGAGTCAGGAATCACAGAGGAGAGCTACCCTGGAAAGCTGGCTGGCTCAGCTTCTTCTGTTAGTCCACCTGCCGAGGGGTGGCGCTACACCCCCAGGGATCTAGGCTCTCCCACATCAATCACAAACAAGAAAATGCCTCCACAGACTTGCTGCAGGCCAGTCTGAGGAGACAATACCTCAGGCTCCTTTTCACCAGATGACACTAATTTGTAGCAAGTTGACAAAAACAAAAACAAAGCATCCCCCAAACCACCTGGCACACACAAACAAAGCCCTCCAGATTAAGGAGCACCACACAGCACCCCCAGGGTACCCTCACTATTAGAATGAGGTTCACCAGGCTGGCTGAGAACTGGCTAACCTAGTGGCCACAGCTGGGTAGTCACGCTGTTTTGCTGGTGGGGCTGGGCCACCCTGACCTCCCTTCACTGCCCTTTTCTACTGAAATAGACTTCCAGATGGCCCCCTGGAGAAATGGCTACTTGAGTCTCAGAATGCATAGCCCAGCCTCTGGGGTTTTGAGCCCTTGGAATGAAGGAATGGAGGCTGGTAGGTGAAGCTGGCAGAGCAGGTCACAGCCCCACCTGTCTTCCGGTTTTCCTCTACTTGCTTAGTGGTGGTGGGACTTCCAATTCACTCTGTATAGGAAACCTGAAGACCTGCCCCTGGCTACAGGGGAAACTGCTGAGTGAGAGTAGTGAGGACTGCCTTTATTTTCACCAACACTGATGCTCACGGGAGGAATAGCAACAGCCCCTTCTGTGTGCTGGAATGCAACGGTGCATAAGGGATTTGGCATAGGTTGGCTTGTAGTTCTCATGACAACGTGAGACTTGATAAACTCCCACTGCAGCCAAGGAGCCATCATTCAAGTGGGCTGTGCCTAGGTTACACTACTAGGAGGCAGTCAAGTGACATTTGAATGTCTTTTTGCCTCCAAACTCCACTAGCAGCCAAGGGCCGGCCGCACCTCTGGGTTCCTGCCTTCTGTGCCTATTCCTGGATCTTTATTCATACCTCCTCATGCCCTGTGAGGGCCCCGGTTCATAGGGTCAAAGAAGCAGGTGGCCTGTGGGGGTCTAGGCTGAGAGGAAACCTGGCCTCAGGAGTACCAGGCAAAAACCGCCAGTGCTCCCCACCCCAGTCCTCTGTCTCCTTAGTAACTGGCACCCTACAGCCCCCTCTAGGGCCCCCGAGAGCCCTCGAGGCTGTGGGCCAAGTCCTTGGCAGATGGCTGACAGGATGCTGATTGGAAGCAGATGTGTGGGCGTGTCTGGCTGTGGGCCCAGAGGAGCTCCACATCTGGAGCCCTGGGGCTTGGAGTGGGGGATGCTCAGCTGGAGAGAGGGACTCAGGGTGGGTGGGACTCAGACCCTCTCCCTCACTCAGACCACAGTGTTTTAGTGCACTTAGTCCCAGAAAGAAATAGCTTCGATTTTCTCTTGTGTACTCTGAAACTGGCTCTAAGCCAACAGAGGCTAGAGATCAACATCTGGCCTCTTCTACATTTTTCACATGGGGAAACTGAGGCCCAGGGAGGAGCTAGGATGAGGACATGCTACGGCGAGTGGGGTGACTGGGGGCATTAACCTGACATGGCTGAAGCCATCTTGGTCATACTCACCATTTTCCCGGCCAGCTGGTCCTGGACCTCATCTCAAGCTCTAGGGTTCAGGAAAGGTTGCTGTGACAGTCAGGTGAGCTGGTGGATGCCTGGGGCTGTTTCTCAACTGAGCTTTACTTGTTCATTGCTTTAGTTTTAGAGAGCATCGGGGGGCATCCTACTCGGCTGCTGTTCATTTCTGTTCAGCCTCTTCTGGAAACTTCTTTGTCCCATTAGTGTGTCCCTAGGATCCTTCAGTCTTGCTATTGTCTAAGACACTTTTCTGTTCTAAGTGCTGGACAGACTGCACACCATGTTTTCTTGGGTCTGCCTTTCTTGTTCATTCTCTCTCTCTCTCTCTCTCTCTCTCTCTCTCTCTCTCTCTCTCTGTGTGTGTGTGTGTGTGTGTGTGTGTGTGTGTGTGTGTGTGTGTGTGTGAAGCCAGCCCTTCAGACAGGAAGAATGATTCTCTCTTTGGCTGAGGGGAATGAACAGCTCAGAGTGAAGTGAGCTCTTAGGGGTGCACAGAGTCCGTGAAGCCACACTATTAACACTACAGAGTTCCTAGTTTAGTGCTTATCTCCTCCTCGGGAGACCCACTGCTCCCTGCCAAGCCACATGGGATTGTGGGCATGGCCTCCAACCCCTGGTCCTCTACCACGTCTCTTGGGAGAGCTAGAAAGAGAGGCAAGGGCCAAGTTTTGTGGTTTGCCTCTGTTTCCTGTTAGAAGAGCTATTGAGGCTGAATGTCACCATTCATACCTCCTGAGAGAGCCGGAGATGACAGTCTGTCAGCCTCTGTCTGGATGTCTCCTGGAGGGGACACTCATCACCTCACCAGCATGATCTGCCCCAGTCAATGCTCATGCTGAGAACACACCTCCTTGAGATCCCTCCACATCTCAGGCTGTGGCAGGCTGTTCTTCAGTTTCAGGAGTGGAGTGACCCCCAGAAATGTCCCCTCTACCATCCTGGTCCCTGAGGCCAAAGCCCAAGAGTTCTGCAGTAAAGTATCTGCAGCAGGCAGCCCTTCCACTTTGACTCTGGCCAAGCCACACCGGCTCCTGGTGCCTGGGAACTCCACAGTTCTGGGCCATCCTACTGAATGATATCTCTCTTCTCACTGGGAAAGGGAAGAAACTTCTGGTTCAGACTGGGAGTCAGCAACCAAAATAAGTAAGCTTCTTTCCAAAACTGGGTACATACCTCAGGTGAGAGTCTTTTGTGTCTCTGGGGTTCAGTTTTGTCATCTTCAGAATGGGTAACAATCCCTGTGACCTGGTACAAGATTCAATGGGCAGCTCCAGAAGTGAACACCATGCAGGCAGGCAAGTACAGGGGACACAGGTAAGGGATAGCTTAGCAAGAGCATCTCACTCAGGAGAGGCCCAGGGAGAACTGCAGCCCCCAGAATCCTACACACAGAAGCTCCTCTCCACACTTCAAGCCTCAGGCCAGTTCTCTGTTTGCCCTAGATGACTTCAGGCAAATGTGACCATAATCTTAAAATGCCTATGTCAGAAATGCCATAGACCACAGTGTCCTGAGACTATTTCAGGGATGGATGAGGTTTTTGGAACAATAGGGCAGTGTGATGGTGAGTTTTATTTGTCAATTTGACACAGTCTAGAATCACCTGGAAGGGGAGTCTCAATGAGGGATTGTCTAGATCATGGAATGACCTGTAGACATGTCTGTGGGGGATTGTCTTCATGACTAAGTGAGGTGGGAAGACTCAGCCCTTCCCACTGTGGGTGGAACCATTCCCTAGGTGGGAGAATCTTGTACGATCTAAGTGTAGATCATGAAGCGAGTGAGCACAGGCATGTGCACACTTATCCCAGTTTGTTCTTGGATGTAATGTCACTGGCTTCTTTAGATCTTTGCTGACTTTCCCACAGTGATGAACTATAACCTGGAACCATGAGCCAAAGCAAACCCTTCCCCCACCCCATGCTGCTTTTGACAGGATGTTTTATCACAGCAACAGAAATGAGATACAGCCATTCGGAATTACTTTTAAAACCTACTGTAAAACAGAAGGACAACCTGTCATAGACTTTGAATTAAAAACCATGGCAGAGGAGACATCTGGTCAGTAAGCAGCTCTATTCTCCTCCATCTCTGTCCCCGGTCCCTTCTTCCTCTAGCTCAGGCCAACTTCCTGTTGGTTGTTCTCCTGTGTCATTTGGAAACTGAGGGAGGCAATTATGTGGCTATGGTGGACAATGAAACCCAACTAACCAAACTTCCAGTGAAGCTCAGGTCTTCTGCATCAAATCGCACCTTTCTCATTGATCCCAACTATTCGGAAAGCTGGGTCCGACGTCATTGCGCTGCCCAGACATGGCCACTGTTGGTGTCAGTATCGCGGTCCTCACCTCTCACACAGGCTAGCATTAGAGTCTACTTTTCTGAAGAACTTGGAGCCTGTTTGCTTCCCACTTTCAGGCAGCAAAGCTCACACTCAGTAGGTTCAGGGAGCTTTCAAGTAAGCCCTGGGCAGGCAGCCCTTAGACACCTAGTGGCTTAGTTGCTTGAGTTTTCATCAATCTCCCAGAGAGATTCTGAGACCAGACCTGGGTCCCACAGGCAGTGAGCGATGGAACAGGGTTGGCACCCTCTTCTTCTGCTTGTGACCACCATGATTTGGAAGCCAGCGGGCAACCTAAGACAATCTTCTAGGGGACCTAGCCAACCACCGCAGACTTCTCTCTGCTCTGCCTGTGAACTCTAACATTAACCTTTGTAGCTTGCAACGTTCAGGAGGAATCCTCTCCGCAAGGACTACAGGGAGGCCACTGTTGGTGAGCAGGGTATTCACTAACTTGAAAATAACCCCGAGAATTTCTCACTAACTACAAGGGTGTGTGTGTGTGTGTGTGTGTGTGTGTGTGTGTGTGTGTGTGTGTGTGTGTACCCTGGGCCTGCAGAGTCTGGCCAGTCAGCATCTTCCCATGCCTCAGCCTGGGCCTTATTGCTGGAAGGCCATGCTGGCCACCTATGCTACCTATCTTAGGGTTTTACTGCTGTGGGAAGACACCATGACCAAGGCAAGTCTTACAAAGAACAACATTTAACTGGGGCTGGCTTACAGGTTCAGAGGTTCAGTCCAGTATCTTCAAGATGGGAGCATGGTAGCATCCAGGCAGGCATGGTGCAGGAGGAACTGAGAGTTCTACATCTTCATCGAAGGCTACTAGCAGAAGACTGGCTTCTGGGAAGCTAGGTTAAGGGTCTTAAAGCCCACACCCACAGTGACACACCTACTCCAGCAGGGCCACACCTTCTGATAGTGCCACTCCCTAGGCCAAGCATATACAAACCATCACACGGCCCTTGTTGGAATGTGGGCTTGATGGCGTAGAAGACCCGGGAGCCGGTCCCCTGGGATGTTCTTCAGGCTGCCTGCCTGGGTTCTTCAAGGGATTTGATTCCCCGAGGAACAGAGCCAAGGAGATACAACATGAAGGGTGGCTGATCAGACCCCAGGCTGGGGGAAAATGGGGATACAAGGTCCATGAGGTGGCAGGTGGGGGAACATGAACATGGGCTTTCTGTGGAGCAACGATGTCAGAAGGGTGCTGGCTCTCCTGGCTGCCCAGTCATGTGGGGTTGAGTGGAGAATATCTCCACTTCTGGGATGTGCAAGCTTGAGGGTCTGGGCTCAGCCCATTGTGGTGTGGAAGACCAGTCACGCTGCATCCACTGATGGGAAGAGAGTGATGGCTGCTGGTGCTCAGTTGACTTTGCTTCTTTTTATCCAGTCCAGCACCCGAGCCCAAGGCATGGTGCTGCCCCACCGTTAGGATGTCATCCCAAGTCACTTAACCTGAGACGACTTGGCATAGCTCTGCTTAGGGCTAGCCTAATTTACATAATTCTTCCTGTACAGTTCCGGGTTCTGACAGCTTGTCTCCTGGGTGCCTAGATCCTGTCAAGTTGGCAACCAACGTTTACTCAATGGCAGAAACAAACGTTTTCATGAGGCTCCTCCCCATCCCCACCTCTAAGTCTTGGTCATTGTGATATCTACTCCCCACCCCACACCTGCCCTCACACCCTGCCCATGCCTTCCTCGGCTTACTGCCTGGGCTCTTCTCTGTATCGGACAGTGTCTAATCTCTTTTATCGAATTTTGCTATCCAGAAAGCAGGTTTGCAGGCTAGGTAATGGTGTGGCATTTCAGGCTAGGTAACGGTGTGGCATTTCATTAGCATTTAGGTAGCATGCTGACTCAGCCAAGTTGCTTAAGCAATTTTATGCCTCAGCTTCCTCAGTTTCCTTGTTCTTAAAGTAGAGAGAACTGTCTTGAAGATTAAATGTAATGCAGGAGATCTGGGTAGAGAGTAAGTGTTCAATAAACGCCGACTGCGTGTCTTGTCCCAGGCTTAGTCATTTTGAGACACTCAGTACAAGAGCCAGGCCCAACTGATGCTTCTGAGGTATCTCTGAGAGGGCATATCGTGGTGGTAGGTGGTTATCACTGCTGCCTCCTTCTCCTGGGTCTCCTCTGGGGCATGATCAGCCCAAGCAACTACCAAGAACTGGGGCGTGGCATCTTGTTCATCTTGCTGTGCTGCCAGCTGTGGGTGCATAACTCAGGGGCTCAGTGCTTCATAGCCCCTCCCCACAGCAGGGTTCCCTGTGGGTTCTACCCAAGCCATTAACAACCTCGTAGACAGCGGGAGCTAGCCTGTTTCCCGTATTCACATAGGTAAAGCAGGGCTCCAGAGCACAGCCTCCCTGGAATGTTTGTTTACAAGAGGATTAGTACTCTCTAAGTGTCTCTGGCCTGCAGCCAGTGGATGCCCTTCCCAGTTCAGAAGCCTTGAAGGCTCCTAAAATGCCATCTGTCTTCGTCAGGGTTTCTCTTCCTGCACAAAACACCATGACCAAGAAGCAAGTTGGGGAGGAAACAGTTTATTCAGCTTACACTTCCACATTGCTGTTCACCACCAAAGGAAGTCAGGACTGGAACTCAAGCAGGTCAGGAAGCAGTAACAGTAAGTGTTGCTTACTGGCTTGCTGCCCCCGGCTTGCTCAGCTTGCTCTCTTACAGAACCCAGGACCACCAGCCCAGGGATGGCATCACCCACAATGGGCTGGGTCCTTCCCCCATGATCACTAGTTGAGAAAATGCCTTACAACTGAGTCTCATGGAGCCATTTCCTTAAGGGAGGCTCCTTTCTCTGTGATAACTCCAGCTTGTGCCAAGTTGACACACAAAACCAGCCAGGACAGCATCTCTTTTCTCTGAAGAGAGATTTTTGTCAGCCTCATCTGCTCCAAGATGCTCAGCCATTGTCTTAGTCCAGACATTAAAATGAAACCATCTTATTGGATCCTGTACTGGGTCCAGCTTTATCATAGCCAACATTCCTCTGCCTCCGGCCCCAGCTGCTGGGACATCTGAAAAGCAGCTTGTTGAAGAACAAGAAGAAGCCAGGAATGAAGGACAGAACCTGGGCAGGAGCCAGAAGGCTGAGCCTGCAGCCCTGGCATTGCTTCTTGTGTGCTCTTAGGATGAAGAGTTAATAGCTTTCCATTCCTCTGCCTTGGGGCCACGCTTGTCCCTCTCTCCACCTGGTGACTCTTGCTCAGCCATGACACCTCAGTCTAAATGTAGAATCGTCATGTTCTATGCACTTGCTGTCAGGGCTATGAGCACTGTGAGAAAATTTGACTGGCTTGGTGAAAAACAAAAAAATCAAACCATCACCACCACCAACAGCAAAACCAACAAGACCTGAGCAGATAGACTGGATAAATCTGCTCTGTACTGACTCCAGCTCCCTGGCTCTGGCAGAGACTGGTTTTAAAGGTGTCCAGCCTACTGCTTCCAGGAGCTGCAGAGGTCCCCTCTCTTCTGAGGGGTTAAAGAGCTGGCAGGGTTAAGCAGTCCTGACTTGGCCCCGTGCTGCCCTCTAGTGTCTGATTCTGAAATAACATGCAGTGGAGTTGCCTTCCAATCACGAAGGATGGTCCAGTTTTGACAAATAAAGAGGGTTTAAATTTGCTAATTTACCTTGGAGAATAACTAGCAAGTACCATGATTTGGCAGCATTCTGCAAGGATCTAGAACTCTATTAATAAAGAGGACACACAGAGCTAACATTCAGGCTATTTGAGGGAAAAAAGGATGGCCAGCAAGCCGACAGATAGATCATGTACACACACAATTACAGGATGCCAGGGTGACACTAGCTGGTGCTTTGGTGGGTCAGTTATTAACTTGCTTCTCCATGGTGATCATAGATATGTGGCCTGTCTTGGACCCAGTGATGACAATCATGGCTAATGACTGTTCCACAGTTCTCAGATTGAAAACAAACTCAGGGAGTCTGAGCTCACTCAGCAGCAAGGCCTGTCTTTGGAAGACTGGAAGTTTGGACTCCCACAGCTTGCAGGCATGGCACCCACAAACCCTCTCTTCTCCCACCCCAGCAGGACGACTCAGAAGAGCCATTTGTGCTGCTCCCTGCCCCCCGTTGCTGTGAGGGAACACTGATGAAAGCAACACCGAGGAGGATGGGTTAATTCTGGATCATAGCTCCATCATGATTGGGGAGTGGAGAGAGCAGGAGTCTGAAGCCGCTGGGCACATCCCATCCAGGGTCAGGAACACAGAGTAAGAAATCTGCTCAACTTTCTTTCCAAGTACACAGTCCGTGGTCCCAGTCAGAGAATGGTACCACCCACAGCAGGTGGATCTTCCCGTGTCAGCAGCATGCTGAGAGGCCTTCTTCCACGCGATTCTAGATTCTACCAAGTTGACAGTCACAACCCACCATCATATCATTCCAGTCCCCTCTTTCTAAACTGTCCAAGAGGCTCAGATTAAGGATAATGAGGCGGGGAGGTGTTGTGGAAGGACCCTGTCTTCAGGGACCCTGAAGGGCTTGCTGTGGGAACATCAGCCTTGAGGGGTTGTGAGACAGTGGGCTCTGTGGGGAGGGAAGTTTTCAGAGGAGGTAGGATTGCAGTGAGTACAGGACTCAGGTGCAGCTTGGTGGCTCTGACTCTGAATCTCCCAGTCACGCCCCTCCCCCCACTTTCTCCACTCCTTGATTCGATTTGACAGTCATAGCACAGCCCTCAAGGATGCCTCTGCCTCCACCTGCTTCCAGCTGCCACCTTCCTCTTACTCCTGCTCAAAGGTCACCAGAAGTCCCCTATTGCACAGAACAGGCAGCAAACTCAGACCTCTGCGTACCAGGCTTCTCTGCTGCCCACGCACGCCCTTGTGTGTGGCTCAGTGCACATCGGGACTCAGTGCTCAAAATGGAGGTCTTATGAGCATCAGGGCCTGGCTGAGCATTTGCTGGACCATATTCTACCCACTCTTGAGTGACAGCTCCTGTGACAGATATCAAGAAGGCAGAGTGGGAGAACAGAGACAGCAGTGTACACACATAGCTATATGCATACTGATATATTCCAGGTACCCATGTGCACATACACCTATAAACACATGCATGGACACACAAACACACACTCATATGCATAATACCCTTGTGTCTACACACTTAAAGGCATGCATGAAGCGCAGCCTTGCAAATGATGTATGTATACATACATCTATGACTCCCACATACACATGCATATGCATTTTTTAAAGATTTATTTATTATATATAAGTATACTGTAGCTGTCTTCAGACACACCAGAAGAGGGCATCATATCTCATTACAGATGGTTGCGAGCCACCATGTGGTTGCTGGGATTTGAACTCAGGACCTTGGGAAGAGCAGTCAGTGCTCTTAACTGCTGAGCCATCTCTCCAGCTCCCACGCATATGCATTTAAGTATACTTCTTTTTGAGTCATGCAAGCTTGCTATATAGTCAAGGGTAATGATGAGTTTCTGATTCTCCTGCTTTCACCTCCCGGGGGTTAAGGGATGTACCACCACACTTGGCCTGTGCAGCTCTGAGGGTGGATCCCGGGGCCGCATGCACGCTAGGCAAGCACTCTACAAACTGAGCTACCGTCCCAGCCTGTGCATATCTGTACTTCTGACACGTGGCTTCCAACCTCTGCACTTGCTGGGTGATGACCTAGCTGTTCGGGGCCTGGTGCAGAGATTGGCTGGGCTGTGGCTATGGACAACCACGCCTTTCCAGAATGCCTATGAAGGTAGCGCTGTATAGAGGACGCCATTGGGCCTCTGCTGACACCTTGTGGAGATGTTCCAGATGACTCTAGTCTGCAACAGAGGAGATTCTGTCATGGGGCTCCTAGGAACACTTAGTGTCCCCCGTAGCTGCACAGTCCTGGAACAGGTCACATGGTGGTTTTGTCAAATGCTGTGGGTGTTCACTGAGCCTGGAGCAAGGTCCACACTTCTACCCCCCACAAACCCTTTTCCTCCATGTCAACCACACCAGGCCCCTGTTGCCCAGTGAGCTCTTTGTGGTAGAGGCCTGGCTGCTCACCTGGGTGTCTGCGACTTCCTGGCCTGTGGTCTAGACGGGTGCTCTAAGAATGTAGAGATGGGAACAGGTGGGGAGGGGTAAGAAAAGAGGGAGGCAGAGCAAAGGGGGCTCCTTGTGTCAGGAAACCCTTCCGGCTGGGAACCTTGTATACTGGGGAGGGCACATTTAGAGGGTTAAGTGACACCAAGGGCACATAGGGCTCAATGGGCAGGTGGAGATGGTGCCTTAGGTCGTGTGTGTGTGTGTGTGTGTGTGTGTGTGTGTGTGTGTGTGTGTGAACAACTAAAGATGCTGCCAGCTGGATGATCTTGCCAGGCCTCAGGGGAATGACGTCCTAGGAAGGAGGGGGAGAAAAATGCTAGGCACCACCCAGGCTTCACTCAACGTGAAAGAGAGGCTTATTTTCCATAATGAGATAGGGACTGGTGCACCCCGAGCCTCAAGATCCTATTAGCAGGGTGTGCTGGCTAATCTTGAGTGTCACCTTTATTGGTTAAGAGATGCCCAGAGGCACATAGTAAAATATAACACTTGGGTATCTCAGGGCAACACTGAGGGTATCTCAGGGCGACACTGGGGGTATCTCAGGGCATTCCCAGAGATGATTAGACCATGAAGACTCTGACTAAATCAATGGATCAACTCACTCATGGCTTCATTACAGGATTGTATTATTGGGTGGGGGAAGAGGGAAGAGCAGGCTCAAGTTAGGCAGCAGACATCATGGGTGGCATCCTTGGGGCTGTCTCTTGCCTCGGTTCTTTCCTGTATCCCCCTTCTCTGCTTCCTGTCAGCTATGATGTGAGTTGTCCTGTCCTCCCACACCTTCCCTGCCATGAGATTCTGAACCGCCTGAAACCATGAAGACAAACAGACAATTCCTCCTTTAATTCCTTTCTGTCAGTATTTGGTCACAGAGCCGAGAAAAGTAACTAACCCGGGTCAGTCCTCAGCATTAAACACTTAATGTTACATAAAAACGTAACATTGAAATCACCAGGCAGGAAAGGTTCTAGGCTTATTACCTACCAGAGAGTAGCTTCCTGCCCCCTCCCCTGCTGTGCCCCTGTTTTCCCTTTTTAGCTCAACCTGTCACCTTCTGGTGGTTCCCTGCCTCCTGCGCTCTGCAGAGGATGTCTGTGAGGGCCTGGGGTAGGTAGCTTTGGGATCTTTGCCTACCTACTTCTATGCAGTCCCTCTTCCTAGGTGGTACCATTACTGCCTTCTTGGCACTGAAAGCTTGTATCCCTGGCTTATCCTTGGCCAAGGCCTGTTAGGACTCAACCTGGCGGCTGATGGCTGCTAATTCCCCCAGCCCTGAGGCTGGACGCTAGTCAAAGCCCACGGCTTAGCAAGGTGTTTGCTCTGTTCTACGTTTCCTTCATGGCCAGATACTCAGGGTTCTGAGCACAGTGAGCTGTGACTGTGTTACCCTGGATATTTGAACAATAACCAGGATGCTATGGTTGGCACCAGCCCTGGGTGGGGCACAGAGGGTGGCAGTATCCCCCATGTTGTCTGTTCCAGGTGGACTTTGTAAAAGGAACCCATAAAGTCCAAACCGGATCTTGTGGCTCCCTTCCTGAAGCCCACGTGCCGACTCTCCTCTACCCTCACATGGCCTCACTACTGAGCCATGCCCTCTGCTCCAGCCCCAGGTTCTGAACTGCCCTTGAACTTTATGTGGCTCCCTGAGCCCCAGCAGACACCACTGACCTCTGTGGCTGTGCCTCAGTTGCTCCGTGGGTGACAGTGGCTTTTCCTTCCTCACCTGGAAGAGACTAATGACACAGGGCTTAGGTGCACAGCTTCTTGGAACCCTCTCTGCTGAACTCTAGCTTGATGAAAGTCCCGTCTCCTGCCATGTTAATTTACCTACGCATTTGCTACATGTCTCACGAACCCTACTTCCTTTAAAGCCCGGGGGCCTTGCCGAGAGTCCTCTGTGTGGGGTGACTTCATCGCTTAGCGTCAGATGACCCTGTGTGATCCATGCCTGTGGATCAGCCTGGATCCATTCTCATCCACACTAAGCCTCGGTGTTCTGGTGATGCACGGGGGTGACCTGTGGGACACTCAGACCTGGCCATGAGAGCAAAGTCTTACAACTCCAAGAACAAGGCTGGGGAAGCATCCCAGGTGGTGCTTGCCCAGCGCACATGGAACCCCGTGTTTGAGTCCCAGTGAGGCATAAAACCTGCAGGATGTCACACTTGCCTGTAATCCCAGCCCTTGAGGGGTGGAGGCAGGAGATGGGAAATTCAAGGTCGTCCTTGACTACCTAGTGAGTGAGGCCAGCCTGGAATACCTGTGGTTCTCTGTAGAACCCATTCTTCTAAAGACAGACACCCAGACGCCTCTGCTCATGGGAACTGGACGTAAAAGTAATCACGGACTCTGGTCCCAAAAAGGTATCTGGCCGGGGAGGAGGCAGGTGAGGGATGAAGGAGAGCAGGAGGGAAGGTGGGCAGGAGTGAGCAGCGCCAGCTTAACAGAAAAAACCAAAACCATTCTCAGCCAGCCTCCGCTGGCAGCCCCCAAGTTGATGTGGAAGCCACCAAATGTGTGTATTTGTGGAGTCGTAAGTAGGTCAGATATTTCTGTCTCTAATTATTACTTGTGGAAAAGATATGTCAGGAGCTTGCCGCAGGGGGAGAGTATAGGAGCAGCATCGATTTTCAGAACCCCAGGCCCCCTTTCTCCTCGCAGGCCTAATAAAAGACAGGGGATGTCCCAAATCTATGTCCAAAAGGGTGTGGGGAGGCAGTTTGGGAAAAGTCTAGAAGGAAATAGGAAATGGTCCAGCCCTACAGAGTCCTACACCTTGTCTGTCTGTCTCAGCGTCTCACAGGTTTCTGTCTTCCGTTTGTGTGCAATGTTCTGGCTTACCAGCTCCTCCGTGGAGGACGATCTTTTGGGGACCAGTGGTTCCCTGGTGACGTAGGAATAGGGGCCATTTCCTATGGAAAGTAAACGTCGCCGAGAAGCGAGAGAAACATTTCGGGCATTCGTATCAGGCAGCTAGTGAGATGGCTTGGCAGGTTGCTGCCGAGGCTGGTGACCTGAGATAGATTTCTTTGTCCCGTGTGGTGGAAGGAGAGATCCAATTCCCAAAACTTATCCTCTGACCTCTACTTACTACGGCACGTGAGCACCTGTTCCAGTGTCCACACTTGTACCCATATGCAAAACAAATGCATAGAATGTAAAATAGATCAGGTGGAAATGTCTGCTGTTCGTGGGTCAGACTCAGTGCCTAAATATTTACTGAGTATGGAAAGTGGGTTAGATTATGTACCTAGCAGATTGGACAGACGGACGCACAAGACTTGGCTTATCTCTCCCTCCCTCCCTCTCTCCCTCCCTCCTTCCCTACCTTTCTCCTTTCCTCTTTTCCTTCCTTTTAAAATTTTTATCATCTATCTATCTATCTATCTATCTATCTATCTATCTATCTATCTATCTATCTATCTATTATCTATATATATCTATCTATTATCTATCTATCTATTATCTATTTATTATCTATCTATTATCTATCTATCTATTATCTATCTATCTATCTATCTATTATCTATCTATCTATCATCTATCTTTGAGAGAGAGGGTCCCACTATGCTGCTGGGTTGAGTTTGAATTTGAATCCATTTTTTCTGTTTTGCCCATGCTGGGATTTTAAGCACGCACTGCTGAGAGGCTGGCTATTCTGTAAATGTCCTTGTTGGTGCAGTCCAGAAGGCAAACTTCTTGGCCCCAAGTTATACAGATAGTCAGTAACAGTCTTGGGATGAGACCCTCCTGGGGCTGGGGGTGAAACTCAGTTGGTAGAATGCCTAGCGTGCATGAGGTCCAGGGTTTGATCCCCAGTACTATGTAAACCTGGCTGGTGGTACACGTCTGTCATATCAGAGCTTAATGGTAGAGACAGAAGGATCAGAAGCTCAAGGTTATCCTTGGTTACATGGCAAGTTCAAGGCCAACCAGAACGAGGCCCTGTCCCATACAGCAAACAGAATCAGGGCCAGCCTCCAAGCCAGCTAGCTTCATAATCACAAGCCAGCCCCCACAGCTGCACTGAGCAAGCAGCTAAGAAACAAACACAGCCCCCCTCCTAGGACAAGGCACACTGCACCTCTAATTAGTTTTCTTGTACAGGCTCCGAGACTTGACAACGCTTTATGCAAAGTTATGCAGATATGTAAATCAGCAGAGGCTCTGCTTGTCTCATCACCAGTGGAGTGGGGCCACAGTGAGTCTCTGCTCTGAGGAGTAAAGCTTCCGGGTTGTCTGGGCAGTGGTGTGTGTGTGTGTGTGTGTGTGTGTGTGTGTGTGTGTGTGTGTGTGTGTGTGTGTGTCTTGGGTTCCTATCCACAGTGGCACTTGCTTGAAAGTCCCCTGTGAGAACTGTGCCCCAGAGCTGGACAGCAAAGGCTTCTGGGAAGTGGAGAGGGCTGACTAGATCTTTGGGAAGCTCTTGGTTTTGAGTTTCGGGAAAATGAACCTTAGTTTCCCTCACTCAAATGTAGTTGAGCTGGTCTCACCAGTTTTACATTCCTGCAATAACCATGGTGTTTAGATTCCTGCGTGGAGGCTTCTGCAAAGTGCTATTCTCTTCGTTTCTCCACTGCTTCTTTTGTGGTTTTGCTTGTTGTTGTTTGAGCTCACTAATGTTGCTAAGGCTGTCTTCGAGCTCATAAAACACAGGCAGCCTAGCCACTGACCCTATAGCTGGAACTTCATCTGCATGCCACTGCACTGGACTGGCTTTCAGTGACCTCTGTCCTCACCCATCTCCTGTGCTCATGGTCACACCCCTGACATTCCATGTTTGTTCTTCAGGGACTTATCTGGCCATTCCTGCTGGCCCCTTCCCCACCTTCCATGACCTGTACATGCTATTCCTATAGCAGGAATACCTATCCCCCCTTTTCCTGATCTGATCTCTCTTCTTCGCTAGCCCCTTATCTTTCTGCAAGGGTCAGACCAATGTCCACCTGCTCCTGCTACCCACTGTTGTACCCACTCTTACTACCCACCCCCAACTCCCACCACCCACTCCTACTCTGGCCACCCACTCCAGGACAGTTAAGGCTTCCTTTTCCTAGATCTCGCTAACCTTGCCTACCAGCTGGCTGCTTACTTGCCTTGGGTAGAGGAGTGAGGATTTCCCCCAGGGACCGAGACCTGTTTTCTCCAAAAGCTTGTGGCCCTGGACCCTCATGGCTCAACTGTCCCTAATTAACAGTGAGGAGTGAACTAGTGAGAGTGAGTGTCCACCCTCCATCAGAACTACCCCCCAAAGCAGCCGAGTTCCCCACCCCGTTTGTGACTTTAGACTAAAAATAGGCACAAGGACGCCAAGCTCCTCACCCTCCCTAATATACATTTTAATTTTTAATAACTCGAGAAATCAGTGACTATACCTATGGGAAAATGATGAGGAGGCAGCCACATAAATTAATGGAAAGTGTGTGTTCACAGTATCTAACTGTATTAAGTGTGAATAATAATTAATTATAGATTCTGCACGCGGCCGTGGCCTAGAGAATTCTCTAAGCCGATGGGAAAGAAATTTAAAAAGTCATCCATCACCCTTGTGCTCCACCCCAGGCCATAACATAACAAGCAATAGCCACAGAATTTTCCATAATTTATGAAAACCAGTATCTTGCAGGAAAAAGAGCCCATATTAGGGGCATAATTGCTTGGAAAAAGGAGCTATAGCCAAGTGTGACTGAAACTATTTGAATTATCTGCTCACCTTCCTTACTTTTCTTGCATCCACTCACCCGTCCCTCCACCTACCCACCCATACATACATCTTTACATCCACCCACCCATTCATCCTCCCACCCAACCGTCCATCTGTCCACCCACCTATCCATCCATCTACCCACTCACCCATCCCTCCACCTACCCACCCATACATACATCTTTATATCCACCCACCCATTCATCCATTCATCCATCTATCATCCATCCATCCGTCCATCCATTCATCTGTCCGTCCGTCCAATCACTTCCCACATACCCTGGGACAGTGAGCACACGGGAGCGTGAATTTTAAGGGCAATTCTTTTGATTCAGATGAAGGTTTATCTACTTTGTGGCTGTGTGGTGTTAGGTAACATTGTTTAACCTTTCTGTTGGTGATACTCATAGCACCTGTCTGGTAGGCTTTATATGGAGGGTAAACACAGCTCCCTTAGAGTGCTTAGCATGGCCTTCGAATACTCAATAGAGACCTCCCTTAGCTGCAGCTGGCTGCTGTGTGGATGTTCCTTAAGACAGACCAAGTTCCTGCAGTATGGGGCAGACAGCAAAGAAGCAAGCATAGTTAATGTCACACACTGCCCGTGCCATTCATGCAGGGACTGCAGCACTGTCCCAGGAAATAGTCCCAGCTCCAGGCTGGACTTGAAGGTCCACAGGAGCTAGCTAGGTGACATGTTTTCAGATCCTGGCTCAGTGCTATGAATTCTACCAGGACACCTTGTGTGTGTGTGTGTGTGTGTGTGTGTGTGTGTGTGTGTGTGTGCCAGAGGTCAGCGTTAGTGTTGATCCTTGGAGGCTATTCACGTTGTTTGTGGAGACAGGGCTTCTCAGTGGGACATGAGTAGCCCAGGCTGGCTGTCAAGTGAGCTCCAGGGGGACAGCAGTAGGAGCATGCACAACCACTCCAGCTAATTCTTTTTACATGGATTCTGAGAATCAGACTGTGCAAGCATGGGACCAATGAAGCTGTCTCCCCAGGATATGCTTCCTTTTTAAAGGAAGGACCCATCACACCATGTGTTAAGATGCCCCACAGAGCCCTCATACTAAAATTGTGATGGAGATGCAGAAAGAAACTGGAGAGGAACTTCTGAAGGAAGTCCATGGAGTCTCTGGAGCTGGGCAGGTGAGCTGCAGGCGAGAGCGGAGGTCATGATCCAGCCATGGAAGGCTAAGAAAGAGAAGAAGGCTCAATTCTTCCTACTTTTCATCAGCCAGATTGACCTAGGACATCACACTAGGGCCCTATAGAGAATAGGAAAGATGGGGACATCTTCTGACTTAGAAGCAAAGGGTAGGGCTGTGAAGACAGAGGAGCGAGGGAATGCTCTTCAGAGAAGGAAAACACACAGATAGAAGGCAAACAGAGGTGAAGCCAGGAACACAGACACTGCAAAGAATGCCTACAAACCAACAGTGACTCTCTCCATGCAAACTCATGGAGGAAGAAGTCCAAGAACCCAGAAGCACACGAGATGTGAGGGTACATTAAAAACCCAAGGTGTGGTGCGGGGAAGGGCTCAGTGGATAAAGTGTCTGCTACTTGAGTATGAAGCATGAGTACAGACCCCCAGCACCCACGTGAAACCTGGGAGCAAGGGTGTGTGCCTGCAGCCCCATGCCAATGGGCCAGAGTCAGGGGTACCTCTAGACCTCGCTGACCAGTCAGTGTAGCTTACATGGCGAGACTCTCATATTCTCATGTAGGAAGATGCCCAACATCAACTTCTGGCTTCTCCTCGTATGTGTAGATGCACTGCCCCTCCCCCCGGGAATCCAAGGCATGCAAAAGAAACCCTGGTGTCTCTTTCTCAGCCTGGATGGCAGGAGCTAGAAGACAAGTGAACCCAAGGATGCTGGGAAAGGGAAGGCTGAAGGCTGGGCACACCCTGCATGCGGGAGCCATTCTCTAGAATGTTGAGTGTGAGCACCTTAGCCTCAAGCTATCCATCTGGCACAAGCCAGGGTTTGTCAAAGGAAGGATCTCCCTTCAAACCCTTGCCAGCTACCTACCCACTATGGGACAAGCCGGAGTTGATGGGACAGTATCCACCTGAAGGGGTTGCTCTTGCTAGACTGCAGGGTCCTGGCCTTCCAAAAGCTGTTTGGGAAAGCAATTCAGCATTTCCTTAGTACTGTCCTAATTCATTCTACTGCTATGATAAACCTCATGGCAAAAAACCGCTTTGAGAGGAAAATGTTTATCTCACAGTTTACCGTCCATCGCTGAAGGAAGTCAGGGCAGGAACTCAAGCAGGGCAGGAAACTGAGGCAGAAATCATGAAGGAGAGGGGCTGGGGATTTAGCTCAGTGGTAGAGTGCTTACCTAGGAAGCGCAAGGCCCTGGGTTCGGTCCCCAGCTCCGAAAAAAAGAACCCCCCCAAAAAAAGAAAAGAAATCATGAAGGAACACTGCTTATTAGCTTGCCCCTGGGCTCACCTTTCTTGTATAGCCAGATTCACTTGCCTAGGAACCATGCTGCCCATAGTAGGCTGGGGTCTCCTACTCAATTAGTAGTCAAAAAATAAAATTGCCCTGCAGCCAACCCGAAAGACCAGGAGGCAATTCTTCGACTGAAGTTTCCTCTTTCCAAGTGTGTCAAGCTGGACAATAAAAGATTAGCCATCACATTGACCCATCAAGTCCCACCCGCAACATCCATCCCAGAGCGCCCTCACACAGAATGAAAGGGACACTCGTAACACTGTTGCAGAGGTGTTTCTGGGTACCACGATGTTCTCCACTGGGGGGACATGAGCAAGAGAAGTGCATGCTGGTGGACTTCATGCAGTCAGAAGCAGAGAGGAGACACCTGCCGACTCCTTGGGTACTGAGCCATGTAAGGAGAGGCAGACAGAGCTACAGTCTAGAATTAAGCCACAGTAATTGAAACACACAGAAGCAGAACAGCCCAACGCGCTCGGTAAGGATTCATACATATTTAAGGACCTGTAGCGAAAACATGTGTGGGATGATCATGGGAGAGGAGAACACAGTGGAGGAAAGGCGTAAAGTAGAAAACACCGGAAAAGGAGGTAAGCTCACGGAGAGGGTTTCGCACAGTGCGACAGTGGGAACATCGTGAGGAGGTAAGGACCCGGCTTCGCCTTCATCTGACAGAAATGAAACGACGACAGAGTCAGAAGGAAACACTTGTCAAACTTTGGAGGCTGCTCTGATTCGAATCTGAAGTATGACCACGTCCCAGGGTCTCATTTTGAACATTTGGTCCCCACTTGATGATGCAATTTTGGGAACTTCGGGAAGCATTGTGAGGTGGGGCTGGGCTGGTGGAAGGAGATGGGTGGGCCTTTAAGGTTATATCCAACCTTTGGTCTCTGCCTCTCTGTTTCTGGGTCCACCATGACATGAAGGGCATCTGTCACAACCTACTGCAGCCAGGACCACTCTGTCTTACCTTCCCTGCTATGAGTGCTTCAAACACTCTGAAACCAGGGCCCAGTCAACTGTGCTCCCTCAGGTGTTTCTGCCATGTTATTATGGTCATGGTGATGCGAAGCTAAGCAGAACATGGGCTCAGCTCACAGCCTGCTCCTCAGGGGTGGAGGGCATTTTGCCTCCTCCCAGGACCCTGGCATGGCCTCTGTCCCCATGTGCCCGCCACCTGTTTTTCTCCTGCTTACAAACAGCTGGCCAGCTCACAGAGAAAGCTGGTGGAACTGATTTTCTATTTTCCTCCACAGGAGAGTGTAAGTGACCAGGCAGGAGGGAAGATAGTCTATGAAGACACACTGGTGCCTCTTCCTTTGGCTATCAGACTTTTGAAACCAGTTTCTCAGTAGCTGCAAGTCCTTAGGATTCTCACGCTGGGAGGAAGGAGAGGCAGAAGGCTCACGCCAGCCAGAGGAGTGACTCCTGGAAACAGATTTCACACAGTTCTGACACATTATCAGACCCAAGAGAGCCTGGAGACAATGATGTCTCAGTGATGGTTGGGAGCACACCTTGGCCAAGACCACGTAATGATAATCACCTCTTGCCCTCAGTTTATCTCACCTCAGAACCCTGGGAGTCACTGGGTTCCTTTGCTCGCTTCCCAGTATGGCTGCCACTGTATTGAATCCATTTCCTTCCTCTACTTTCCACTGTTACTTGCCTGCTTAATTCACCTATTCAAAACGCACAGCCATGGGCTAGGCTCTGACCATACTTACTGGTTAATGGCAGCAGTATGACCCCAACAGCAACTACAGGAGAGGGGATAATAGTGAGACCCAAGAAAGTAAGTTAACAGGGTGTGGCTGCTTTTTTATCAAGTAGCTGAGTGGTCTGGGCCAATGACCTTTCCTCCCCAAGGCCTCAGTTTCTCGCTGAGAGCTCCTTAATGGAAGAGATTAGCTTCGTTTGTCTTCAAGGCATATCCTGGTTCCTTCCAAGATCACAGTCAGCCTGCCCTGGAGCTCTGTGATGAGTGGTTTCAACGCTCCAGTTTCAGACAACAGAATGTGTCTAAGCAGCACTTGGTCCTTAACCTGCTCCATGCGGATCTCTCAGCATCTCTGTGCCCTCACCCGTCCTGTTGTTAGAGGCAGAGACCCCATAGGGATGCATGCAGGGTAGGAACTACCTCCCTGAGGGTAGTCAGCAGGACAACTGTACAGCTAGATGGTCTCTTCCGTAGGACGGGTGAGGGAGCAAAACCAAGCTGCCTTTGACGCTCTTCTTGATGCGGTTGCCCTCTTGACTGGTCTGTTTCCTTTTGGACCATCCCAGGGGTCACCAGATCGTTATTCCATGTTTGTGATGTGTCTCCCATCTTTACAGTTGGTATTTTGTGAGCCAGCTCCTTTATTTTACTCCAGCTCAGCTGAGCGGCCCAGAGCAGCAGCTCAGACTCCAAAGTTCAGGGCAGCTGAATGTGGCTCTTGATTTGTGCATTGAATAACCTTGTTAGAATGAGGACAGATGAAGGGTCTCATGATAGGAGCCTGTGTCTTCCCCAGAATGCACTGCGGGGTACTGTGCTGGTTGGCTCTGCCAGCTTGTCACAAATCTTGACCCATCTAGGAGATGAATGTTGATGAAGAAAATACCTCCATCAGATTGATCTGTAGGCAAGTCTGGGGGGGGTGCATATTTTCTTGATTGATATAGGAAATCCCAGACAGTTGTGAGAGGTGCTACCCATGGGCAGATGGCCCTGGATGGTATAAAAAGTGTGCTGAGGAAGCCGTGGGGACAAAACCAGTAAGCAGCACCCCTTCATGGCCTCTGCTTCAGTTCCTGCCTCCAGGTTCCTGTCCTGCTTGAGTTCCTGTCCTGACTTCCCTCACTGATGAACTGTTGCCTGGAAGTGTAAGAGAAATGTTTCCTGTCTTCCTCAAGTTTCGTTTGATCACAGCATTTGACCACAGTGATAGAAACTCTAAGACAGGCCCTTTCAGGTGACTCCAAGTGACAGTTTATATATATATATATATATATATATATATATATATATATATATATATATATATATATAAAATGTTGGTTTTTCCTGTGAAACCTCAGCACCAGAGTTAGGAGTGGTGTTGAGGGGTGCACATCTATTCTCTTAGGCCTATGCTTTCCGGGGCACCCCAAAGAGCCAACACCCTCCTCCCAGTGAGATTTTAGGGTGATGCTCCAGTGTCTCACTGGGAGGATGACTGCCAGGACAGACCCTCTGCCACCTTTCAGGCCTGCCGGTTTATGGACGACATCTTTTTCCACCCACCTCATAGGGAATCTCGTGACCCTTGACCTACTATCGCTATGTTAATGATTGGTATAACTGGAAATGCTGTATCCTGGCCAACTGCCAGGTTAGGAGAGATGGCCAGTCCCCTGCGGGGTGATCTGGAACCTGAACACTGCTGTGAGCACAGTGGTAAATGTAAGGACAGCATTCTCTGCTTGGACCTGGCAGTCTAGTAGGAAGGTTGAAGCGTTCTCCCTTCTGTAGGATTTCTCAGTGCATTTGACATCCTGATGGGCCTCAGCCGAGCCTGATAAGGCCGACTATGTTACCTACACTTGCTGCTGGGAATTCTTGCTGTGAGGGACACTCGTGAACTGCCGTTGTGTGGAAGTGAACTCTGACATGGACTAACTCGCTGGGGCAGCTGAGGCCATTTTTAAAGTCACCAGTCACTGCCCAGCACTGACGCCATCCCCCACCCATCCTCTCTCAGGCTGTCATGAACCCAGATGCATCTGATAAACAACTGCGAACTCCCATGCTCTCTGCTGGCTGCTGAGACGTCACACCCTTGGCCATTTGGCTCCTGTTCCGTGACCTCTCCTCACCCCACTGCTAGGAGCAGTACCTGTCCCTTGGGGAAAGAGGCAAACAGGGATATGGGAAGGGATGTGAAACTTCTAGGGGAAGGGTCACTTATGGACATGCGGCTGGCATCCTCTGTGCAGGATGGTTATACACTCTGTGGGGTTTGTTCCCCTCTGGATCTCCATGGGTGCCTTGAAGTCCCCTGCCATTTCTCAAGCAGGAGGGCTGTGCAAAGAACTCCAGCATCCAGGGGTGAGGCGCTGGTATGCAGAATGGAGACTGAAGCAGGCGGACATAGCAGCATTGGCTTGGGTCCTTTAGTTGGTGACATCAGTTAGTAGAGGTGGGCCTTGAATATGGACCTCACCGTCAGCCCATACGTCTCTTCTTTTTGGTGGATAGCTTCCCTCAGCGATGGGCTGTTTCCTGGACTTGTAAGTAAAATGAGCCCTTTCCTCTCCAAGTTGCTTTTGGTCATAGTGTTTGATACAGCAACGGAAACCCTGAATATGACAGGGGGATGGAACCCTATATTCCTCTGTTACCTCCACAAGGAACATCATTTTTTTTTCTGAAAAGGAGAACCAGGTTCAGGGAGGGGGCAGAGGTTTGGAAGTCATGTTGGACTCAAATGTGTCGAGCTGAGCTGAGAGCCAAGTTCTTACTTCTGTCCCCATGGCCACCACTGGATCCTGTTGTCAGGTTATGCGCAGACACTGTATTTTAAGACAGCCCGTTGATCAATCACAGAGCTCAGACCACTTTACCAGCCTGAAATGTACTCTGTGAGGAAGGCCTGCTGGCCTTCCCTTTCTGAAACTTTCCACTTTCCTTCCCCCTTGAGCTTGCCTCCTCAAACCGAAACCTTACGACTGCCGACAGGCTCGCCACATGCCCGCCCTGGCAGCTAGCCTCTTGTCTTAGAAAGATTTCTTTGATTTTCTCAGTATCGCGTCTTTGATTTTCTGACATTTTCACAACGCCCTAAGTGTTCTTAGCATTTTCTCTAAACTGGGAAAATAAGAAAAAAGGAAAATGCTCTCCCGGGGAGAAAGGGCAAATTGTATGTTCTTTTGTTTACATGTGTGTACAGAAAATCATTATTCTCCTTGGTGATCTCCCATGTGATAGCAAAAGAGAGATGGAGAAACTGGGACTCCGTAATGGCTCCTAAGGGACTTTTTCCTATTTGGTGACCCCGGAGAGTTCCAGGCATCCAGCTATTTTTGAAAGAAAGGAGGAAATATGGACGGTGGCCTCCGCCAGCCGCAGGTCACTGAGTGGCTAGCTTATTTTGATGATTGCCTATTTTTACTTCTGTTTATTCTGATGTTTTGATGCAATCGTTGCCATTTTGTGTTTGACCTGGGACTAATGCCATTCATTGTGGGAATGCAGGGGGTTGGCAGACTACATTTGAGGGACGAGAAGTCACCCATTTCCCTAAAGTGTGGCCACTCTGCTCATGCAGCCTGCAAAGGTCAAGATTCACCTGGGGAGAGAAGGCTAACCCTGCTTTTATATAAATTACTTAAAAAAAATCAAAACGATGTAATTTACTCTTTTGCCACCTAGAGTAGGAGCTTGCTTTCTCTGGCCCAAGGTTTCCACCAAGATTTCTGTGCTTTCAGGGAAGACCTTGAGCCAAGACTACGGGAGTCAGGTACAACACAGCTTCATGTGATCCTAAGAGCCTGAGATTCACGCATTCCTGCTACAGGAGATCCAGCATGGGACTGGGAGTCCTGGTAGGGAGGAAGGAGCAACTATGTCCACTTCACTAAACAAAGACCCAGAGGAATGAAGGGCTGAACCCAGTTGACCCAGTTGGTCAGTGACAGTACTGAAGCCTTGGGGACAAGCGCAGAAAGGAACTCTGCTGGTGTCTCTTCAAACCTGGAGGTGACTATGGCTCACTCCCTTCTCTCTCTGGCCCCTTTTCCTTCTCCTTTAACATAAGATATGTTGGGTCCATCTCTAAAGCCCTTTCAGCATTCAGGCTTCTCATAAAATGGGATCTTCTCTAAGGCTCAGCAGGGTCAAGTTCAGCCAAGATCTGAAGAGAACTTAACATGGCTTAAAAATAAAATAAGCCACCACCCTGGCTGGGTCTTATGCCTGAACTTCATCTCCATGCAGTATTTGCCATTATTTGGTGAAGAAGGTTCTATTACCAGTCCAAATGGTGAGGACATTGAGGCTTAGTCATATGCCTGAGGAGTGGTGGAGCCATGATAAGCCTTCCCCACCAACCTGTGCTTGGAATTAACTGTCAACCCCATCTAGGGTAGGTCAGGAGCTAGAGCAGGACACTATCTTTGTCTGTTCTGAACACACAGGAGCCTAACCACATGTAGTTAGCATTGCAGCATGGTGGGCTGAGCTCTTTAAAGCACACTGCGTGCCCTGGTGCTAACTACAGGTGGACTTTGGACAGAAAGGAAAGTCAGATATGGACAGGGGGCATAGGAAGAGCACCTGTGGTTTCAGGATCAATGGCAGAGCTGACCCAGTCAGTACTCAGTCCGCATCACTGCCTGTCCTGGATCACCAGCTCAGAGCTGAGTTCCAACTGACCAAGTGTTTTGCAGAAATATTGCTATTGCTTCTAAACCAGTGCCCCGTGGACAAGAATGTAACCCGATTCCTTTTGTTGGCTGTGGGGTAAGGGTCACTGTTGGCTCATAAATATTTTACTTTAAAGGTATTTATTTTATATTTAGGAATGTGTAAATATGTGTGGTGGATGGCCATGGAGGCCAGAGACAATGGACCCAATGGAGCTTGGGTTCCAGGAAGTTGTGAGCTCCTGATGTGGGTCCTGGGAGTTGAACTCAGGGCTTTTGGAAGAATAATACATATTGTTACACTGCATTGTTTGTGCTTCTTGTCCTTTTTGAAATTTTGTATGTTGATTTTTTTAAAAGTGAAATAATGGTTCCATATTTAAGGGTAGACCTGTTACAAGACTACGTCCTCATCTCCATGTTTTGGAAAATAGGAAAGTAGTTGTTTGGCAGTATCACATCCCTAAGACCCATAGAAGAGTTCCCAAACAAACAAACACACGCTAAGAGACAAGAAGCTCCATCACTACCGCCAATGCCCACAAGAGGGCGTCTCAGAGTCGCCGAGAAGCAAATGCAAGCCTAGGATCGTTGCAGCTCATCAGTGAATGACCAATGAGTAGGCTCTGAAATACCAGTTGTGACCCCGCCTCCCCAGCGCTTTAAGGAACCCTTTTCTTTTCTACATCGCTGGAGCCATTTCTTCTTTCTCTAGCCCCGATGGCATACCGGTCACTCTGTGTTGTGTGTGTGTGTGTGTGTGTGTGTGTGTGTGTGTGTGTGTGTGTGTGTGTGTGTGTGTGTTGGTGGCGGGAAGGACAGACGGACACAGAAATGGAAACAGCCTATCACAGCTGTACTCCCCCTCCTCCCTCCTCGCCCCCGACTCTCCATGTAGATGTGGCATTCCTGCCCTGCCAACGACAGCTCCTCTCCGAGACTGACTGAGGTCTGGAGCAGTCCTATTAAAGACATCTGTGATTAACCTTGTCAAAATCAACCTTGAGGGAGCCTCTCCTGCAGAGTCCAGCAGGTGGAGGTGCAGGGCAGGACCCGTCTTTTTTTCTAGGACACTGCGAAGGGAGTGAAAGGTGTCACTTTGGTGGATACCCATTTAGGATGCCACATGTGCCATCTGTTTTGTGGCTTGTACAAGCACAGTACAGAAGTGCTGCTAGCTCATTTTACGATGGAAAGACCGAGGCGAGGGGAAGTATTTCAGAGCCTAATGCTCAACACCTCTCAGCCTTTCTGGGACTCGAAGAATCAAGACATCAATCCCAGAAGGGTCCAGGCTTTCTCAGGTCCCTACCTCTCCTATAAAGAAGAGATGGGCCTGGGGTGGGAGGGGCCCCTTCCTGAGAAGCAGGGTGGGTGAGGCGAATTCTCCCCTCTTGAATTCTCATAGGCTGCAGGGAGGCCCAGCTTTGCTTCCTGTGAGCCTGCGCAGGAAATGGTTTTCCCCCCATTAATGCATGCTTTACTTACACTTCTTACTACAATTACTCTGCGGTAATTAACAAGGGAAATAACACATCTGGGGCTAACTGCGGCTCCAAACAGATGTACAAGATGCAAAGGCGCTCGGAGGCCCCCATGCTGTGTCACAGCTGTCCTGAGTACCTACTGTGCAGGAGCTGTGAGTCCAGGAACAAGGCCCCTGCTGGCCACCAGGATAGTTTTCCAGGGAGGGGTTGAGGGGTGCAGGGATGGATCAACGTTGTGAGTAAATGAAAAGTGTGTGAAGAGAGCAGGAAACAGTGATGTGGCAGGGACAGTCCTTCTCCCTCCCCAGAGGTGACATGTGAGCTGAGGGCTGTGGGGAAACCAGGGAGAAGTGTGGCAGGCAGCCTGGGGACAGGCAAGTGCCAAAGCAGAATGAGTTTCTCACTCTTTGAGAAGATGGACAGGCCAGTGTGGAGCTGAGGGATGTGAGGGTGAAAAGACGTCTCCAAGGAGGGCTGAGCCCCCTGAGCCCCTGCGCTGCTCCTGAGGCCATGGAAAAGCAGTTAAAAGCACAAAGGGAAGCCCTTGAGAGGGCAGGGTCTGCTGCTTTTATCCCTACAGGGACATGGGTCTAGGGGCTTTGCACGAGCTGGAAGTGACAGGACAACCTGAGCCACCATTTCAATCTGCTCTTTCCCACCCTTACTTGTGTCCCCTTTCTACCTTGCAAACTCGTCCCAAGCCCTGCTCCTGAGGCCCCCAGGAACAACAAACCCTATGCCTCCCCTTCTGCCTGGGATGTTATTTCTCCTTCAGAGCCGGTGACGCTGTGGGAGGACTCTGGGACTTTCTCTGCAGGTTTCCTATCTCCTCTTCTCCTGCCTCCCTATTTGGGATAACTCTAGCTTTCCTCAGAGGCCAAGGGGGGCTGGGGAGGAAACTACTTACGGACCCAAGTGGGTCCCTAGGAGAACGGCTCTCCTCAGGAGCCACCACACAAGGCAGCTCCTTGTCACCTTATTTTATCATAGTTCTGTGTTCTCCTTGAACCCACAGCTTGCTTTCCTTGGTCCCCAAGGGCTTCCTATAAGGATCACTCGATCATTCATGCTTCCCCGACCCCAGCTATGAATGCACCCTTCCCTGCCCTGTCCCTACTGGGTGTCCCTGAAAATGTCTGCAGGCTATGTGCATGTGTGCATGTGTGGCAACTGTTAAGTGACTTTGTAGTGCTGAGGCAGGAACTGCTCTTTGTGGAGGCCTCTGGAGGGCAGTGTAGGGGACCCTGAGGAAGAAGGAGTACTTTTTTTTTTTTTTCCGGAGCTGGGGACTGAACCCAGGGCCTTGTGCTTGCTAGGCAAGCGCTCTACCACTGAGCTAAATCCCCAACCCCTAGGGTACTTTCATCCTAAAATTCTTCCCTCCTATACCTGGCTTGATTTTGATCCCTCCTCTTTGGCATATTCCCTTTTTAGGAAACCGGAGGCCATACCCAGAGAATGAATGGATGGCTGCTAAATCCACATGGCCAGCAAGGAGTATGTGCTTATAAGGGAGAGGGGCTTTGCTTGGGAGGTAAAAGGGGGCTGATTGCCCTGAAGGACTCCTTCAAGAGTTTTGTGCCCCAGTTTCCCCCTACGTGGAGTGGTGCTTCCTGTGGTCAGTCTGAAAATTCAATGTGCTCACACACGTGAAGGCATTAGCAGGGTGACTGGTATAGGAAGTGCCCATTAAATGTCGGCTGATGTCACCCATACTGCAGGTGGATAAGGTGAGGTCCTGCGTGCTTTCTTCTACAAGAAAGTCCATTTCTGAGGACTCCCCTGTGGGAGTCCCCTTGTGTGTGTGGGGGTCCCAGCTTCTAACTCCCCTCCCCCAAGTACCATCTCAGGCTGGTCCTCTGAGCATAAGATGCAGCCTTTGGGACAAGAGAGGTGCCCAGCAGGGGACTAGCTCTGAGCTCCCAAGTTGAAATGACTGAGGCCCCTAACAAGAGGACCCTGCCCATGCAGGGTGGTGGGTAGATCCCTGAGTTCTGAGCTTTCTCTGGAGATGCCTACTGGACTGATGGATCCTCAAAAACTCCCCAGGTTAAAGAGTCAGCCAAATGTGAGTTCTGCCCCTGTAGCGTGTGCTTGGTGTCCTTGAGCTGTCCCTCACTCCTCAGAGTTAAATTTTCTTAACCACACAAGGAACAGTAACATCTGCTCTGGAGAAATGGCAGGACTCAGAGTCGGTATTTATGCAAATACCTCTTCATAACCAGCCAGCATTCATGTTCTCATGCTGCTGGGTTGGGGAGAGGAGTATGCAGTTATTTCCCAGGTAGACATCTCTCTGACAAAGTCTAATGTATAAATGAGACACAATAAGAGATTAAGAATAAGTACGATCAAATCCAATGATTAAAGCAAGATGGCAGGTGTGTGTGCATCCGAGACAGTCTTTGCCACTGTGATGAAGAGGAGATTTACTATGGCTCATTTTACAGGGTTAAGCCTAAGGCTGCCGGCCTCCACAATGCTTCGGGTCTGAGGTGCAGGGAAGGGGGGCAGGAAAGGAAGCTACTCACCTCGAGATGGCCAGGAAGCAGAGAAAGACAATATACAACTTTCCTGGCCACACCTTCAGTGGCCTACTTCTTCCAGCTATGCCCCACTTCCTTGTTTCTGTCATCTCCCAACAATGTCACTGCTTTATGAATTTATCACTGGCTGAGTCAGGATCCAACTGTCTGCCCATCGGCCTTTAACACATGAGCATTTGGAGGAATTCTCTAACTCGAAGTTATAACAGCCTTCTTCTTCTTCTTCTTCTTCCTCCTCCTCCTCCTCTTCTTCTCCTCTTCCTCCTCCTCCCCTCCTCCTCTTCCTCCTCCTCCCCTCCTCCTCCTCTTCCTCCTCTTCCTCCTCCTCCTCCCCTCCTCCTCCTCTTCATCCTCCTCCTCCCCCTCTTCCTTCTCCTCCTCCTCCTTCTCCTCCTCCTCCCCCTCTTCCTCCTCCTTCTCCTCCTCTTCCTTCTTCCTCTTCTTCATTCCTCTTCTCTTTCTCCTTACTGCCCTGCCCTCCCTCCCCCAACTCTTCCTTCCTTTTCCTCCCCACCTTCTTGAGTACTGAAGGAAACTGAAACTGTGGAAGTCAAATTGCAGATAAGGTGGAATGGGGACCTTTAGATACTGCTGGCTGGACACACATGGCGGACTCCTCTTACCTTAAAACTGAGATTAAATAGAAAATCATTGAGAAACAGTGTTGGCCACCAAGGTCTAGTTGTTAGGCCCGGTATGCAAGAGGTCAGAGACCCGTAGCCATACAGCCCTGAGGTAGATGGTTCAGTTCATTCTCCCTTCTCACCAGGACACACTTGTGATGACGCATTTTTATTTCATCATATCAAACACATTAACATCTCTCTTCGTTTGCCACTTTCTAGTCAGGAGTCTTCCTCCAGGAGTTCAGACCAACTCTAGAAGTCCAGGGAAGAGATGGAGCTGAGCCACTGTGAGGGTCCAGAAAGAGAGGGGCTGGTCCGATCCAAGTGACTTCACAGAGCCTCCCCCATCCGGACCTGCAGCGCATGGTCAAGCCTGTTGGCTGCCGCTGCCCCTGTCACACAGCACAGGTGATTACCGGCTGGAAAGCACAGACACCTGCTCTGCTTCTGACCCTAGAAAAACAGGGAGAACAGTATCTTGGCCGTATGAGCTCACACTTGCTGTGTGAGCGAGTATACGGTCCCAAGACACCCAGAGAGAGACAGCAGTTGCTTTCCATCTTGTCATTAGCTTTCCTTTATCTCCATGAATCCTCATAAAACTGAAGCAGCTGAGAGCGTCGTCTCTGCACTGGTGCTTACCGGTAGAACTTTCCGGAATGATGAAGATGTCTCATATAGTTCAGAGGCTGCTAACTAACGACAGGCAGCCAGTGAGCCCTTGAAATTTGGCTCGTGTCCTGAAGTATTGTCTTTTCAATTTTGCTTCACTTAAATTAATTTAGAGTCAAAGAGCCCCATGTGGCTCCTGGTAACTTGGGTAGACTTAACAGATCTACACCTACAGCAAGAATCCCATTAGGCAGTAAATCGCTTCACTCCCAGCCAGAGCCAACACTCTGCCACCCAGCAGTTGGTGTGCCTGTTAAGCTCAGAAGCCGGCTGAGGTCTCTGGCAGCTTTGGAGACCCATCAAGCTAATTCTGCCATTTAAAAAATAAAGTAAATCTAGTGGAGCTGGAGAGGTGACTCAAGCAGTGCTCTGCTGCCGTGAAAGTGTAAGGGCTGGCGTTTGGATCCCAGGACATAAACACAAGGCAGAACAGTATCTGTCTATAAGACCAGCATGGGGAAGGTGGAGGCAGGAAGAGCCCCCAGGCTCACTGTCCAAGTAGGATAGTGAACTGGTGAACTCTCAGTTCAGTGAGAGAGCCTGACTCAGAAAACACGGTGGGACCAGTGTCTTAGGGTTTCTATCACTGTGGTCAGATACCACAACCAAAAGCAACTTGGGGAGGGAAGGGTTTAATGAGCTAACATTTCCAGGTAACAGTCCTTCTCTGTGTTTGGTCAGGGCAGAAACTCAAACAGGGCAGGCACCTCGAGGCAGGAACTAAAACAGAGGCCATGGAGGGGTGCTGCTTGCTGGCTTGCTCCTTGTGACTTACTCAGACTGCTTTCTTATAGAACCCAGGACCACCTGGCCAGTGGGAATTATTGAGAGAATGTATCATGGGCTTGCTCACAGACCGAAGTTCCCTCTTCCCAAGTGACTCTGACTTGTGTCAAGTTGACTTAAAACCAGCCAGCACAGCCTCCAAGGCCTCTCAGCTGGTAAAAGCATACAGAGGTGGAAGGAGAGAACCAGATCCAAAAAGTTGTTCTGCGCATGCTGAAGTCCACAAATCTACACTTATACCCTACACTCAAGCACAAGTGCTTGGATGTTCTCTCTCTCTCTCTCTCTCTTTCTCTCTCTCTCTCTCTCTCTCTCTCTCTCTCTCTCTCTCTCTCTCAAACACACACACACACACACACACACTACAGTGTTTTAAAGTAAGGTGGAGTGTGAGGACAGCTCCTCACATATGTGAGGACAGCTCCTCGGACAGCTCCTCACATCTCTGTGAGGACAGCTCCTCGGAAGATGTCCCGCGCTTCGTCTCGCCAGCAGGAACGACGCGGCACACACAGGATCCTACTACAGAAAAGCTTTAATGCGTCTTGAGAGGGAGAGCATAAGCTTACAATGCGGAGACGGAGAGTGAGGAATAACCGTCCCTTATATAGGAAACTATCCTCGCCTAGGACGTGTCACTCTCTGACTGGTCGCTGCCAATTATGCCAGATGACGTACCAAAACGTACGTGTCCCTTTGAGTAGGGACGTTACCAGGCGCCTGCGTATTGCCCTTTTTACTAGGTGCGTTCTGCCGGATGCCGGTGCCATCTTGTAATGGAGTTTGTGAGGACAGCTCCTCACATATGTGAGGACAGCTCCTCGGACAGCTCCTCACATCTCTGTGAGGACAGCTCCTCGGACAGCTCCTCACAGTGGAGAGTTACTTTGACCTCTGCTCCTTCCCCTACATAACTTTTAAAATATTAAAGTCTAGTACAAACCGAGAACCAGAGACAGTAGCATGACCTGCTCCATGATGTTTGACCAGGTTCTCTTGTTTTCTGTGGAGCTATCCTGCTTTTATCCCTAAACACGCAGTAGGTTAAGTGACCCTCTCAAAGGGGATAGAGTCAGAAGTAGCATGCAAGATGAGCCCTACCTGCAGTTTGAGACAAACATTGTTCCAATTAGTTAAGATTGAGAAACGCACGTTCCAGGCCCAAGAGACTTTGTGACCGAGTAATAGAGTTAGATGTTCATTTCCTCTCTGTCCCTGAGAGAAGGGTCACCCCCACACAACAGCTTCAGCCCCTCCCAAAGGGGTGGGATTTTCCTAGGAGCCCTGTGAGGTGAATGGCAACCAATCTGATGCGGAAACTCTGAGCTGTTCTGAGTCTTCTCTCTTTAGAACCTTGGGGAGGCCCTAAGGGTGCAGTTCAGTAATATCCCAACAAAACCACCCTGTGGGAAATTATGAAGGTTAAGGGAGATGTTTTGGTAGAACCCAGCAGGAAACTGACTTAGTTGAGATGATAATAATGAAGGCAGAAATAACCCTCTGAGGGCCAAGCCATTCACAGGGGCAGTGAGGGGCCGCTAGGAAAATTACCCATGGATTATCTCACTGAGCCGGGTTTAGTGCCTGACTCCAGAGACAGCTCAGGGACCATCAGACGCACTCTGCTGCCTTTCATCTGTGGGGCTTGAGTAGACACAAACCTTCTTGTTAAACAAAACAAAACAAAACAAAAACAAAACAAAGACCAGCGGTGTTCCTCAGTCACAGCTGGCTTGGGGCAGACCCGGAAGTCAGATTGGGAACTGGAAGTAGTTTTTGTGTCTCTTTTCCTCCTCGAGTCTTTCAAGTTATCTCAACAGGAATGTATTATTTGGAAAGCAGGGGATCAGGGAAGCGAAATGAGCCTCAGCTCTTGTGAGAACTTAAATCGACTGATCATGACTATGTGGAGAACGGTTCTGAAGATACAGAGAACACTGATTGATTGTTCATGTCTGCCAAGGCCTGGGCCCCAGCATCACTGGTAACACTTGCTCCATGTCTTAGAGTTTCTACGGCTTGATAAACACCACAGCCACAAGTAACTTGGGAAGCAAAGAGTTTATTTCATCTCACAGCTCATAGCCCACCATCCAAGGAGGTCAGGGCGTGAGATCAGGGTGGAACCTGAAGGCAGGAACTGAGGTGGAGCATGTGGGAGAGTGTTATTCACTGTCTCACTCCTCATCCAGCTTTGTGAATCTGCCACACAGGGCTCTTTGTTCAGCCCATGGTGCCAGCTCAGATTATCCTGTTTGACCTTTTGGCTTTTATCTGTGCCCTCTCACCTGGATGCTACGTCTTCCAGGGCAGAAAGCCACTCACAGAGTTCACTGATGTACTGAAGTGTGTATACCCAGCCCAGAGCAGCACTGGGCACGTGGTGGCTGCTCATAAATATTTGTTGGATAATGGACTCAATATAGAGGAAAATCTATGGAGCTTTTAGGAGAAAGCATAGAAGTCAATGTTGTGACTTCGAATTTGAAATAATTTCTTTTTCTTTTTTAAGATTTATTTATTATGTGCATGAGTGCACACTAGACAATGGAATCTGATTCCATTACAGATGGTTGTGAGCCATCATGGGGGTGCTGGGAATTGAATTCGGGTCCTCTGGAAAAATAGCCAGTGCTCTTAACCTCTGAGTCATCCCTTCAGCCCGGGATGGTTTCTTAGATGGGACATCAAAACTCTACACGAGTAAGGAAGCACCAGATAAACTTAACTTCATCCTAAGCAAGGACCAGGGGCCAGGGAGACAGCTTAGCAGTTCAGAGCGCTTGTCCCGCTTCCAGACGACACAGCTTTAGTACCCAGCATGCAATTAAGGCATCTCACAACTTCCTGTAATTCCAACTCTGAGAAATCAGACACCCTCCTCTGATCTACGTGGGCACCCACATTCATGTTTAGCCAAATAGATTCTCTGTCTGTCTCTCTTTGTCTTTCTTTCTGTCCTTTTCTGTCTCTGTCTCTGTCTCTCTGTGTCTCTGTCAGTTGGGCTGCACGTTTGCCTCACCAGTGGTGCTCAGAGAAGGCAGAACACAGTCCAAGACAGAGGGTCCCGGACGTGTTTCCCAGATGAGAAACTGTGGGGGCTGGGACAGATGCTGTGGTTCTCAGTCTCCTGTGCACCCAGGCGCTGCTGGGGACCACGGGGAGTTGGAGTTTCCCCTACCCACCAGGCAGAAAGGGGATGGCTGATCCCAGACCTGGGCAGAATCTGGTTTGTTTCCAAGTGAGTGCTGAGAGTACAGAGGGGCTGGAAGAAAGAAGGCCTCCGTAGCTCACAAAGGCCCCCAGCCTTCATCCTTGATGAAGGAGATGGTCCTTGCTCATCCAAACGGCTTTATTGTTATGGTGGGTGTGAATGCAGAATCCTTTCTCAGGGAGAACCAGAGATTAAATACCTTTTGCAGAAAGGGATGCCCGGGAAGGGAAGCTCATTGGCTAAACACTCAGAACCTATCTAGATACCTCATTAGCATGGAGAACTCTAGGTTTTTACGCTCTGTAACCCCTTGTCATGGTCCTTTTGGTGGGGCTTCATGGTTACATGTCCCAGGGCAGGCAGAGCCAGGATCTGGTTCCAAAACTTGCTGTTCTCAGTTCTGAGGTTTCCTGGGGTTTCTGGATCATCTTCAACCTTATCAGTTCTCTGGTGGCACAGTCCACTTGTTCCACTTATGTCTGTCTCTGTTTCTGTTTCTCAAACACATCCACAGACAGACAGTGAGCAGTCAGGTGTGGGACCTTGACATAGTTCAACGTCATTTCTTTCTATAGGCTAAAGTGAGTATAACGTAAACATGTTGACTGTGGGTGCTGCATTTGATTTGCAATTCCCGACAGCCAACAAAAACTAGTGTGACCCCAAACTTCCCAAACACAATGCTGCCCTACAAGCATACGCTCATGTATAAACACACATGCATGCATGTGAGCACATACATTCAAGCGCACACTCAGACACAGAAGAAAGCATATGAGTGAATATTTGTGACTTTGAATTAGGCAACGGTTTCTCAGATTTCACACCAAAACTCCAAATGACTGTGGAAACCGTGCCCATGTGCACAAGGGAGCATTCATTCTCATGTGTGTGCAGTCATAGTGACTAAACGTATACCAAAGAAACACACCCCTCTGTGCATCTGTGCACTTGCAGAGGTTCACACACATACAAGCACACGTGCACCCCCATGTGCCTGTGCACAGGCCTCTACTATCCATCAGGGGCACCTTTTGGCTGCAACTGGTGGATCTAGAGGGAGGTTAGAATGGTCCTCCTCACCTCAATTAACCTAATTTAGACAATCCCTCACAGACATCTGTGGAGGTTTGTTTCCACGGTGATCCTGATTCCCATCAAGTTGAACATGGCGGTGAACCATCACACCTTCCTTCTCAAGACCCATCTGATGGCCAGGTCCTCTTACACAGCCATTCCCTGATTGGAAGAAACTAGCTTGATGCTTGGCCTTGGTAAATCTGGATTTTAGTCTGCAGCATCCAAAGCCCTCTGGCCTCGATCCCAGCTGTGCACCAATGCATTTCTTGCCTCTCCTCCCCTCCCCCCACTTTCCTTCAGCTTGGCGATGGAGTTGCACGGGCCAGGGAGAGAGGACCAGACCTGGTGTATTGACCTTAGCTACTCAGTTAATGAGTGAAGGACTAGGTGGGCAGTAAGAGGGTACAGGCTTTACATGTGCAACTACATATAAAACATATATGCATATGTGCATTAACATATATGTTAATGGGCGAACGATTTCGTAGCTCAAGGGAGATGATGTCTTCTAAATTATGAGGGCTGAGTTGGGGCATCTTGTCTGTGACCTGGTTCATCCTCTTAGAATATGCTCAGAGGAAGTGACAGCTTGCCCAAGTCATGTGTAGATGAGTGTCAGGGGATCATTTCAGAGTGGGGACTTTTTAATCCAGAATCTATTTTTTGGATGGTGCCCTTAGATTTCAATTTCATCAGTCTAGTGGGCAGACTCTCAGGTTCCCCGTTGGAAAACAAAACAAAACAAAAAAACAAAAAACCCCAAAACAACAACAACAACAAAAAGCCCAAGTGTACACATTGAGGGCCCTCCAAGGGTGGGGTGTGTATGCATTTTAATAATGGTGGCAGTGCACTCATCAGACCTGTCTATCATTCTCCCTGCACCATGAAGACGTATCTCAGTGTTAGATACACTCCCCTTCCAGTGCCTGTTCTCTGGGATCCAGTTTCGCGACCACCGGTCTCTGACCATCTACTGTGGACAGCCCCCTTCTCCTCCCGGGCCTGTCTCCCTTCTTCAGCTTGGAGGGAGTCAAGAGTGAGTAGCCTTGCTTTGGCGACTTCAGATTTCGGAGCATGGACACCGTACGTGATGAGGTATCACTGCTGTCTGCCTTTCTGGAGCTGCGTGACTGCCCAGCTGCGGGATGATATGTCTCCCTCCGAAATTGCCTTTAAGACTGTATTATTTTCCCCTGGAGCATGGAGCCTGTGTTTACTGCAGGCCTTGAGACCCTGACTGGCCTCCTTGTGGGTTCTTGCTCACTTTGTGGACACCGGGAGAAGCCCCACCGTGACTCTGCTCACTTGTCCTGCCCCTGCCATCTGTCCTGACCTGGTTTCTGTTGTCTCCCTGGACTTGTCACTTCTCCCACCCAATTTGCAATGAGTCCCTGGCTTCGCATCAGTGACTCAGCCTGGACTCTGACTTAGGTAACCTGTCTTCCATCTCTGGGGACTGAGGAAGGCTTCAGAGACAGGGCCCCATTGAAGTTGTTTCTTGACAGCAAGTGTAGACTTTGGGCTGGAAGATAAGATTGCAGAGATCACAAGTCTTTAATGGGGAAGCCTGGGACAGAGGCAAGATTCCACCCAGGCTTCTTCCACCCTAACACGGGGTCCTTCAGCCAGGCCTGATGCTGCTGGAGAGCTGAGAGATGGGGCGTTGATACTGTCAAGACCTGGTGGGGTGGGGACCTGGGGTGGGGAGAGGATCTTCCTGCTTCCTCTTTATACCTTTAACATGTTAATGGAACCTATTCCAAAATAATAAAGTTTTTGTTGTTGCTGTTTTAATTCTCAAGAAAATAATTGTCATACCTGTGTACGGCCCAGTGGACTCGGGGAAATTAGAGGTCACTTCCCAGAATAGTAGTACTGGGGCTTGGTTTAGGACCCTGTGGTTCCCACCTCCAGAATCTGCTCTTTTACAACCGCCTACTGAGTTATCAGAAGTCCTGAAGCCTGGCCCCGCCCACAGAGGCAATCGTCATTGGCTCAGGGTGTGGCTTCAATTTCAGGAGTTTTTTTTACAAAGTTCTGCATGTGGTTCCAATGTGCCGCTAACTTCAACAGCACCCTGAAGCGGGGCAGGGATGGATTCTGTTAGGTGCAGGCTGGGGAAGGGACAAAATGGGCTCCTCTCAGGGGACAGCATGAACTGAGCCCAGGCTAAAGCGGACGGTTTGTGTGGAAAGCTTGCAAAAGGGTGACTTTGGGGGTGTTGGCAATTAATCCACACAAGATGAGCAAAAAGGGACGGAAGGGTTTGGCTTTCTGCACCCCAGCAGTAGACATGTTCATAGGGTTGATTCACACAAATGACTGGCCTTTCTGGCTGAACTGATCACTCTCAGGAGGTTGGTAGTAATTAGGTTGGGTAGCTAAGAGAAACAATCTGCAGTACAAGTCCCCACAGCATGGGGAGAGAGCTTGTGTGGGGCTAACAGGATAGAGAGTGATAGGATAGACCCTCAACATCCTCCACACATTTAATCACAGGCACAGGTATGTGTGCATAAAGCGTCTAACACACACACACACACACACACACACACACACACACACACACACTCACTAAAAACAGACTCATAATGTTGAGCAATAATTCCCAGAAGAAGAAATAAAGGAAAATATTGATGTGTATGCTAATAAGCGTGTCAGAGGATGCTCAACCTCATGAAAAGCTGGATAAGCAGAAGAGAGACAATGGGTATTTGTTTCTACTCGGTAACAATGAAACTGTTAACGGATCAGTGTTAGGGAAGAGGAAGGGAAGTGATTGTCCCAACTGTTGCTGGTGGAGCACAAATGGGACTTTGTGGGGGCCAATTTGAAGAAATCATGCGAATATAAAGCGCTCCAGTTGGTCTAATAATCCCCCATTAGAATCTTTCCCACCGTGGTTATTTGAATTTCCAGGGTATTTGGATACAGTTGGTAACACTGTTTCTGTAGATTTGAGAAGTGAGGCCTTGCTGGAGGAAGAGTGTCACCGGAGGATGTGAGGTTTCAAAAGCCTTGTGCTAGTTCCAATTGCTCTCCCTGCTCACTTTTTGCCATTCCAATGTGGCCTCTCAGATGCCGCTCCAGATGCCACTCTTCTACCTCTGTGCAGCCATCCTGCCTCTCACCCGTCTGGAGCTATAAGCTAAACACACCTTTCTTCTATTCGTTGTGCTGGTCCCAGTGTTTATCACAGCAATAGAAAACCAACTCACTAAAAAACAACTAACGGAAATGCCGACACCAGTAGAAGGATTCTGTGCCGGGTTTACATTAATTGATTATGTGATAATTAATTAATTGCGTGGGTGAGCATGTGCTCCGTGGCACACATGCAAAGATCAGAGGGCAGCATAGTGCAGGGAGTTGACTCTTTCTTGCCTCCATGTGGGGCCTGGGGATTAAACTCAGTTGGGCTTGCAGGGCAAACACTTATTCACGAAGTCATCTCAGCTCCTGCAGTGTTTTGTTTGGAAATAATGGAAAACTAGAGGGACCCAAGGCATCTAACACAGTTACTCTAAACCTTCTTAACGCTGCAGCCCTTTAACATTTAGTTCCTCATGTTGTGGTGACCCCCATTTCAACATTAAAATTATTCCATTGCTACTTTATAACTTTAATTTTGCTTCTCTTATGAATAGTAATACAAAGATCTGATGTACAGGAAATCTGATATGTGACTCCTGTGGAAAGGTCTTTTGACCTCCCAAAGGGATCTCAGCTCAGCAGCTGAGAACCTCTGATCCAACAACAGACCCATAATGGCTCCCAACTGAGCAAGACGAACCATGGGCAGAGCCCTATGCACTGAGATCCAGAGAGGTTCCTGACTTAAAAGCACACACTGCTCCTGGACAGTGGCAGCTTAGAAGGAAGGACAAGGCTGTGCTGGTTCACAGTGTCAGCCATGACCCCCTTTTGCCAGCATATTAATTTGAGTTTCCAGAATAACCCAGGGCCCTTCCTGGAGTCTTGTATGAGACCACGTTGTGAAACCATGATAAAGAAGTCTGATGTGGGGCTGCGAAACAAGGATGACACGAATAAGAAGAGTTCACACCATGAAAAGAGCATCGTAGCTTCGTGCTCCTGTGTCTGGCTTTCTCCCAACTCCATTTCTGTTTGGTTTCAGGGACAAGGGGCTGAAGTGCATATTTTATATACCAGAGCAGACCTGGCCTCTCGGTTCTCCTTCAGTACCTATCTGGCATCTCCTACCCCAAACTTTCCAGTCCTTTGTCCCCGAAGCTCGTTCCTATGTGATCCAGACAGTTTGGTCTCCCCTTCTTCTCCTTTTCTCTTTGTTTCTTTCTTTCTCTTTCCCCCTTTTCTTTCTCCCTCCCCATGGCAACTTCCCTGGCCTCCTTTCTTGGGGGTTAGTGAACTCACCTGCTTGAGATCAGTTCCCCAATAAATCTGTGTGTGTGTGTGTGTGTGTGTGTGTGTGTGTGTGTGTGTGTGTGTAAAATCTGGCTTCAATTGGCTCATTTCACTGGTGGAGAAATAGCTTGTCACTTTCATCCATACTTGAGCAGAGTCAAGTTCAAATCCTATGTTACCACTCCCTGCTCTCTGTCCCCAGAGACATTACTCCCTGTACAGGGTTGGTAAGTATGGCGGCAGAGAAGGATGGAGATTTAAATGATTTAAATGATGTGGCCCCTCTGTGACCCCCCCATGCACACATTTCACTGACTGCTCAAAGTTCACTCCCTCTGACAGACCCTTAGAGTAGGACACTTCTTAACTCAACCAGCCTATTACCGACTTTCTCCCTTTAAGGCTCAGCCATCAACTTTCTGGAGATTTATTCATGGTTTCATTTCAAATTTTCTATTCGTGAACTCCCAGGGCAAGTCTCCAGTCTGGAAGCCATTCAATGTCAATTTTATTACTTCCTAGGATGGGTAGCCCAGCCCTCTGTGACCTCCGGAGGCCTCTGGCTGCACGTGACATTTTAAATACTAACTATGGGGTGCTTGTCTTAAAGAGAGGAAGAATTAAGTTCAAATTGCGGCTCTTTAGAAATCCACAAAACGTGAGTGAGTTTTTTAATGGAAAGCCCCTCGCAAGCTCCACTAGGCAAGGTCAGGAAGGGAGAGCTCCATCCCCTCCCCTTTTCAAAATCAACGGGGAATATTTGTTTCCTTTAAACAGAGATGACCTCGGGCTCTTTTTTTTTTTTTTTTTTTTTTTGACATAAAATGGCAGGAGTCACTCAAAGGCAAAGTGGAGCCACAGTTAAGCCTGCAAATTAGGGGGCTTCTTCTGCACAGCCAGCTATTTAGAACTGAACACTCCACTTACGGTCGCCCACTCGGGGCCTGGGGAGATGGCTCGGTAGGTAAACTGACCGTCCTGCCACCTTCGCATTGGAGGAGCTGAGTTGGAGCTCCGTAATGGACGTGAAGAAGCACAGGCTTTCGCCCCCAGCACTGGGGTGACAAACGGGCAGATCCCAGGGCCAGCTCTCCTAACCAACCTACTTGCCAAGCCTCAGGCCAGTGAGAGAATGTGCTTGAAACAGAAAAGGAGGAGGTGTCTGAGGATTGACGTTCATGGCTGTCCTCTGACCTCCATGAGCACCTCCGCACACATAAACGCACACCCACGGAATAAAAATAAACACACAAAGTGACCTTTTCACAGCAAGATCCATCACCAAGGGAGGCCTGGGGAGCTGTGGGACTGCCTTTACCTTGAGGCTTCCGGAAGGCATGTGTTTAGCTCTGGGCAGATCACATAAGCACATGAAGGACAGAATGCTTTCAGATGGACTTCCGGTGAACACGCAGGTTATTGAGCAGCTGTTCAGAAAGCAGCGTTAGAAATCAGCTTGATAAAACCAAGTGGTATGGTAGCTATCTTGGTCATAGACCACAGACCCTGAGACCAGGCTGCCTGGCCTTTAAGCTGGCCTCTGCTCATAGCCATAAACTTGACCCATCTTTAAAAGGCAAGCAAACAAAACCTCCTGTATATCTTAAACTGATAATCAGGATTACTTCTCTGACATGCATAGGGTGGGCATGGAAGACTGATAACCTTGAATGGCACCCTGTCATCTGAGGGCTGAGGGAAAGTTCTCCAACCCCCCTAGCCACCCTTTCACCCCTCACAGTTCTGGAAAAGGTCCTCAGAGTCTCATTCCTTCCTTTATGAAAGTCGTGGCAGCATTTCTGCCCCACAGAAGAAATGCTCTGGGGCTTATTCTCACAGAGTCTCATTTTGCCCCTTCCCTGAACCTCATCGCTAGTGCCTACTTCAGCTTCAGCCTTCGCTGCTGGGCTCCTGTTCTGTGCCAACTTGACTAGGCTACGAGGTGCCTGGGTATCAAAGCAAACATTATTCTGGGTATACTCAAGACCATTTCTGAGGAGAATGAGATCTGGACGGGTGAGTATGAAGGCTGGATTCTCAGAGTGGAAGGCCTGCTCGGGACATTCAAGCTGACCTGAGGTGTTGGGGATCTTCTTCAGTCTGGCCACATGGAGCTGGGATGCTGGTCTTTCCCTGTCTTCATTCTCCCACTGAAATACTCAATTCTTCCTGAGTCTTGGGTCTATGGCCTTCAGACAGGAGCTCTCGGCCTTTGACCCTGTGCCTTAGGCCTTTGGACTTGCTCTGTAGGTCAGCTTGCTGGCAGCATTTTGAGTTTGTCATGTTAACCAATTCTTTATGACAAATCTATTTAGTCACCCACAATCCATGTATCTATCATCTGTGTGCCACGTTGCTATCATATGTGCCTATGATATCTATCTATCTATCTATCTATCTATCTATCTATCTATCTATCTATCTATCTATCATCTAAGTGTGTGTGTGTGTGTGTGTGTGTGTGTGTGTGTGTAGGTCAGAGAACAACTTTGAGAGTTAGCACTACCCTGTTGGTTTGTGGGGTCTGGAGACTGGTATAACTTAGGCTCTCAGGCCTGTGCTCAATCAAGCACACCACTGTCTAACAAGTCATCTCACTACACACACACACACACACACACACACACACACACACACACACACACCCATCCATACACATGGCCTAGAAATCTATATATTTTTATATACCACATGACACATATATGTCAGCTCTTGGTTCTTTTTCTCTATAAAATCCTGCCTAACACAGGTTGTGAGCTCAGTAGCAGCAGGGAGCCTCCCTGCTAAACTTCCTGCTCCTCAGAGCCTAGGACCCACAGGAGATCTGTTAGTGTGCTGAAAGCTGATGGTGACCGGGTAAGGCGGGATGCCTGTGCCAAGGCTGTCACCCTGGGACTCAGCTCATTTAAACCCTTAAGTAAGGAAGCATTCGGAGGACCTGTGAGGTGAGTGACTGTCTCAGTAGGACCTTTGTTTCTCACTCTCCTCTGGTCTTTGACTGGGATAAACCTCACCCCACCCCCCAGTCTCCAAGGATGTGGGACTCTCCTGTAGGGTATACAGAGCTCTCCATGGATGCACAGCCTTTCCCCTGGTGCTTGCTACTGGGTAGGAACTCCATCAATACTATTTGTTATTTTGTGTTATCACGTGAGGTTATTTGTGATTATTGAGTGGTATAGAAGCCCCCAAAGGGACATACTGGTCTAATTTTATACAAGTGGTATGGGGACTAAGAGACCCCTCCCTAGGGCACACCGCCCATGCACAGCAGGTGTGGGAGTTAAACTCTCTGAGGGGCCCTAAGCACCATACTTCCTGAAAGACCACTCTAACGGATGCGGGCATCATCATGCCCAGATCTCTGCTTCCGTTTCAGATAGAAACGTATGTCTTTATACTTCCTGGATTACCTTTCCATTGACTTTGGGTAAGGCCAGATGGCTTTAGATGTGACTCCTGTGGAGGAGGACTTAGAGGCATGGCCAAGATCGGAATGGGCTCTTTGGTCCTCTGATCTACCACTGAAACACCCAGTTTATGGGCTGAACTTGACAACCCAAACCCTGTAGCCAACCCAGGCTAACCTGTACTCAGAACACAGCAGTTAATAGACATACTCGTGAGGCAAGGAAGAAAATGAAAGCTGACCATCAGAAAGCATTGAGTTTTAGAGTGGTTTGCTAGGCAGCATTAGTGTTTCAATTACTGACTAGCATATTCTCTAAAAAAATGGCTTTTAAATGTCATAAGCAGAGGAGCATGAAATGAATCAATGTTGAAGTCACTGGTAAGAGTGCAGGAGACGTTACTGTCACCCAGGTCACCTTCCTTTAGTCATGTGAGAAATTTTTCTATCTTCTTATGTTAGTCAGGGACAGGTAGCCATTTCTGCCACAGCCCCCACCCCCACCCCAGACGGTAGCAATAATATTCAGGGAACTGCCACCTACCTCTCTTCCTCTGCTACAGAAGTCACAGAAGAGACTCATGCTGAGGTAGGAGACACAGGAGGACTTAGCTACACCTGTCATGGAGTCACTTCACTGGGACCACAGTGGAGACCCATGAACAAAAAAATCAGGTTTTTGAGTATCCTAACGTCCAGAGAGTATTTGCGTCTGCAAAAACAGGGCCGTCCAAACCCATACTCAGGGCAAGTGAAGGACATGGGATGGGATTGCTGAACTCCAACACTCCAGATTACACAGGGAGGAGAGCAATTCTGCTACAAAGTTCTCCAAGACTTGAGGACTTCTGTCCACCTCTCCCTCTTCCAAGGTCACATGAGCATACACAAACCTTTAGACTGAAAGCCATGTGGATGCATTCTGTGGGCTCACAGTAAAGCAGGGACACAGGAACAGCAGGCAAAGGGCTCTGGGCTGGGGAGAGGAGGCGCCACTGACTGGCTTTCACGAGGCCTCCGTATGCAGGAACTGGGGGTCTGGAGGCACTTTCGACACTTGGCAAACATGTAAATATGTACTGCCCAGTGTGACTGCCATCGGCATGGCCGAGTCACAACCCATGAATAGAGCTGATGAGGCCAGAGGGCAGCAGTGTCACCTCTGAGATGATAGTCATCTCTGCTGTGTGACAGTCAGTGCAGAGGTGGACAGGGAGGAAGAGTGAGTGAGAAAGAGAAGAGACGCACACAAGCAGGAGTGCACTTGGGTGCCTTGCATGCCCAGCGAGGAACACAGATGCTTATAGTTCACTCAAATGTAAACAGATGACAGTAAATGTGAAATGTTCTTCACCGTGTAAGATCTTCCCAAACATATGTGAGGAGGAAAACCATGAAAGGAAAAAAAAAGATTGCTGTATTAGAGGAAACACAGTTTTGCAAATCTTATAAAGAAAAAAGTAAAGAAATTAGAAATCTGATAGTACAATGGTTAAAATAATTGTAACATATAGGGAAAAGAGAAAATAATCTCAGAGGTTAATAAGAATAAAGATGAAGAGGTAAAAGCAGGAGAAAAACCCAGTCTGAAAATGCATGTCCACTAAGTACACAAGACATTCCGCTTTGCTGACGATGCTAACGACACTAACGAAGCAACACATTCATAATCACTTCTCCCCTCACCAGTTGCCCATTGATGAAAACAGGGAAGATCAGCAGAGGTCAGGATGTAATAACCCCCAAGTTCTTTCTAAGGTATAGACCTTTAATGGTAGACTCATAGCAGTAAGATTCCCTAGTCTACCTGTAGTACAATTAAGGGTAGAGTTAAAGAAAATTATCCTCTTTCTTCTAAAACATCTCACTTGTCTTTTATATTTATTTGCTTATATATGCATATAAGAACAATGGCTAAAGGGAAAGAGGGCATGAATTTGGAGGGGGATGACGGGAGAGGCTGGAGGGAGCAGAGGGAGGAAATGATGGAAACATGTTTTAATTGAATAGAAAACTAAGCGGTGAGAACTTTCGGGATGCCAACATAATCGTATTCACGGCGAAGGTCACAACTTGAGACAATGCTATTTATCACTGAAAAGAGAAAAAGTGGGCAACTTTAGCAAGTATAGAAAAGGAGCAAAAGCAACCCAAGAGGAAAAGGAAGAAGGCTACTATAATACAGATAAAGCTGAAGTGAGTCTTCTAGAGATGACCACCACCACAGCAAAACCCAGCAAAAAGACAACATCACCCAACGGAACTGACAAAGACCAAGGTCCTGCTCTTCAAAGGGATTGTGTGGTGGTTTGAATATGCGTGGCCCATGGGAGGTGGCACTATTAGGAGGTGTGGCCTTATTGGAGTAGATGTGGCCTTGTGGGGGTGTCACTGTGGGGTGGCTTTGAGGTCCTATGCTTAAGCTCTGCCTGTGTGGAAGAGACCCTCTTCCTGCTGCCTGCGGAAGACAGTCTCCTTCTGTCTTCCATGCATCAAGATATAGAATTTTTGGCTCTTCCAGCACCGTGTCCACCTACATGCTGCCGTGTTTCCCACCATGCTGACAACAGACTGAACCTCTGAAACTGTAAGCCAGCTCCAGTGAAATGTTTTAATCAGAGTTGCCTTGGTCATGGTGTCTCTTCACAGAAATAGAGATCTTGACTAAGGGAGTGTATTAAATATACCAACCTCTGGTAAATTCACTCCAGGAAAAAAATGAACACAGAATAAAAACAGGGAAGAGGGGATTTGTACATGTAGGGGTTGTATGGTGAAAAATCTATTCAGTGCATAAGAACATCTGCATTAAAACGGACAATTCTATCAAAATCTCTAATTACCATAGGCTCCCACAACATGTTCCTTGCTCTTGTGAAATCAGCCTCAGTGATACCCAGGCGACATTAACTCCTTCCTGTTGTCGTGTCCCCTCCTGGCGAATTACAAATGCATCAAATAGCCACACAGTGACAATGTCTGCCAGGAGCTCCACTTGTCAAAACTGGCTCCCAACTCTTACCAAGATGTGTCAGGGCTGCGAGAAGAGATGACGTCATCTGACCGAGGCTCTGATTTTCTCTGGATCTGCGTGCCACCCTGACCGTCGCTGGCCTCCCAAGTCACCTGTGGCCTCCTCTGCTTGGCTAGGCCTGAGATCTCAGAGTGTTTCTCCGAGACGTCTACACGTCACACACTCCTAAGCTCCCGTGTAGCTCTAGCCTTTCACACTGAGCTTTCTTCTTGGAGTTCTCGTTCTGAGACGCTCCACACAGTGGGCTTCGCAGCTACACCATGTAAGAAGCATCAGTGTGTGCTCTGAGCGCCGCTTCTGCTGAGAGGCCAAAACAGGCGTGAGGGCATCCCTGGAACATTCTTGGTGCGGACAGTTCCTAACTCAGTTTTCAGAGTCCTCTGCAAACACAAACAGATATCGTGGATGGCGACGGGGGCTTCAGCTTCCAAAGTGTCTTTTTCTACATCTGCCAGGAAACTATGTAGACACCCAGACCCAACACTCAGATGTTAGCTGGGTGTGTGACTCTTACCTACCATACTTACCTGGAGAGACATAATAACTTGCCATATACCACTTATTATTCAGCAACATTCCATTTCAAAATACCAGGAAGGAAACCAAAAGAGGGAAGTGGTTTTGGGGTTCAGGCCTTACATCTTACTCCAAGGCTTGTCTAAGTGCAGGGCATCTGAGTTAAGAATCTTGGATCTTTTTCTCTCCCCACATTTCAGCGTAGCTAGGGACATGGCCCCTGAGAGAGGAGACTGTGAAGACAGAATCTGTGAATGAGCTTCTCTAAATGCATGGGTGAGATGATCGAACCCCCTGCACCCACTCTCTGGGGAGATCTTCCCGTGGACGGTTTCAGGTCTTGGTTTGACATAGTAGTCTAGGTTCTGGTACTATAACAAAATACCAAAGGCTGGGTACTTTATCATGAAAACAGGCTTAATTTACAGGATAAAGTTCTGAGATCTGGTAGCCTCATCTGTTCCATAATCTGGTGAGGTCCTTTGCTGACAGCAGTTGCAGGTGTGGATGTGTGGATGCGACCACACAGTGAGAGGAGGCAGACGAACTGAGCGGCTGACCGCTTTCCTTAACACAGGCTCTCTTGGGACTGTCACTTGTGGGAGTGACAGAATTCCCAACAAAAACCGACTTAGTGAAGAAACGTTTATCTCAGCTCACCCCATTATAGCAGGGAAGCCATGGTGGTAGGAATATGGGGGGACTGCTTACATGGCATCCACAGTCAAGGAAGCCAAGAGCTTAGCTCACTTTCTCTATAGTATTCAGTCTGGGACCCTCAACCCAAGAAATGGTGCTGCCCACATTCAGTGAAGGTCTTCCTACTTCAATTAACCTTATCTAGAAAATTCTTTAAGAACATGTCCCAAAGTCTGTCTCCTGGGTGAGTCTAGATCCTGCTAAGATGACAATCATGTAAACCCTCACGGAGCTAACCAGGGTCTCATTGTAACATTATCTCCTCGAAGGCAGTGTTCCCACTGAACAGAATACTTCCCCTTTCAACCCATCATTTATCAATATGCCCACAATGAGGAACAAGCCTCTATCTCCTGAAGTGTTGGGGACTCACTCAAACCATAGAAGTCGGGGCTCCGGGTGGATGAGTTGGGGTTCTCCATAGATACAGAAAAACAGAGAGAGAGAGAGAGAGTGTGTGTGTGTGTGTGTGTGTGTGTGTGTGTGTGGGCTCTGCAAAGATACCACGTACTCTATCAACTGCTTGTCAAGTAACCTCCATCAGAAACAATACAAAAGATGACAGAAAAGTGCCCACCAGAAGGGCCTATCCCATTCCCATTAGCTTTCCTCACTGTGATCCTCCCACATTTGAGTGCACACACATTTGCAGCACACAAGCATTTGCAGTGCACACACATTTGCAGTGAACACAGTTGCTTCTCAAGAATCAAGAAGACACTCCAGAACATGTGGGCTCAGGTAATGTCCAACACCAGGTTCATACACTTGTGCATCTCTGATATACTACTTCACAGGGATTGAGACTGTAATAAACACTAGTTAATAGGTAAGGAACTGAGGCACAGAAGTTCAGCAACTTGACTGGGCTCTTACTTCTGTTGTGGTCAGACATAGAGCCTAATCTAGCAGAGTCTTGGTGTGGAATCCCTAGGGTCTGCTGCCTGCCTGTGACAAGGGCTGTCAGGTGCTCAGTGGAGAGAGATTGGGAGGGGTCAGAAGATGCAGCGTTGGCTTTTAGCTGGATGTGACACTTAGGAAAAGCGCCAGTAAGGAGGGTGGAGCAGCTCCTTGATTCAGAGGTGGGGCGCTGGGGAGAATGATTCTGGCAGATGAGAGAGAACATAACAGACAGCGTCACTGCCCAATCAAAGCAGTGGAGGGACCAGAAGATGCAGCACCATGGCACCATGGAGAGGGCAAGCCAGGAGCTGCAGACTTCCCCAGCAGGTGCACACAGCACTGCATGCCGCTTGCTCCTTAGCTCTGGGAGCAGGCAAAGTGCTCCCACCTGGTTCCTTCCAGGGCTTTGGCATCTGATCCACTGACCCACTGACCCACTGACCCACTTCACAAACAGCAGCTGCCAGCTCCGCCCCCGTCCCTGGCAGAGGCTGTCCCTAAAGGCTTACTCCTGAGCAGCCAGACGGGAAACCAACAGGCCAGGGAGCTCTGTGTGCTTCCACCGACAGAGTGTCTGGCCCTGTCAACTGAGGTTCCTGCAAGGCCTACCCCCTGCCCCAGAAGGTGGTTGGTGGGGCAGCCTGAGGCTGAGACAGTAGTGAGGCATCTGCCTGCTCACATCTCAGTGGGTCAGGAAACAGAACTGGGAATCTGGCATTTTGTTTTCTCCTTTCTCTCTCTTTTATTCTGTCTGGAACCCCAGCCCATGGGGTGGATCTGCCCATACACAGGAGGAGTCTTCCCTCTTAAGTGAATTGTCTCTGGAAATGCCCTCACAGATATGCCCATGAGTGATCTTCACTGATGCCCTAGGCTTAACTTTTCAAATTACGTTCACCATCATAATGGACCATCACACCCATTCATCCATTGACTCATGTGTCCATTTTTCCTGGAAGAAGCAGCCTCTTGGATACACCCAGAAATAATGCTGTGCCATTTTTCCAGCCCTAATCCAGGCAAAGGCACACCAAACATTGGCCACCACAGCAAGATATCCGTGTGGACCAACGGTCATTCAGTCAACAAGCACTTTCTGAGTACCTAGGGTGGAGTTCAGGGAAGGCATACCTATTAGCTCTGAGGGGCGACAAACACTGGTGGAGCCATGGTGGGGACCTCTCTTCCTTAGGGTATCCTTCCTCCTCCACACGACCAAACTGACCTCATCAAAGTCATCTTCTCCTTTTGGTCCCTATTGGTGTTACCACAAAGAACTCAAGAGTTCAGCCAGAAAGCGTCCCTGCCCCCTCGCTTCCTTTTGGCCTACACTGAGGCCATTGAGCTGCCCTTCAAAGCCTCTTCCTGCCCTGGTTTCCTGTCTGCCTGTGATTAGAACCCACTGTGTGGGCCCAACCTCTGCCTCCTCCTGGCAGAGTCTGTGCTTTGGCCCTTACCCCCCTCTTGCCTGTGATTCTTGCTACTTCCAGGCTTAAGATTCCCTTCCTGGGGGCTGGAGAGATGGCTTGGTGGTTAAGGGCACTGACTGGTCTTCCAGAGGTCCTGAGTTCAAACCCCAGCAACCACATGGTGGCTCACAACCACCTGTAATGGGATCTGATGCCCTCTTCTGGTGTGTCTGAAGACAGAGACAGTGTACTCATATACATAAAATAAAATATTCCAGGTTTCCCTTCTGCCCTCAGGGCAATGGGGCCCTGAGTTGTGTGCCTCCCTAAAGACTCTGCTGAATCTTTCGCTCTTCCAGAGCTCATGGGATAACACACTCAATGGCACTGGTGTCCCCATAAGAGGAGACACTGAGAACACAGCAAAAATGATTGTTGTGTGGCTTTTCTTAGGATAACATGGAAGATATGGGCCCAGGGGTAGCAGAGCGGGACCCAATATTTTCAGTTTGAGGATTTTTTTGGTTTTGTTTTTAATGACTTTTTATCCCCAACAATAGAGAATTAGTTTCAATTTCACTGTGGCTTTTTTCTTTAGCAGTAAGTTTTTATTTTTCTGAAATGCAGCCCATTTTCCCTCACATGCAACAAGTCTCTCTGTGCCTGTTAAACTACAGAAAGGAGAGGGTGGGGGGGGTCTACTCTCACACAGTCAATCAACAATTACAGAGACAGAGACTCGGCCCCTGCTATAGAAGAGACACAGATACACCATCAAAACAGTAGACAATGAGAGGGGGAGAGACCATGTGGCAAAGCACCCTAAACCCCTTAGAGTGATTGCTCCCCCAAATCTGAGGCCCTTCTTCACCCGAGAAGCCTGTAACACTTGCCAATAAACAACATCTACTTTATATTCCACCATTTCTGGTTTTTTAAAATCTGAAGGACAAAGGCAAATAACCCACCCACCAGCCACTACCAATGTGAGCAAGTCACCCTAGATGAGGCACTGACAACAGGCCAAAGGAACCATCCCACCTAAGTTCAACGAGGCAAACCAGTGAGTTCTGTGGGGTTCCTTACAGGAGGATGGACTACTGAAAGCAGTTGCATCACCATCACTGAGAAGCTTCCCCCGGAGTGCAGCGTGTGAACCACAACCCGGAAAAGCTGCGCCACGGGAGTTTCCTGCATGACAATTTGGAGAAATCCCCTCTCCTCAGCAGTAATTACTGCTTCTATAACTGTGAGGAAGGGACTTGTGAAGTTTATTTCTGGAGTCTCATGAGCCTCCTTACTCCCTCCAGGAGGGGCTGTTTAGATCCCGAAGCTGCGATGCAACAACGCTCTGCACTCACCCCTGACCCCCAGCAGGAGGCGCTCTCAGAGTCCACCGGAGCACAGTCCGGATCAAACAAATTTCCTGCTCTGAACCCTTCCTTGCCTCCTGCTCTGCTTTCAGGACTTCCAAACCAAGACACCCCCTCTTTCTTCCACAGAAGATATTCTTTTATTCTTTCTCCCTAAGCCATTTCAGCATTTGATGTCGTGAAGGTCTGCCTGGGTGCCTGTCCTAGTTAGCTCTAATTGTTAGCACAGCCTAGAATTATGTGAGAGAATAAACTCAATTGAGGAATTGCCTAGGGTAGATTGACCAGGGACATGACTATAGGGAATTAACTTAATTAATAATTGATGTGTCAGAGCTCTGCCAGCCCACTGTGGGCAGCAACATTCCCTAGAAAGGTGGTTCTGGGCAGTATAAGAAAGCCGACTAAGCTTGAGTCTATGAGCAAGGCAGAAAGCATATCAGTAAGCAGCACTCCTGCATGGCTTCTCTTTCAAGTACCTGCCTTGACTTCCTACAGGGATGAACTGTGATCTGGACACGTAAACCCTTTCCTCTCCTCAGTTGTGTTTTATTTATAGAAATAGAAAGGAAACTGGGACAGTGCCCATGTCCTCCACGTCACTATGATCTAGAAGAGAATAGGGAGCTGTCCTTGTCTGAGAATATGCTTCACTTGGCATATGCAGCAGGCCCTCCCTCAGCGCTGCAGAATAAATGAACAGAAGCAAGGTGCTTGTTATGAATACAACCAACCAATGGGTAGAAGGCGTGTTCTCAGTCTTATAAAGGACATTTATAAAAGCAACAACAGAAAAATCGTAGTTACATCATACCCTGTGCTGAACAGCCAGGAACTTCCCCCCTGGTCGGGAACGTGCCCAGAATGCTTCCTTTCGCTGTTTCTTTTCAACACAAAACTAAGAGTTATAGTCAGAGAATCAGAACAATTTCCATTCTCATGTGAAAAGGATCAATTATTTATTTTTGAATTGACAAAAATTATATATATTTGTGGTATACAACATGCTGTTTTGAAATATGTATACATTCTGGAATGCCCGAATCAAATCTGTGAACACCTTACCCTACCTCTTTAGCATTTATTTGTGAAAGGAATGCTTAAAATCTATTCTTAGCACAATTCGAGTATACAGTGCTCTGCGTCTTTAGATATTAAGTGCAGCCCTCACCTCTCACCAAAGAAACCCCCTTCTGCTGCAGATGGAGATAACGCAGGAAACCACAACAGGGCAAAATGCAAACAGTAGACCATGATGTCCATGGGAGTGTCCAGGGCCAATAGACACATCTGCAACACAACCCCTGCACCCAAGGCCCAGGGAACGCCATGAAATAGGGGCAGGAAGGTTGGAAGAGTCAGGGGACAAAGACTTCTGTGAGTGACAGGGATGTTGCACACATGGGATTCCAATTATACAATTTTATAAACAAGACATGGGCGATAGCATCACTGAGTGTCATGTCAATGTGGGTAGGGAAGAATCTCACAAAGCCGCACCCTTAGATGAAGAGCTACCGGAAATCAGTGTGTGCAGAGAGAGGGAGAATCAGTCTTCTGATGAACGCCCGAGAGGTCATCCAATCAAGTCATCCCTAAACAAATACACACATGAGAGACACCAGGCAGACTCAGCAGGTGGGGTTTACTTGTATAATAGCGATCCAAGAAGAAGGCGTTGATAGTTTGCTAGGGAGCAGAGGTAATGGGAAGGGTTGGAGGCAGGAGAAGGAGGGGCAGAAGTAATGGAAACACGGAATCTGTCTTAGCTGGTGTCCTTGTTGCTATGATGACAAACCATGACCAAGCAACTTCAGGGAGGAAAGGGTTTATTTCATAGTCCATCATTGAAGAAAGTCAGGATAGGAATTCAAGCAGGGCAGGAACCTGGAGCGGGGAGCTGATGCAGAGGCCATGGAGGGTGCTGCTTACTGGTTTGCTGCTCATGGCCTGCTAAGCCTGCTTCCTTATAGACCCCACAACCACCATCCCAGGGATGGGTACCACTACCATGGGCTGGGCCCTCCCCAATCACTAACTGAGAAAATGCTCTACAGGCTTGCAACAGCCCAAGCCTATGGAGGCATTTTCTCAATCAAGGCTCCATCCTCTCAAGTGACTTTAGCTTGTGTCAAGTTGACCTAAAATTATCCAGCACCATACTCATGTGTAAAATTATCTAAAAATTTAAATGAAAACTACTTTTAGCAATTTTCAAGTATACAGTACACTGTTATTACCCACAGTTACTATGCTGTGTGATAGATTTCTTGAAAAAGTCAATTCTTAAAAATTAAATTACAAGCACTTAGATTAGGAAGAAGCAAAATTTTTTTATATTCAACTGATATGATGTCAGATCTTGATTCTGAAGAATTGAGAAGACCCATAAAAACTAACAAATGAATGGACCAAAGTTACAGGGCAAAAAGTAAGTTCCAAAAATGTCAGTTGACTTTCCTTTTACTAGCAACAAACTATCCCAAATGGGAAGTAAGAAAACAATCCCAAGGGTAATATGAAAAGAGAATAAGATACTTAGAAACAAGTGTAACCAAGGAGGCAGGACACTGAGAACAAAATAGCGCCACAGTATATGAGCTGGAAGCAAATGAAAAGACAGTCAAAGTTCATGAGTTGGAGAATGGACTGTAGGCAAGAGGCCAGTTCTCCGAAGGAGTTACCACAGGTTCAGTGCAATTCCCATTGAAATCCTAGTGGGCTTCTCTTTTAGGTTTCTTCAGAAATGGAAAAAACGATTCCCAGATTTTTGAAATTGCAAAGAATTTTGAATATTCAATACAATTTTGAAAAAAAGAACAAGTAATTTCAAGACTTGCCACAAATGTATAATAATCAAAATGATGATAAAACTTGTATACAGATAAGATCATATAGAATGGTTATATTTAGGAATACATACAAAACATACATTCATGCAGTAACAATGTAAAAAGAGGCCCTGACTATGAAGGAGAGCAGGGAGGGGTACATGAGATGATTTAGAAGGAAGGGAGATTATAATTATATTATAACCTCAGAAACTAAAGAAGGATGGATACATAGATCATGGAATATAGTAAAGAGTAGAAATAAACTCACAGTTTTGGCAGCTGATGGTGTGTGTGTGTGTGTGTGTGTGTGTGTGTGTGTATGTGTTTATACCTGTTTGTGTACATGCACATGCATGCATGCATGAGATCTCATGCATGACAGGCAAGCAGTGGATGGGCTCTGAGGATGGGAAGGAAGCCAGAGAAAAGAAGAACCCTGCCTGGGACCTCCAGCTCTGTGCAGGAATGAGCTTGAGACAGATGACCCTCACTTGGGGTCACTCAGTTGGGCTGGGTGAGGAGTGAGACAGAGACAACCACCAGACCAGTGCCATGGAACCCAAACAGAAAGCCAACCTGAGATGACCCCTGCCTGGTGTCATAATGCAGGGGCAGAGCACACACTCCTGAGACCACTCCTGAAACAACCCCAGGCACCACTACGAGGAGCAAGTAAACGCTTGAAAATGGAAGAGAAAGAGAAGCAGAAGGGGGTGGTCACAACGAGGAGAAGCAGAGCTGGAGACTCAAGGGTTGTGAGGAACAATTTAATGTGAGCAGCCAGCAGTGCCTCCTGGGAGCATGGTGGGGTCCTGATACCCTGATATCCGAGAGGAGTCCCAGTGGGGTTCTAGTGTTGCTAGAGTAGCAGAAGCCAGAGGCCTTATACTAGAACCAGGAGTCATTGCAATGAACATTTGCAAGCAAAGCTATGTGGACAAAAAGGTATACTGTGGGACACATTCTGACATACTACAGTGTCCGAGGTGAGATTTTTTTCTCTGTTGTGGGGAGAGTTGCAAGGTTGGAGGGTAGGTATAGGGGGGTGGAGATGAGTGGGATTGGTGAGCACGGTGTGAAATTCACACACACACACACACACACACACACACACACACACACACACACACACGCACACACACAAGTTTTTGAAAACTCAACTTATGTCTCCATCAAATCCCTCCCTTCAGGCCTCAGGAAACCCCGTGGAAAAGGAGACAGAAAGAGTCTGAGAGCCAGAGGGGATGGAGGGCATGAAGAAAACCAGGTCCTCTAAATCAACACGGTCCATCCACAAACGAACCCACAGAAACTGAGGCAGCACGCAGAGGGCCTGCACAGGTCTGAACTGAGGCAGCACGCAGAGGGCCTGCACAGGTCTGAACAAGGTGAGGTCCCAGAGTGGAAAGAAGTGGACACAGGTCTCCCCCCCGACCTGAAGCCATGGAGAATGACTAACTATGGGCCAATGAAAATTTAGGTTTTTCCAATGGAGTCTTATTTTTTTTTAAATTTATTTACATTCCAAATGATGCTCCCCTTCCTGGTCCCCCCTCCAAGAATTCTTCACCCCACCCTCGGAGAGGGTGCTCCCCTAACCCCCTCACTTACCCCCATCCACCTCCTTGTATCCCCCTTCCCTGGGTCATCAAGTCTCTACAGGATTAGGCACATCCTATCCTCCCCCAAAAGACCTGGGAAGGATCAAAGGGAAATTACTCTGCAGAACACTGGATGACCAACAGAATGAACTCAATGATATCATTGAAGATTCCTCCCTCTCCCTCTCCCTCTCCCTCTTCCTCTCCCTCTCTCTCTCCCTACCCCCTCTCTCGCTCCATATATATACACACACACACACACACGCACACACGCACACACACGTGTGTGTGTGTGCGTGTGTGTGTGCATATCACACAAACAAAATGTTTCTTTTTCACACTAGGTCTTTTGAGTGTATATTGGTTTCCAGCTTAGTGTTTTATAGAATCCCTGAGTGTGTGAATGAGCGGCCCCTGCATCTATATCTTATTTCATGTGCCCACCCTTTGGTTCTTTTCCTTCTGTTTGCTGTTTTTTTTCCCCTATTCAGATATATTTTTTATCTTATTATATTTTGTTATTAAAAACCCTTAATTCATAATTAAAAACATTCTATTGCAGGTCTGGGCTTTAGAAGCCCATAACGGTTTTGCAGAAATTTATTTTAGCCTAGTAAATGTTTGCCCCAGGCCGAGGCTTCCGAACTTCCCAACAGTTCCTCTCAAAGGTTTGGTTACGGGATACCTTCTATAGGCTCTTAAATTTAATGGGAAAGAGTGAGGAATAGAATAGGCTCAGAGAGGGGAGGATTCCTGACATCTGGGATGGCTTGCCATCCTAAAGGATCTCACAGCTCGTAACCATGGGGGTCCTGGGAGACGAGAGATCCAGGTCTTAGGGTATGCAGAGGCGAGGCTGGATGCCTCGTGTAATTCCCTCCTCCTCACTAGGCCTCAATGTTCTCTTTTAGAAATGTCAGAATTAAGTTTGACATGATAAGAACTCGTGACTCCAGCATCCCATGCTTAAAATTTTTTTCCAGAAAGAAAAAAAATCACCAAGACAGAGTTAATATGTTCAAAACTGTTCAAGGACCAGTGAGATGAATACAGCAAGCGAAGGGGCTTGCCACTAAGTCTGACATCCCCAGTTCAATCCCCAGGATCCACATGGTGGGAGGCAGGAGCCAACTCCTCAGACCTGTCATTCAACCCCCATACTGGTGCCGTGGTATGTGCCTGACCACACACCTACACACGCAAGCACTTCAATAAAATGTAATGCGGTTTAAAAGTCTGTTTATTGCAGTGTTATCCACTAAAGCAAAAAGGCAAATCAACAGAAAAGAATTGTGTCACCATGTATAAACCACCAGTCGGCATTTGATATCGCTGTAGGCAGGGCCTAGCGCCTCTGCCTTCCGTGCTGCCCAGACGGGGTTGACTCTTGGTAAATGAAACCGTAGTGGTCTCCAAGTGGTGGGATTACAGCTGAACTTTGTTTCCTTCTCTCTGCTCTTGCAGATTTTTTTGATTTTTCTATAATGAACACATATTGCTTTAATAATCAGGGAAAAAAAACCCAAATGTCACTGAAACGGCAATTAATTCTATAAGGAATGTGCGACCAATGAGAAATAGCTTAAATCATATGTGAGATGAGAAGCAAGTCCAACAGGAAATGAATATTCAGATTGTGGCTGTGTCGAAACGCAGCTACTTTGCCTAATTGTCAATTCATCTAATAACCAACTCTCTACAAATTCACATACTTTTTGTCTATTCAATTAGTGGTTTCTTTCTCACTTTGCCATCTTATGACATGTTAAACATCTTTGTCCCACTGTCTGAAGTTACTTCTTAATATTCTATCCCTAGGAGTTAATTTGACTCTATCCCTCAGTCCTAAGAAAGTTTTTAAATCCCTGAATATGTAATTGGTTTTTAATCTACTTTTGGATAACTTAAGGAATTATCGAACTGTTCGTTAGAAATTCTTCCTTCAGAATTTAATATTTCAAGCACTCCTTCCTGTGATGTCTAAACATAATGAAGACCATTCATTGAAACATTTGTTTATTAAAACCTTTCCTTTCGAGTCAGTCGTGGGCCAAGTAAGACATGGGCAATGTGCTAAAAACAAAGTAAAATGAAGTGAGAACTACCAACCAACCAATGAACAACGTCATCTTCTTCTTCTTCTTCTTCTTCTTCTTCTTCTTCTTCTTCTTCTTCTTCTTCTTCTTCTTCTTCTTCTTCACCACCACCACCACCACCACCATCATCATCATCAACAACAACAACAACAGCAAAGCCCACGTTCATGAAATAATAACAACTCAATCAGTACACAACACCAAAAAGATGTAAGGAAAAATGAAGAAGGAAGTAGACTTAGCCCAGGTTGAATTTTAGGGGACTATACTTATCTGATGGCATGAGGGCAAATACTTAAATTGTTCTTAGGGATTGTGCTGGCTTCGTAAATTAATGGTTACAGATTCTCTTTCAATAACCACGACTTCACTAGTGCTGAGTAGCTGGCCGGGTTTTCCATACCAGGCATGTCTTCCTTCCTATCCAACAGGTCTTAAGCAGAATTAGATGTTGGTTACTACCAATGTATCACGCCACTACGGCTCCCTCAGGGTTATCGTGCCATGCTGGCCATCGTTGCGGTTCATAGGCATCATAGCTGCATAGAACAGTTGGCTGCCTCTCTCCTTGGGAAGCCTGCACGATGCCTTCTGGTACCATGAAAGCCAGTCCTCAGGGAGTGGGGATCCAGGTCAGTTTCAGCTCAGGGGTCTCTGGGTCCTATTTCTGAAGTGTATGTTAGCATCAGCAGTAAGGACTTACCTTCCACTTCTGGGGTGTAATGGAGGACAACAGAGTTTTGGGAACCTCCGGGACAGCCCAGCCAACCATTCAAAGGAGGGCTACTCAAGCCTGGATTTTGTTGGGTGGTCTTTTGGCTCATGGAAGGACCTTTGTCAGGTCTGATGAAAAGAGTTCGGTCAAACTATGTGTGTTTAGACCCAGAATTATGTGCACTACAGTTTTAGGTAGGAGTTGATAATGTGATTCCTTGGGGGTTTTCCAGACACCCAGTGCTATGTCACCCCCTCCCCCTCTGTATTCCCATCCCCGCTCTCTAAAGAAGCTCCTTTAACTCATTTTCTCTATCAGATCATGTGAACTCCGCTATCCCCTTTATTGCTTCCACACACCCCATATCCCAGCAATGGTCCCTTTTTCAGCAGTTACTCCAGGCTGGGTACGCCCATCTGAAGATTTGGGGCCAGGGGCCTCCAGTGAGAGAGAACATGGGCCGTTTGTCTTTCTTTCTGGATCTGAGTAATCTCAATACGAGCTTTCCTAGTGCCACCCATTTACCTGAGAAGCTCATCCCTCCACCTTCTTTGTCGCTGAATAGCATTCCTTTATGGGTGCGCACCACAGCATTTTCTTTATCCACCCACCACCTGAGAGACATTTATATTGTCTCCACTTCCTAGCTATTGTGAATAAATCAGTAATTAATATGGCCGATCAGGTATCTGTGAAGCAAGATGTTGAGTCATTTGGGCTTACGCCAAGGAGTAGGTCATACAGTAGGGTCCTTTTTTTAACCTTTTGAGAATTCTCCACACAGATTTCCGTACTGGCTTCACCAACTTGACATCTTTCTGAAGCTGCTTCTGTCCTCTTAAGGGACCGCCAGGGATCAAACTCAGGTTCAGGCTTGGCAGCAAGTGCCATTTTGTGCCGATTCATCCGCTGGCCCTGTGTAGAGCTGTTTTCTTTCTTCCGCCTGGAAAATTAAGCTGTTAAGTTCCTTCACTGACATTTTTTATTTCAGGGTTGATGTCTTTAAGCTAAAGGGTATCTACCGGGGTATTTAAAAAATAATTTCTACATTTTATTGAAAGTGATATATGCTAATATAATTTTCATAAGTGTAAATTGTTGCAACTTCTCAACCTGGTATGACATCGTTCCAATACATTGCTTTGGTCCTTTGATATGGTTTCCTTTAGCTCACTGGACATACAGTAATTATCCTGGAGGGCCAGTGTGTGACCTTCTCAGGGAGGGTCTGCAGAAGTCCTTCCTGTACACGGACCATGCTCTTTTTTCCTTAGGAATCTTAATATTTTTTAAGTACTTGAAACTTAAAATAATATAATTTGGCAACTGTGGAGAGCAGGCTCTAACATCATAGTCTGCTTTTTGTTCCTTTCTGACTTTCAGCTTGTCTTTTTTTTTTTTTCTAACTTCTCCTTTAAGGTCTGTGCACCTCACGGTGTGTGTCTTTAAAGTCTCGGCTCAGACACCTTAGTGAGTTCAGTGTTTTCTGGGATGCAGCTGTGCGTTCTGAAGCCTGCTTTCTCAACTCAGACAAGGGCCGGCACCCCCACTTTAGCCTTCACGTTTACTTGTGTTGAGTCTGAGTAATGTCCCAGTCTCAGACGTGTGCACAGCTGTGCACGGGTGCCTCAGCCTCTACATTCCCAAGATGATGTCAGACCTTTAAAAGTCTCTGTGTCCCTTGGATCCATCTTTTCTTTTTAGGGTTTCGTTTAGCTCGTTGTTTGCCCCAGTGACCAGCTACCCCAGGTTAAATCGCAGATTTACGTAGCTTCTAAATGTTTTCAACAAATATTTAGGGCAGTGGTGCTCACCTTCCGAGCACAGTGGCCCTTTAGTACAGCTCCTCATGCTGTGGTGACCCCAACCATAAAGTTAATCTTTATGGTCTGCTTCACACCTGTAACTTTGATTCTGTTACGAATCATACTGTAAATACACAACCTGCAGGATATCTGATTTGGAACCCCATGGAAGGGTCGTTCAGCGCTCAAACTGATCTGAGGGATCCAGAGAGAAGGCTTTTGGCATTCTGGAGACAAGTCATATATCGGTGGCCTTTGCAAGGTCTTCCAGGGAGGGATTAGACAACTCGGGGACGACAGTTTGCTGGGAGTGAGACTCTAGAGGAATTCACTGCTATCGTGTCTCACCTACGGCTGTCAGGCTGATGGGGCTTGCTGTGAACTTGTGCTGCTGATGTTCAAGTCCACCATAAGCTGGAGAACACGAGACAGGAATGGGGCAGGTGACATAAGACTTGCCCTTACCAGGATGCAGCTCTCTCTCGTGAGTTAAACTCCTACCTTGCTTTAAGGCTGACTTCCAAGCCATGGCGGACTGTACCCTCAAGCTGTGAGCCTAAATACCCTTTCCTGGCATAAACAGCAACAAGAAAACTAAATGCATGGGTTCTATTTTATTTATTATTAATGTGTTTGGATAAAGAAGAATGTGGTCTTAGGAGCAGGCAGGCATGAGGAAACAGTGGTGCCTTGACTACACACAGGGTGAGATCTGCTATCACTTAGATGGAAACTAATGCTAACTAGAGACTAGTTAACTAGCGCTTAACTAGAGACAGCATCTATGGATGCTATGCCCTGATGGAGGGCTTACCTTGGAGGATTAGAAATGACAATCTGTACTTGTGGCTCTCAGGGCTGCATATCTGCTGATTGTGGGTGCTCTGGGGCCTTCACTCCTGAATGTATTTCTCTGATGAGACGTTTCTGCTCCCTTCAAACTTATATAGACACATTAAGCATTTATCTTGATTTGGCTTCCCTGGAAAACACAGATAGAAGGCACCAATCACTGTAACAAGGGATTTCCCCATCTCCTTTGTCAAGCATGTTTTATGAGGGAGAAGTGGCTCTGTGGAGGATAGAAACAATTCCCAGAAAACCCACAATTCCATTGAATTATGATACTAGAATGCCTATTATGGACTGGGATGAAAAGCTGTAATCCCCAGCTGAGTGAAATTCTACTAATGGAGAGGTTTATGGAATAAACTAGCTTGATCTAGTTTGACTAGGATTCACTGAACCTTTAGAAGACACAACTTATGCTAGGCGTCTAGGGGATAGCAAATCTCAGTCACTACTGTCCTCTAAGGCTGACAAAGGGATTGGCAAAGCTTGGGGCATAGATTGTAGTCTACGAGGGCTTGAAGTCCTCCAGCGAAGCTGTTCTGAGCACAGGCCTGAAGATGAGGCACAAACTTCACCACGCTGTTGAAGACCCAACGATCATAAAATAATTAGCGTCTGCATTTAAAAAGCTCTCTTTGGACTTTTATGATTAGCTCAGTAGTCTAGAAGCAGAAATGCTATTAGCCAACTGTCTGAGGTTAGTGCTCTGAACTTTTCAGAAAGTCTGTTGTTGAGATACAGACCCAAGGACGGGGGTGCAAATCATAGCTCCTTGCAAACCTCTTTACCTTTGGAACTGCATTTCATGTTTTTTTTGGAAGCAGGGTCTCACATAGCCCAATCCAGTACCAGGGACAGACAATGTCATGGGTAGCCTACCAGAGATGACCACTCAGATACAGTTGGAAGTCTTTACTCCTGGCAACTGGGACTACACTCAGGTATCTGGGGACCCAAGTGCATTGAGTGTCCAGAGCAAAGGGTGTTTGAAGGCCAAAACATCCTGGCATTTTGCAGTGCAGCTGCAGGGCGGTAGAAGGAACTTCATGCAAGCAAGCAGTCTAACAGAAGCTAAGGTAAGTGGTTAGCTAGAGAGGGGTTGTGCAAGCAGGTAACTTAACACAAGCTAAGCTCGCTGGTGCACCTCGAGCTCAGGTTCCTAGAATACAGTTGAGTAAGATAATTTCCCATGGGATTCTCCACCATGGAGATTAAATTCTAGTCAAATGGCCTCAGCAAGAAGACAAGATGGAGGAACCTCTACACTTTCTTGCTCTGCTGCATCAGGTCAGACTTACCTGGTAACATCCACAAGGTGGGACAAGAGACTCTTTCCTAATGATGGGAGAGAGGGAGGAACGTGGAGAACCTGGATGTGGATACAGGTAGGACCACAGAAAGAGCAGTCCAGACAAATGAAGGTAAAGACTTAGATACTCTGGAGACAGATTAAATGACATCAAAGATAGATATATGGCAAGGTGTGCTTGGAAGGCTTGGAACAGGAATCGGGGTACAAGGAACTAGGAACACACCACATCATCTCTTTCCTCATCTCAACTTTTCTTTTGAGACACTGTCTAGACCTGGCTTGGAACTCACTGTGTGGACCAGGCTCAACTGGAACTCACAGAGACCCACCTGCCCTGGTCTCCTGAGTGCTATAATAGTATCTTGCTGTTGCCTATTGTGTTTGTTATTTGGAAACACAGTGTCATAAAGCCCAGGCTAGACTTGAACTCACCACATAGCCAAGGGTGATCTTGAACTCCTGATCCTACTGCCTCCATTTCCCCAAGGCTGGATTTACAGATATGTACTACCAGTACCACATCCAGTTTTGATGCTTGTTATAAAACAGGCAGTTAATAAGTATACAGGACGCCCTCCCTATCTGGGAGTTATGCATCTGAAGATTCAACCAATCAAGGATTGAAATTCTTCTAAAGAGAAAATTACCCCTGTGCTGAGTGTGAATAGACTTCCTGTCATTAATCCCTGAGTAATACAGTAGAACAACAATTTGCATAGCATTTACATTGTATTAGGGATAATAAGTAACCTAGAGATGATTTAAAGTTTACTGGAGGATGTGTGTAGGATATATGCAAATGACACTTCGTTTTGTATAAGGGACTTGAGCAGCTAAGATTTTGGTACCTCCGAAGAGGCTGAGGACAACAAATTTCTTCCAAACAGGCCCATGTTAGAGTTTTAGGGGTTCGACAAAAGCCTATCTTTCACCCATCGAATGAGGACCAGATGTGAGATAAGAGCCAAGAGATTAGAGAATAGAGATGGTTATTTGCTTTTTATTCATAAAACATTCAGACAGGTCTATATTTGTGCTCAAACACCAAACCAACAACCATTTACACTCTTCCTGAGTGATGACCTGGGGCAGCCCACCAGGAGGAACCTTGTGCTTCAGAGCCACACCTCTGCCTGGGCTCCTGCCTAGAACTGGAGTGGAGCAGGGGAAGCAAGACGGGCATCCCATGCCTCAGACTTTAAAGCAATCATCCATTAAATAGTTCCCCTTACTGGGGACCAAGGTTGATGAGCTAAAGGTCAGCTAACTCCCCTCCTCCAGGCTTAGGTGGAAGAGGAAGTGATGGGGTTAGGATACAGGAGTATTACGCTTTTCAAGTTCCAGCTCTGTGGAAACAAAACACAAGAAGAACCTAAATCCTGTCCGACAAGCCCTGGAGAGTGGAATTATTCTGGCTATGTGGCAGCAGAGGGAGTCAATCCTGGAGAACTCCCTAGAGCGGTTCCTCAGATAAAGGGAGGCAGGGAATTTCAAGGCTCAATCTATCTAGCTCTGAACACTGGCCTCTAGTCACTAGTCCTAGACTCCTTTAGACTCTTAGAAGGAAGCATTACAGGTGAACAGAGGCTGTCCACAAAGCTACAGGACATTTCATTACTGGGGTTACAGTGGTAAGCCCTCTGTGTGCCTTCTCTGTTTGCTTGCTTGTTTGATTCATCCATTCATCCATTCATTCTTCTTTTCATTCTTTCTTACTTATTCCTTACTTATTATTTTTTATTTCTGTAATCCTTCCATGCCCCACATGTGAGGAGAGAAGAATTAGGTGGTGAAGAGTCCCAGATAAGGGTATTAGGGACCACGGATGGTCCTGGTTGCTGCTCTAATTAGTGACTTTTCAAATGATTGTTCTTTAATCGTGCATTTCAAGAGAGTAGAGAGCGACTGAGTCAGTAGAAATTGTGCAGAAAACGGAATCCAAGTGTGTACTGTTCAGTCACCACTGGGGGGCGCTGTGTGCTGTGATGGAAGTGCAACCACGGTCCAGCTATGTCTTAGCTTCCCACGTGAACTTGTGCCCTAGACTTGCTGTCTCCTTCCCACCTGGCTATCCACAAAGTCCCACGATTTATTTGCACCAGGATTCAGACAAGACCCTGGTCAGTCTAATTTCTACTGGGCTAAATCCATACTTTGAGAGCATTCTTGTTGTCGTCCTTCAGGATTGATTTATCTAATTTTATTTCCAGCACCAGGATCTACCTGGCCTCTCCCTGCGTGTGTGAGTGTGTGTGTCTCCTACAGCTTCATACCTTCTGTGGTGACATTTCTACCACTGCATGCTTTGTTGTTGATAGAAGATAAGCCAGATATTTCTCCCACTGGCTGGGCTGGCTTCCTGAGTCCTCGTTTTACGTTTGAATCCATTACTGCACCATCTCCCACACCATCAGCACGTGACTCTAGCACAAAGGACCGTGCAAGCATCGTGTGATAATACAGATAGGTACGTGTGTAGGTGTGCACATGGTGCACACACATGAGACTCGGGTGGAGGTCAGAGGAGAATCTTAGGGGGTCCACCCTTAAGTACAGTCCAACTTCTTCTGTTTGAGATGGGGTCTCTCACGGGCCAGGAGCTTCATGACGTCCAGGTTAGCAGACCCATGAGCTAGCAGAGCTCGCTGTCTCCCCTCCCATCTCAGAGCACTGGGTTTATGGGTGTGCAACATCACCTGGATTTTATACAGGTTTCTAGGATCTGAACTCAGGCCCACATATTTTTCAGGCAAATGTTTTACCCACTGAACCATCTCTTCAGCAACTTAACCTTATTTTAAAAGTGTAGAACCCAAGATCCCAGGGGAAAGGATCTGTGTAGAGGCCCCATTAGGAGGGTGGCACGGCAGGGGAGCAGCCATGTGCCTAGCTAGCTTCAGCGTTTGCACTACAGGCAGAGTTTTGTTACCCTTGCCCCAACCCTGAGTGTGGCTGCCTCCCAGCACCCTGCTGCTCTTTTGTTCTCTGTTCCCTCCTGTGGCAAGCTTCCAGCAGGGCTGATTCATGGATCTGGGACCGCATGGCTCCCATTAACTTCGAGGGAAAAGGCATAAGGCAAAACCCACATCAATCAAGACTCTAAATTACTCATCCATCTTTGCAGGTGACACGTGGATTAAGATGAACTTGGAGGGAAGAATAACTATAGGAAAGCTATTTAGATTTATGAAAATTGCTTAAGAGTTTATATCAAGTCCCTAAATGGAGGCTGACTCTGCGTTCTCAGCCCAGATGACACAGAACAGCAGTGATAAGAAGCAGGTTGTTACAGTACAACAGCTTGGGCTTGAAGTCAAAGGGGCTGGGACGCCCCCACCCCCACCCCTTCGCTGCCTGTGTAGCTTGTGTCGGCAGGCAGTCCGTTTACCTGTGGGATTCGTTTTCTCGTTTTAAATTTGAACATGTATTTCCAATGATGTATGGGGGGGGTCCCATATGTGAGTACAGTTGTCCACAGATTTCAGAAGAGGGCCCCCTGAACTTAGGTCCCCTGAAAGAGCCAAGGAGTCATCTCTTCACCTTCTCTCTTCTAATTTCATTTTTTATTCTCCCAGTGAGGCAGGCTTTTGACCCCATTTTACAGATATTGAAACTGAGGCACAGAAAGGATAAGGTACTTGCCCAGGGTGGTGTTGCTACTAAAGGATGAGGCAAAGCATCTATGCCTTTGGGCCACTTTACCTCCCAAATGAGATGTGAGTCTGATGCATGAGGCACAGAGTAGGTCCTCTGCGAGGCCTTCTGAAGTCAAATCTCCAGGACGGTTTCCATTTCAGAGACAGAAAGAGCCCGGTTTCAGCCCTGTGGGACCTAGTAGGCGCTCAATTAGTCAGAGTTGCACGGCACAGTTCCGTGGAAACGGCCCTGCTTTTATTTAATGACTTGCTTAGATGCATTTTAATATGCAGACCACAATGCCAGCGCACTGTCTTCTGGACGGCGATGCTTAGACATTCATTATTTTATGAGCCGCATATGTCATGCAGAGCACAAGCCCCTTTCTTAAACCAACACAACATGCAAATAGAAATTTCATGTAAAATCACATTCAGACAGATTCAAAGTAGAAACAGATGTCTGAGAAATATGAACGCCGGGCTTATTAAATATTTTATCATCAAATATTTCATATATTTCAGAAATGTCATCTGTGAAAACACAGAAATACCGCCTCAGGAGAACCAAAATATTTAATCACTTTCAAGAAATTCTTAAAAATAAGTCCTCACCCCCAGAACTATTCCAGGCAGAGAACAAATTTCCAGGTGCAGCAAGCTATATTTATTATATTTTCATCAAAATCAGTAACCTAGCTGAAGGAGATACGGTAATCAGTAAGGTCATTATTAGGTAAGATAATGACTTCTGAATGAATTCTCTCATTAATCTCATTACAAAATGGTAATGGTACCTGACTAATCATGCCAGAGGGGAGAGCTGTGTTGAATCAGAGCAAAATTAAGGCTGTAATCATTGAGCTGCTCTTGTTGTTTCTTCAGGAAAACCTCGCTCAGGGCTCGGAGGCTGACTTTAGACTCTTCTGACCCAGTGGACTGCAGATCTGAAGGCTGGAGCACTGGCTGCATTGGGGGCAGGGTCCGAAGCCCTGGCTGGCAGCAGGCAGGAGAGCTGGGCTCTTTCTGTCCCTGTCCCCTGCTTCCTGGGTGCTTTGGCTGGGTAATGTCTATCTCTGGGCTCCATTTGTTAGATTTGGTCCCTGCTTCTATCCTTGATCCATTTATAGAGCCTGTTCTCTAGTCATCCACCATCGTGGTCCAGAACAAAGGCCATCACCTCACCACCAGTAATGGCTGCCCATCTCACCCGGAGAAGTACCCAGGCCCTTCACAGGACCACACACTCTGCCTCCTTCATTCTCAAAGCTGTTCCATCTCCCCACCATGAAACTCTTCACGGCTGTTTCAGCATACACATACCTGCCTGCTGTCACCACATCTGAATTGTCCCTGAGCTCCACTCTGCATTTCTCTCTCAAATCCCCCCTTCTCTTCATCTTGGCTCTTACTGTCACCACCTCAGTCCTGCCATGTCCCGGACCACCACGCTGAGCACTGCAACCTCTCTGTCATCATTCCCGGCCACTCTTTCTTTCTCATCATTCTTATTACTTGCTCCATGATTTATTGACTGTCTTATCTGTCTTCCCCCTCAATTTCCCCCTCTGGAATATAAGCTTCCCCAAGGGCTCAGTATGGTGAGGTTCATCTACATGCCGGGCACACAGTCGGTGCACAGCATTCAAGGAACAGAGAATTGGCACGAAGGGGTGTGGAATGGATGACCAGGGATGACCAGGGATGACCAGGGATGACAAGGGATGATCAGGGATGACCAGGGATGACCAGGGATGATCAGGGATGATCAGGGATGACTAGGGATGATCAGGGATGACCAGGATGGGATACACTTAGTCAGGTGCATTCCCAGGCAGGAGCATGGCTGGGATGGTCTGTTCTTTCCATTCTGTTACAGAGTGGAGCTGCACCAAGGTCTTTTGTCTCCCTCCACACCCAAGAGGGTAGCACCCATCCAGCTAAGTTACCTTACCCCAAGTTCCAACACCAGTGTAGATAGCTCCTCTTGGCAAAAATAAGGCAGGTGACAGTGCCATGCCACAGAAACAGCCTGTCACTCCTGGTTTATAATGGTGACAGTGAGATATCAGAATGCTGTGGTTCATAAAATAATACCCAGTGAATTAAGCCTCCAGTTAACACTTGGATTCGTTTTTATGGAGGCCGGTAGTAATAGATCTCCACTGCTAAGTCAGCTGTAGAAAGCACACCTCTCAAGGGACAATGGGAAAATAAGGGAATACTTACCCCAAGTCACGGAAGGCAGGAATAAAGTCAGTCTAGCCTTTGGTATTGACGGGACCAGTCCATAACAGCTGGCTGGCTTTTACTGACCTGTGGCTTTAGAGACAGGATCACATCACACACCAGGACTCCAGGTCAGTATCATCACTAACTGGACATTACCCCACCATGTCAGCCCAAACCTCAGAATACCATTCACCACCACACAGCACACCGAGCCTTTCCAGTCCAGCCGGCTGAATGACGGCTCACATAAGAAATGGAATTGCTTTCCTTAAAATGCAGGGGTAGATTGCAGATCGAAGACCCTGAGGATTAAGAAAGGATACTTACGCCCAAGTGTGGTGGGGGCATAATTGTGAATCCAGCACCCTGGGGGGGGGTGACAGGATGGAGGCCAGCCTGGGCTACATAGAGAGACCTTGGCTCAAAACTACACAGCGAAGTGTTTATTGGAAGTAAGGATTTCTGGCTGGGGTGGTGGCTGTCCAGGAGGCTGCTGCTGTCTCCTCCTCATGGATGGCATCCGGGAACTTGGAAAGCATCTGAGTCTGCACTGCTATGTGGTAAGTTTGACAGTTCGAACCCATGGCTATATCTGACCAGGTGCTTTAATGGTTCAGGACGATGAGCGAGGCTCAGGAAGAGGAGGGACGAGGCACGCTGCTGGTCAATCCAATGTGCAACACCTGAGCGTTCCTACCTGGGGCCAGGAAGTTTGGTCATTCTTCTGTTAACCAGGTTCCTGGTTCTCGAGGTCTCATTGGCGTTATGCCGGTTGCTTTTTTGACTCAAAACCCATTTCATCTTTTGATTCAGCAGTCCATCTTGTAGCCTTGGAGTCAGAGGGACTCACTGTAGGCCATGTGGTGAACATATACTAAATACCTGTATTGGCTAGTTTTTATGTCAACTTGACACACGCTCGAGTCATCTGAGAAGTTGCCTCCAAAAGATCAGGCTGTAGGCAAGTCAGTGGGGTGTTTTCTTAATTAGGGATGTGGGAGGACCTAGCTCTTTGTGGGTGGGGCCACCCCTGGGCTGGTGGGCCTGGGTTCTGTAAGAAAGCGGGCTGAGCAAGCTGAGGGAAGCAAGCCAGTAAGCAGCTCCTGTCTCCAGGTTCCTGCTCTGTTTGAGTTTCTGCCTTCATTCAGTGGACTGTGATAGAGGATATATAAGCCAAATAAAGCTTTTCTTCCCCAAGTTACTTCCACAGGAATAAAAACTCCAGCTAAGACAATAGCCTCATCCATGACCAACACAGACGGTCTCTCTGCCTCCCTCCTTGCGTCTCAGTTTCCCATCTTGAGGCAGGCATCTGACCTTGGCCAGTTACCCACAATCCCTTCTGCCTATGGTTTCTTCCCAGCACCCAGACCAGGACACTGGAGTATAGTTCCCCATCTCTCCCTTTCCTCTGATAAGAGAATACCTTATTGGTACTCATTATGTCTACAGCAGGACAATATGAAAGAAATTCCCAGTCCAAGGAAAGAAGGGGTTAAGCATATGAAGACCTTTGAGTCTTTTCCTACACATCCCCTCCGTCAAGCCTGTCATTTTGTTACTGTCTTTGTCTCACAATTCTGGTCCGAGGAGAGGTGGGATAACTTTTTGAGCCAGACTCTAAGTGGCTTTTAGGAGAAAAAAAAAACATTGATTTTGTAGATGGGAAGCCACAAGACAGTATGATTGTCAGGTAAGGAAAAAGTAAAGTTTTCTATATACATATACACACATAACATACACATACACACATATACATATACATACATATATATACACAAATACACATATGTTAATCAGAATATTCAGAACTGCTTACTATAGTCAAATTTATAACTGAAATAAAATCAAGGGAAAATTGAATATCTAGTGAAAATGAGATCCAACTTTCATCTTACGTGAACACTGTTCATTTATACAGGCAGAGTCTTATAATATATTATTAGACAAGGAAAGCCCAGTGCAAAACACAGTATGAAATATTGTGTGTAACTACCCCCATGTGGTAAAATGACAAGTGATTTTTTAAAAAGAAACATTTCTTCCCAGTTCTTTGTAATATTTTCCAAAATCTGGTGGGTATAGTTCGATGTGGTGGTCAGAAGAAATAACAAATGCTCTCTCTCTCTCTCTCTCTCTCTCTCTCTCTCTCTCTGTCTGTCTGTCTGTCTCAAACATGTGACCCATTGGTGAGCAGGACACAGGTCCTCAGGGTGCAGAGGACACAGTGGACACTTGTGCACGTTTGAGAGGCTCTGGTCCCGTGTCCTTCTCTACTCTGGCACCCTGCCCAGTGATGTGATGGAAGGAGACCACTCTGGTGTTCCCCAGGCTGTTGGGCGGCAGCCAGTGCTCCCACCAGCACAGAAAGTGCCTGCTCACCACGAGGCCTTCCCACCACAGACACACTCCAATGTATTGAATAGTCTTAGTGCCCAGAAAGCTTGCTGTCTGGTCTCCAAGCCCAAGTACCCCGGAGCTTCAATCTTTTATGAAATAGCTTTTCATTTTCCCTTCTCAACTAAGGGCTTTTACAAGCCACAGAGTGGTTCTTTGTACATCAATTTTTAATCTTGTTAAGGTTTTATTTTTCCACTTGACCAATGCTCAGTTCATAAATAACACATCAAAAATTTGCTCCAATTCTTTCTGTAGGTTTTTTTGTTTGTTTGCGTTTATTTTTAAATGGCCTCCTATTGAGAAGGAAGAACATTGGCAACCACCACCTCACTGTCTGCCCGTGTCCTTCCCTTGTATACAAACTTTAATGGCTGCCTGTGACCAGGCAGAAGAAAGCCACTGTTCTCAGCGTAGTGCTTGAGGCTGCCATGCCTGGTCCCCTTTTCTCTCCTCAGTCAACTCTCTTCCTTCCAGCACACCCAGGTTAGGCAGAAACAAACTCCACCCCCACACTTCAGCACAGGCTTTACTCCCGGTCTTACCATCTCTGCTTACCTGTGATTTCTACTTTGGGAACTTAGGAGAGGTACAAGACATGAGCCCAAAATCAATCTTTTGTCTTTATAAGTTAACTATCTCTAGCATTTTATTATAATACTAGGAGGCCGACTATGAGTGTAGTCATCTAATATCTGTCCCTTAGTAACCCCTCAAGCAAGAGCCAATCAAGGGTTTGGTATTTTTCATCTCTGACCCCACCCCTTTTTTAATCTAGAACATTACTTGCACTTTTACTGACTTTGGGAAATTCTAGGCTACTGCCTTATGAATTGATTCACGTTTTGGAGTTTCTGATTATTTCTTTGTATTATCATTTACCCTTTCGTTTATTCCTTGTATTTTCTGTCAAACACATAACATAGACCATATCCTACCTAGCTTTAGGGAACCCAGCACCCTCTTCTGGCCTCCTCTAGCAACTGCACTCACGTGAGCATACACACACACACACACACACACACACACACACACACACACACACACAAAATTAAAATTAAAAATCTTGAATGAAGCATGCTTTGAAACCATTAAGTTATGAATTCATCAGAGGGTGATGTAACGATCCAACAGTTTCCCCCTGAATCAAACCTAAGTGTCCCATGTTATTTATCTTACAGTCCACATTTCTTTCAAGTATGTGCAGTGCCTGCTTTAATAGCCCCACATTTCCAGGTGTAGCAAACCTGATTCTGAACTCTTTAGTTCACGTGTCTGTCGAGTTATGTGATGCTACTTTCCCTTATATCCAAGAGGACTAGCTTCCTGGGCATCCATCTGAATTTTTCTTTGCCTTGTTCTGAACGTTCCAGAAGGTCTCTCTATGAGAATTGAGTTGTCTAGTTCCAGGTTAAAAAAAATTGGCATTTTTGCTGCGACTGGACTAAACTTATTATCTGAGAACTATCTTGAGAAAGATCATGTAAAAGAGTATCTATGGAGAGGATCACATAATTTTATTATTATTTAATTATAAATTAATTACAAATTTTTATTAATATTCAGAGGTGCGTAAACTCCATAATATTGAACTATCCTTGAATTTTTATGTGTCATTTTAAATACGTTATTGGATTTCTTAATAAAATTTTATTAAGATTTTTGTGTAATGACTGAGGCATGAGAGTGGCCAGGAGCCTTGGTTTTTATACAATGTTGGTCAGGTTTCCCTACAAATTTTATTTTGAATTTACCCCCGAATTGTTAAGTTTCCATTGCTTCCCGTTTCTTTGAACACTTTAAGCAACATTGAGATCACCTGACTTTCGCCCTTTCAGAGCCATCGGGTTCTGATGTTGTTTGGGCAGCCTAAGGATTCTACAACTTTCTCCCTTATTGTCCAGGCTGCTCCACTGTGCTGACTCTGATCAGCGATATTTTTTCTTGAACATTACCTACTCTGTCTACGCTTTCAAATCTTATGTGTTCACAATTATGCAAAGAATTCTTCCACATGTCTTCTGTTTCACCAAATACTTCCTCCTGTCATTTCTTATCTTGTATGTTTCCTTATTATTTTTGCTTTAATTTTTTAAATTACATTAAGATTTTTACTTATCTTTTGGTGGGGTGTGAATGTGTAAGGAGCACAGGCCAGCCGAGTGTGTATTTTTGACAAGGACCACAGTGCCTCAGACCCATGAAACATCCTCCTCAGGTCTGTGTGCAGCACCCAGCAGCTGCGGCTTCCTCCTGGACAGCTGCGTCCTTAGCCTGCTCCCACTGAGACTCGCTAAGCTGTACTCTCATAGCACATGCACCGAGGTTCTGGGTTGTGGCATAGTATTAGCTGCGTCTCCATCGGATTGTGCCTGACCTGCTGCAGCTTGCCTGCCCGTGTGCCTGTGTTTCTTCCTTCCCTCATTGCCCCGTCATGTTTCCAGAACCAAGACATGCAGGATGCGACTGTCAGATGATGCCCACGCAGAGGTCAGAGGACCAGATGCAGGAGTCAGCTCTCTTTTACCACACTGGGGCCTCAAGTTTGAGTCAAGTTGTCAGGGTTATCAGCTCCTGTCTTTGCCCCAAAGCCATCTTACTGGATTTTTTTTTTTTTTGAGATGTAATTTCATGTAATCTCGGCTGAACTCGAACTCCAAATGCTCCAAATGTAGCTAGGGCTGATTTTGAATTCCTGATGTTCCTATTCTCATATTATGCTATTTACATGTTTTGTTTGTATTTTTGCCTGTAACCTATTAAGGTTTCCAGTGTCGTCTAATGTGTTATTGACTTTTCTGAATGTTTCAATTCACAATTGAGGAAGCACTGTATTTTCAATTGTCAGGGCATATATTTAGCCATTTACATAGATTTATTTAATTTATTATTGTCTTCCTTTATTATTAATATTGTTGAGATAATCTCATTTCATAGCATGGCCCAGAACTTGAAACAATCCCTCTGCCTCAGTTTTCCAGGTTTCTCTTCTTTTCTCTGAGTGAGGGTGTCATTTAAAGTATATCACCTTTGGTTGAAGGCTTGAATACATTTCTTTTTGCATATCTTACTGTTTCTGCTTCATGAAGATTGTGGTGTACATACATGTGAGTGCACATTTGTGTGCGTGCGATATGTGTATGGTATATTGTGAAGGTACAATAGTACACTCGCATGTGTGTGCCCTGGATCTCATGTGGAAGTCAGAGGACAACCTCAGGTGTCTGTCTTTGAATCCATCTTGTTTGAGACAGGCATTGCCATCATGGCAGGAGCATGGCAGTGAACAGGCAGCCATGGTGCTGGAGAAGGAGCTGACAGTTCTACATCTTGAGACACAGGCAGCAAAAGGAAACTGTGAGCGATGCCAGGCATAGCTTGAGCATCTGAGACCTCGAAGCCCACCCACATTTCCTCCAACAAGGCCACACCCACTCAAGGCCACACCTCCTAATCGCGCCACTCACTACGGGCCTGTGGGGGTACCATTTTCTTTCAAACCACCGAAACATCTGTTTCCTCTTTAAGATGAATTGCGACCTATGATAATCAAGTGATTCACTTTGTTTTAAGCCCTTTCGCCCAAATTTTACCTGGTTAGAGGTTAAGCTGTCAGTTTTCTTCTGACTGTGTCCATCTTTTATTTGTCCTGGATCACTTAGTTTTCAGTATGTGTCTTTAAAGCACGATGGAGTTGAATTTTATTGAATGAGTTGATCAGAAAGCCCTTTTTCAGGAGATAAGCTTCTTACATTTATTGGTATAATTTAAGCCTGGTCCTAATTCTGCTGTTTGTTGTGAACATTTGCTGACATTTGTTATCCAATTGGCTTAACCTTTTTCTTGGATTTTATCTTCTTGGCTCTTTAATTTTACGTTCTTGATCGTTCCCTTGGCTTCTGGATTCACGGGGTTTACATTTTAGATTTAAACAGCTATGGACAATATTTGGAAAGAATTAGAACCGTGTAAACATGTACAGACTCTTTTTTTGTGCCATTGTTTCTCTTTTTGGATAGGATCTCTTGTAGCCTAGGCTGGCCTCAAATTTAAATATGTAGCCAAAGATCAGCTTGAACTTCTTTCTAATCTTCCTGCCCTCTACCTCCCAAGTCCTGAGATGAGAGGCCTGTGTCTTCATACGTGACTTAGGGTGGTGCTGGGGACCAAATCTAAGGTCTACTGCATGCTAGGCAAGTGTTTTAACTCGCATACACGTGCTGCTCCATACAGCCCCTGACGTGTCTTTTACACTGTATTGGATATTGTAAGGAACCTAGAAAAAGTATACAGGAGGGTATGTGTAAACATTGTTCCATTTTATATAAGAAACGTGAGCATTGAAGAGTTTGTTATTTCATGGTCTTCTGAAATTGGTTCCCTGGAAAGACAGTTGAACAAATGAAGGTCAAGAGGGGTCAGGCAAAGGGTCAAGGAAGTCCTGATGCAGAAGGCACGGAGCATATTAATATGGTCACAGGCTCCGAGTGGAATCTGAGAGCAGGCAGTATGTTAGAATGGCCCAAAGAGGCTGGGCCAGGAGCGGGGCCCTGACACCTGACCCATGGGGAATCCCGAAGGAGTACTTCACTGAAGAATGACACGGGCAAGCACTGAATCACAGCACCTGTACACAGAAGGGATCTCACCAGTGGCCGGTCCAATTTCCCACTCTGCACAGGAAGCCTACTGCAGGTGAGAGGAACTCATTCTCCAGGACAGTCTTTGCACCCAGGTCCTTCTGGTTAGCACGTGATCTCTTAGACTTCCCGCCCAAAGCAGCTTTGCAGTTTTTTCTCACACTTCTGTCTCTGGAGCAGCACCCGTGATTCGATTGCTACTCCAAACTGTTCTGGCCCGGGGCCTCGGTGTGGTGAACCCAGCCGCCACTCTGAACTTTGAGCCTCACCCCATCAGAATCCTGCCCAGGTTCTCCCTTCATCCCATAGGTCTCTGTTCTTCAGGGCACTACTGTAGGGTTAATGTCCGTCCTGCCACAGGGCTCCGCCATCAGGTTCTCAGGCTCTTGGGCATCCAGGCCCCGCTGGAATGCCACAGAAGAGCTGAGAATGGAGTGGGGGCCCACAGGGCTGGATCTAGCCCAGGGTGGAGGGAGAAAAGCGAGAGCTCTTTGACTGGTCCCGCGGGGGAGAGTCCTTGGCTTGACTGTGGTGGGCTGTAGGCTTGGTGGTGGTGGTGGTGGCGGCAGCCATGGCTGGGAGCTCAGAGAGGCCTTCTATGGTAGATTAGATGGCTCTGTAGGCGAAGGCCTTCTCTGCAGTTCCCCATGGTGGATCCCGATGAAAAGAGACAGTCCATGGTTTTAAGACATTTATTGTCATGTTGGAAAGTGGATGAGTAAAACCGTTCCCCCTTCTCAGAGTGGGCCTGAGATTAAATACCTTTTGCAGGGAGGAGGGTGTAGGAAGGAAAGTTCATTTGTTAAGCCTCCAGGCCTTTAGGTACCTCATTGTAATGGAGATCTGTCTTGAGCCTATGTGACCTGTGGTCACATCCTCTACCTGTGGAGGAGCTTGGAGCGTTGCCCTTACGTGACTGGTGGCCACAAATCTATGGAGGGCTGCGGCTAGTGACCAACATGGTTTCCTGGGAGTCAGGCGAAACGCCTACAGTCCCTTAGGATCACCAGGGTTTCTAGCCTTAGCTCAACTAGGAACCAGGGTGCCTTTCATGGTCCCTCACACTACAGCACGCTGACTCACTAAACAAATCCCATCTAACCGGACGTTCTGCTGCTGAGCACATCGGACCAGGGAGGGGGGAATACTCCTCCCTCAGAAATGCCTTTATTTCAAGGAGGCTGTCACTCAACTGAGATTCACAGGAGAAAGAGGATCCCAAGAAAATCAAGGGCATTTGCATTACAATCCTCCGCGGTGCCCAAAAATATCCTGCTGAACATGCAGAATTTCTAAGGATACAGTGTGTTTTGCTTATTCGTAGGAAATAAATGTGTGTGTGTGTGTGTGTGTGTGTGTGTGTGTGTGTGTGTGTGTGTGTGTGTGTGTGAGAGAGAGAGAGAGAGAGAGAGAGAGAGAGAGAGAGAGAGAGAGAGACTTAAACTCTCAGGCATGCAGACATCTGGTAAATGTCGACCAAAAAAATCACCTTTGACCTTGCAGATTTGGGATAGAGGGAGAGGGAGGGGAGGGGAGATATCTCCCCTCTTCTCTGCCTGATATTTTTTTTCCTGGAGGGGACTGGGGGTGCTTGGTGCTCTGTTGGCACATGGAGTCTGTAACCAGTGAGTCCTTTACCACCTTGAAGAAGAAGGGGCCAATTCTCTCTCTAAGGAGAGGACACCATTGCCCTCCTCATGAGGCAAAAATATTTATTTCCATTATTTTCTCTTTTTCTGCCTTTCAAGTCTGCTCCGTTGGGCTTGGCTAAGGATCCGACTAATTCCCTGTCCTTAGAACGCAGCATGTGTATCACCAACTCAACTCGTCACCCCTGCTTCAGGCCCTGCCACCCTCCACACCTGTTACATCCTGACCTCAGAGATACTGCATATTCAGGCCCAGACCACTGCACCAGAGTGAGTGTCACAGTAAAGAGAGTCAATAAATCTTTGGCTTCTCAGTGCAAAGTTATATTATGCTCAACTGGACTTTATTAAGTATGAAGCAGTTTAGAATAAAAATTGTATCTCTTAAAAATACTCCATTGCTTAAAAACTGTAAGTCACCTATGGTATTAGAAGCCTGCAATGCTGATGGACTTACCTGACATTGGGATATCACAGGACTTAAAATAAAACTGAGAATCTCCTTGGTGCAGTAAAGCAAAGCATATGAGGCCAGGCAGGTGCCCCACTGTGTAATTGGAGAGGTTCATCTCCCGAAACAACATTCATCTTTTAACAGACGAGTGATGGGCTAATATCCACTTATCCAAAAGCTTGGAACACCTAAGAAAAAATCCACAGATCATATGAAGCTCAAGAAGAAGGAAGACCAAAATGTGGATGCTTCATTCCTTCTTGGAAAGGAGAACAAAATACTCAAGGGAGGAAATTCAGGGACAAAGAATGTAGCAGGGACTAAAGAAAAGTTCATCCAGAGACTGCCCCACCTGAGGATCCATTCCATATGCAGCCACCAAACTAATGCTGATGTCAAGAAGTGCTTGCTGACAGGAGCCAGATATGGGTGCCTTCTGAGAGGCTCTGCCAGAGCCCTACTGATACAGATGAGGATGCTCGCAGCTAACCATTGGACTGAACCCCAATGGAGGAGTTAGAGAAAAGACTGAAGGAGCTGAAGGGGTTTGCAACCTCATAGGAAGAACAACAATATCAACCAACCAGACCCCACCAGATCTCCCAGGGACTAAAACACCAACCAATGAGTACACATGGAGGGACCCATGACTCTAAGCCACATATTTAAGAGATGATGGCATTGTCCAGCATCAATAGGAGGAAAAGCCCTTGGTCTTGTGAAGGTTTGTTCCCCAATGTAGGGGAATGCCGGGGATTGAGGTGAGAGTGGGTGGGTGGGAGTAGGAGCATCCTCATAGAAGCAGGGGGAAGGAGTAGGAAGGGGGTAACATTTGAAATGTAAATACATAAAATATTCAAGAAAAAATAAAAAAGGGTGAGCAATGCACACTCATCCTCCCAGCCTCCCTTGCAGCTATAGGGTATATGCAGTTTACTTGATATCTGGATATACCAATGCACTTTGAAATAGAAACTAGTGATATAAAGAACTGAGGACTTTGTGGACATCCAGCATGGCTGCAGGAGTCAGCAACCACAGTCTAAGGCACAGAGATGGGGGGGGGGATTATTGATTGTGGCTACACTGCTAATGTTTCTGTGGGTCCCATCTGGAGTACGCCATTGGGCACTGCTTTGGATGGAATACAGATTTCCTGGCAGTCTGTGGACTTACCCAATGTCCTGTGAGCACATTCATCCTCTGCAATCAGTCCTCTTTCTCTGCTGGAGCAAAACCAAATGTGTATTAGTGGAGTTAAAAGGATTTTTGAAGTTACTGCCTGTTCCACTGCATCTTTCTTTTCTTAAATAATGATGAATCAAACTGTGCTATTTAGGGCAAAAGCCACCTTTTGCTAATGCCTCAATGATGCACTGGGAATAAAAACCTAAGTGAAAGCCACTTCTAGACAGAATGCCCTCATGAAGGAAGCAGTGGTCCCGAGACCATCATCTTCTGAGAGCTTGGGGACGAGCTCTCTTGCTTATGTTGGACCACGACACCCCGGATCCCACCTTCACTAACAGTCTTGAGGTTTACAATCTGATGGTAGGCTAAGTGGAAAAGTGACTCATGCACTACTGAAAATTCCTCATTCTCGTCTGGAAACTTTATCAGACCCATTATTAAAAAAAAGTACCAGCAAGATATGAAATGCCCCAGACTGTAACACATATGTAGGTCTTATCTAATATATAGAAAATAAATACTGAGTGTTAAGGAGATGGTTAAGTTGATAAAGTGCTTGACACATAAGTACACACACACACACACACACACACACACACACACACACACACCATATGCACACACACATGCACACCCCTGGCTTGCAAAATATAACTATAAATCCCAGCACTGATGATGCAGAAGCCAGAGGATGTCTGGGGCTCACTGGACAGCTAGTCTTGCTGAATCCGTGAGCTCTAGGTTCAACAAGAGTCTTTGTCTCAAAGAACAAGGTGGAGAGCGATTGAGGAAGATGCCTAATGTCTACTCTGGCTAGCTGCTTCTGCGGCCTGGAGAGTCTTTAATGCTAAGAACTAAAACCAGGGCTGGGGACTGTAGCTCAGTGGTAGAGTGCTTGTTTAGCTTGGGTGAGGCCCCAGATCAAACCCCTAGCGCTGCAAAAGAATTAAAATAAAAATTAAATTAAAACGATTCTTATAATAATGGGGGCAGCAGGGTCAAACGCACAGAGAAGCCAACTTGAAAGAGCTCCCACAGGGCAACGGTGGAAAAATCTGAGCAACAAAATAAAGTAATATTGCATTATAACTCAAAGTATCCAATAACTCTGCTACTCCAGTCTGGTATCAATGATTAATGAATGGGTGAGTAACTCAACAGGAGCAGAGAAATCTCCTGTGTAGAAGAATTGTCAACAGTGTGTACAGATGGTTCAGTCTCATGGCAGTGAAACAGTGTCCCCTCCAGAAGTGTGGCTGTGCATGAGGACCTCATGAGAGCCAAGTGTGGGACGGGGGAGAACCTGGCAGACATTCCTGGGTCAGGAGATCAAGGTCAGCAACAGTAGCAGCCCGCCACGCTGATTGAAGGCCCCTTGATATAATGATATATGATGTTGCTCCATCCACAGCCCCCATCCAATGATGGAAAAACAGGCTGCTCCTAGCTGAAGGACTTTATTCAAAAATACCTGACTGGAACCTTCTAAAATGCCAGTGTCCTACAGAACAAGGGAGTCTGAGAGGATGCCATAGCCCAGTGGAGCCGCAGAACAGTGTGAGGCGGTGTTCTGTGTGAGCTGTTGAGACATGAGCAGAGGGACTCTGAGGAAGGACAGGCTTCAGCCTCATATATTGTCAAAGTGGTTGGATTGGACGAAGGCACCACACTAAATACCCGATGCTGATAGTGGTGGACACTGGGTACCTTTTATGACACAGGGTTTTAGAGCTCTGTAGAGCTATAAACCATTGAGCAGAGGGTTGGCAAGGGGACTCACAGGCTACTTGCCACAAGCCCAAACTCTGGGAGCCACATGGTAGAAGAAAACAGACTCTCGAAAATTGCTCTCCAACTTTCACATGTGTACATACAACAAGTCAAATTTAATAGAAATTGCTCTAAAATATGCCTAGGGGACTATATCAGATAATGCAATATATATGTAGTCAGACTCTGAAATGGTAGACAGAATTGGGTTGGCAGAACTGAAGAAACGATGGTTGACATTTTTTTCACAAACTTTGGGACAAAGACATATGTACAGAATGCTCAGCTGTGGGCTCTCGAGATGGCTCAGTGGTTAAAAGTATTAGCTGCACAGTCACGAGGACCAGCGTTCAGATCCCAGCTCCCACAGGACATTCCACAAATACCTGTAACGCCAGTTTCAGGTGATCTGACTTCCTCTCCTGGCCTCTGAACACATATACGTGTACGCACTCAGTGTACTTGCTAAAAATTTGTGTGTGGAAGTAAAATATTTGTAACTTTCAATGATCACACAGAAATGCAGAAAAAAAGGAAAGAAAGAAAGAAAGAAAGAAAGGAAATCAAGAAAAGAGGAGATAATAGCAGAGAAAAATAAAATTGGAAATAATTATGCAAGGAAAAGATTGAAGATACTAATTGTATAGAAAAACCTCTGGCCAGACTGATACAATCAAAAGAGAAACTACAAATGTAGATTGTCACAAAGGAAAAGGGCACAGTCACAGATGGAAAGAAACCGTGAACAGATGTATGGGAACAAATCGAATGTGTGAAACAAACTAGACCAAGTCTACCTCTACGCTGTTTATATCTGAGTCAAGAAGTAGGAAGCCTTAACAATGTATCACATGATTTTGTTGTTCTGGTTTTCATAGGACTAGGGAATGGATTTAAGGCCTTATGCATGTGAAGCAAATTCTCTGCCACTGAGCTATGTCCCCAGATTTCTTTCCATGTTTTGAGATAGAGTCTCACTAGGTTGCCCAGGCTAGCTCTGAACTCCCTCAGAAGCCCAGGCAATCTTAATCTATGATCCTGTCGCCTCAGTCTCCTGAGTAGCTGGGATTACAAGTTTGGACCCCCAGACCCTTATCATTCATTGTTTTTGAAGGAAACAATTAGGCCTGTACATTTTAGAAATGAGTTCTAAGAAACTGTCAAGAAACAATTTCAGTCTTCTACAAATTCTTCCAGAAAGTCATCAGTGAAGGGAGATGCTGGAACTTGTGGTGTGAGACTCCAAGCACCTTGAAGCAGAATGGACCTGCATGTTGCAGAAACGCCATTCCTGGTAGAAGGAGAAAACCAGTTCCCCGGGGATGTCCTTTGACCTGCAGGTGCATATGAGCTTGCTTGCATGTATGTGTGCGTACACACACACACACACACACACACACACACAGAGAAAGAGAGAGAGAGAGAGAGAGAGAGAGAGAGAGAGAGAGAGAGAGAGAGAGAGAGAGAAAGAGAGAGGGGGGGAGTAACTAAGGAACTAAATTTTAAAAGAAGTTAAAGTGTTTGGAAAAGATCAACAAAAACCAATCATATTTACCGAGTAAATTATCATCAATCCAGAAATCAAGGGAACCTTTGAGTAAGTTATAGTGAACAGGCTTCGCAAGGTTCTGGATACAAAGATGAGTACTGATGTTATTCTTCCCCTGTACATAAGCCACAGGCATGGGAGAAAGGGGCCATCTAATCTATATATAGTTCAGCGGACAGAAGAGGCATAGGAATGCATTAAAGCAAACACGAGCACTGCATTTGTGGAATCTGGTCCTTTAGTAAAAGAAACAGAGACAATCTCAAGTAAAGCAAACCTGTACTGACTCCATGGCTAACAAGACTTAGCACTGGGATATTTTCAAATTCCCCACAAAATGAACTTACAAATTTAATGTACTCCTGATCAAAATCCCTACAATGTATTTCGTGGAGTTTAAAAAATCTGATTCTAAAGTGCATAAGAAAGAGGGGGAAGGGCCATACTAATTAAGATGAGTTTAAGACTACTTTGATGTGCATGCCCTATTACCAGTTAGTTTTTCTAGTGTGAGCCTGGCTGGCAGTCTGCTCCTCTCTGTTAGGAACAG